>NC_139703.1:51250637-51295035 GCF_964188405.1 Protomyctophum parallelum | reverse complement strand
ATGTTGCAACAAGCAAGCTATACAATAAACATCTATAACGTGAGACTGAACAAAACCATTTGAGGATAAGACGACGCATAATGGTTAAAATGTATCTGCCCACAGCTGGACGAAGAAGAAAATGACTAAACAAAATTAAAGTATAAGCGTCCTTAATTCCTTTTCCTTTCCTTTTCGTGTGCATGTTCACAACTTCCGTCTTGTCATTTATGACGTCCCTTTACGAGTGTGGCTCAGAGACACAGCGAGTGAAGCTGTCACCAAATAAATGTCTTATTATATTGCCTTTCTGCAACAACATTTGCCGTTCCATAATGGTGAAACTATACACGCCATATGGCCTCTCAGTAAGCGTTGAGTGTTATATGGGCTTTGCTTTTAGGACAGCGGTTACTGTGTTATTGCTGCCAAAGTAATGAAAAGGGTGAACAATAAAGTACAAAGTGAAGACAGCTGTGGCGTTAAAAAGAGCATTGTTAGAGGAGTTAAGATAAATGTGTTTTTCGCAATGAGTATCAGGTACTGTACTGTACAATGAAATTGCATGGGAGGTAGCTCAAGAAAACTGTGTTAGACCTGTGTAGTATAGGCTGCCTTATATTAAACTATAAACCCTTAGGATACGAGTTGCCGTCTGTAATATTGTTCTACTATGCATGAATGCCAATTGGGTTCACCAAACGAATAAGACGTTGCAATTTCACCGTTTCACCACAAAATGACTTAAGATACATATACATTGACACAGTGATAAGTACACAAAACCTGGCTCAATTCACCCTGCACCACATTTTCACCGCTAAACGTCTACAAAACACAACAGATTCCGTTGCATATCTACTGCCCTAGAGGAATGCACTAAGTGTGCTGTGGCGGAGTGAGCTGATTTAGTCGTTCTTTGATGCTCCCTCTAGTTAGCCATCTCCCACTGTGCACTGACATCCTGTCAGCATGGAGCCCCTTCTTATCCCCCGGGTTAGTCACTACACAACCACAATATCTGAGAGAGAGAGAGAGAGAGAGAGAGAGAGAGAGAGAGAGAGTGCTGCTGCTCTGCTGCCGTGTGTGTGTGTGTGTGTGTGTGTGTGTGTGTGTGTGTGTGTGTGTGTGCGTTACTATACTTGTGAGGGCCAGTTGGGGTTGGGGTTTGGATTAGCCTTTTAGAGGGTTTTGGTGCGTTCAGACGGGCAGATGAAATGATGCAAAAACGCATCACAGCATCATCTGTGGCAGCTTCACACGTCACCGCTGCTTCGTAGCGTCACGTCGCTGGCTTCCATTGACAATGAATGGTAGACTGCATCGTTTCATCTGACCGTGTGAACGCAACATTAGAGTTAATGTCCCTGTTTTAAACGTAGTTGTGCAGCAATATCACACACAGAAAAAGCTAATAATTTGCACTTTGACTCTTTCCTTAGGCAAGTATAGTTATACAAACCTGTGTGTGTGTGTGTGTGTGTGTGTGTGTGTGTGTGTGTGTGTGTGTGTGTGTGTGTGTGTGTGTGTGTGTGTGTGTGTGTGTTTGTGCGTGCGTGCGTGTGATTGTTTGATTGATTGATTGATAGTTTGATGAATTTATGAACAGATTGGAGAATTACAGTATATTTCAAGCACAACTCAATACAAAACTGTTAACTGTGGACAACACCATAAAGTATTACACTTGTTTACAATAGAGCCCACCATGTTCACCATGTTCGTATTCATCATTCATTGTGTGTGTGTGTGTGTGTGTGTGTGTGTGTGTGTGTGTGTGTGTGTGTGTGTGTGTGTGTGTGTGTGTGTGTGTGTGTGTGTGTGTGTGTGTGTGTGCGTGCGTGCGTGCGTGTGTGTGTGCGTGCGTGTGTGTGCGTGTGCGTGTGAAAGCATGTGTGACTGCATGTATTTGTTGGAAAAGATGAATGTAGTGTGAGCAAGTAGCCTATAGAAACAGACGAAGAAGAAGCACTGAGACACAGTTCAGCAAACTACAACACAGCTCATGAAACCTCTCATTTAAAAACCTATTTAAGCCAACCTTCAAAAGAAAACAAAAATGTTTATGATTGTTAGAAAGAACGTGTATATATCGACAGCCTAATTTTCCAATGTAGACAAGCTCTGTGACAAGTATAGGCACCAAACGTGTTGGTCTGCGGTTTTAAAGCATATAACCCCGGCTGGGTGGAATTAGGTGTAATAACTTTTTCAGGTAATTACAAATGCTTAGCTCTCGCAGTAAAAGCAATCCCCACTGCCTTCAAGGGTCTTTTTACGCTGTCATTTTAAAATGTGCCAAGGAGTCAGGTTAAAGTAAACCCAGGTCTCACGCCACCTTAATTGTACAGCGCAGAACGCCCGTGGGTGGCTGGGGTTTCAAGTAGCTTTAATTATTGTTGAGGTAACAAACAGGTAACCGAATCATTGGGAGAGTTTTGCCAGTGGGTTAACCGTTAAAACGGGTCAGAGCGCTTCGGTCTCACACAGCTTTATTCCCTGTAAAAAAAGTCTTGGAAGATAACATTAAGAACTATAAACAACAACAACTAAACATTGTAGAGAGAGACAAATGTCTACATCTTATTTGTTTTACTTTATAGTTAATTTCCTTGCAGTAGCTTTATTTTTTAATTCAATTACAAGAACAAAAATAGATCATTTTCTCTCTTTCGCTTTCAATCTTTTTCTCTCCCATGCAGTTTCTCTTGCTCTCTCTATAAAACACGCACGCACACACACACACACACGCACACGCACACACACACACACACACACACACACACACACACACACACACACACACACACACACACCCCCCCCCCCCCCCCCCCACCTCACTCCCTCTAACTTCATGTTTGTTGGGGAGGGTATTACACTTCCAACCCCCACAACTCGAAACAGCAAGCTGTGAACTCCTAATGAGTAATAATCCCTATCCTCGCCCCAGCCTAGAAAGAGGGGAGTCAAACGGCGTCATTGACCCCAGCTCTCGACAGCACGTTCCAAAGATTAAGCAAACACTGGTAATTGCCCCCGAGATCAGGTTCTGTTTTGACTGTTTGTCGTTCACCCACTGCTTGATGTGCATTTGATCTGCAGTCGGATGGCAGTGTATTATAGCTCCTCTCTCACTCTTCAGTTCACATCTTAACTCTGTGCAGAAGGACAGAAGGCTTGCAGCAAACTGACGGGCAAGCACGGAGGTACGCACATAGTGTTGGCTCATATGACACTGGTAAAAAACGTGAATTAGCTGCCACTTACAGGAGGACGATGTGTGCAGTGCACGCCGTTTGGTGTGCACACATCTACGACCAAGTGGTAATAATGGTGTCACAAGATAATATTGTTTCTACTGAAAGAAGGGAAAAAAAAAGAAAAGAATAGCACAATCCCAACCGATGAGGTCAGCTGGACACACACTCAAGCACGTCGCACGCACACACACACACACACACACACACACACACACACACGCACGCACGCACACACACACACACACACACACACACACACACACACACACACACACACACACACACACACACACACGCACACGCACACGCACACGCACACGCTGCAAGTAAAAGTTCACTTTAGCAAACTTGATCAAAGTCATGATTTACTGATAGAATGTTACAACGATCTGCACTGCTAATAAAATCTAATATATTTGAATTCTCTGACCTTTAAAGTGATTTTGGACGCAATGGTGGAAAAAACATAACATTGTTACAAATAATTCTATATCTCTTTTTAATGGTAGAAACAAATCATGGTCGAGCAACCAAAATATGCAGCAACAACTATAGTATTTAAAATGTGTTCCTTGATTGTGGAATAAATAGTATAGGAATTATTAGAATGCCTCCAAATGCGTAGCCTACTGTACATCACATGGTGGCAAATCAAACGTGAGAAACTAGCAGACAAACAAACAAAGGGCATTTAAGCTGTGTGAATCATCTGCACCACATTTATCCATGCTAAACGAGTTGATTATATTAATTACCTTGTTGCTCTTCTTCATCTAAAGCCACGTACGTATCTTTGGCGAGGACACAAAGATCTTGGTCACAGATTAGCTTAATCTATGGTTCAGGCTTTGACAACAACATGGAGCACAAGTTTGTGGTTGAAGTGAAGGAATGAAAAGCAGTTAATCAATAAGTGCTACAGGAGGGAGGATGCAAACAGAACTGTCCCTCCCCTCCCCTCTCACCACATCACGTCAATGCCACAGATAAATCCTTCAGCTCCCAGAGTGTACAAGTGTCGTGTACATGAGTAGGTGCCAAGTTTTTCGAAATGTTGTTTAGATTTTATCAACAGAAACCCCTAGACATAATTGTATACAGTATATTCAGTTGTCAGCTATGCATGGTTTTCAGCCAAGCACACAGGTTCTTTGTAAATGAGTGTTTGTGAAGAGATGAAGAAATGAAATAAATTATAATCAAGAGTATGTATATTGAAACTAATTTACTTGGCTGACAACAATAGATAACAGTATTTTTTTTTAACGTTGAAAATGAAATCATTCTAGGACTGCTTTCATTCAATGTGTTGCTTTGAGCACCATGACAATCTGACAAATGATTGTACATAATGAGTCAGGAGCAGTTGCAGTCAGTCATGACAACCCCATAGCTAGCTGGAGCTGACCTTGTCAGAGAGCTCAGATCAGCACATTCGAGCTGGGAACTGTTTCAGTAGCCAAGAATGACCCCGGGAGATCAAACCATAGGCAGGGTTAATGCCTGCTGGAACCATCAAATGATCTGCTTTTCATTTCAGCTTGCTGGATCATCTCAACCAGTTTAAAGGTCTTTGTCTAGAAAAAAGGGAAGATTTCTGCTAGTAATTGTGAGACCTCAATTATTGTGGATTTACTGTTATTAGGATGATTGCTCCACTGAATCGGCCCTGTGAGCTGCCTGGATTAAAGGAGTGGTTGACATTTCTTATGGGACCTCTGACAGAGGAGCCCAACAAACATTTTGTTCAGTCTCCCTCCCTGTGCACATGGCCATATTAGAGCAATATAGCTAATCTTGAAGACTTATATCAAGTACTTGATTGTGGCTTTTGTGGCAACTCGGGGCAACAGCTAATTTGAAACATTGGAAATTCAAACGCTGTGAAAACTAGTGCCTATGTTGGCATTCTCATAAACAATAAATATTCATTTTGAAAACCGTGTTCAAACGCTGTGAAAAACAGTGCCTATGTTGGCATTCTTATAAACAATAAATGAGTAGTAGTAGTTTTGTGATGCGAGGAGTATAGTCAACCCTGGTATAATCTCACAAAACATCTGTATAAAGGATACTTATACTCATACTTAACAGTACAGAGGCTTCCAGAGTATTGAAAATATATCTGGCAATAATATACCAAGTACAGTTGCGTTGCTATTACTTGTACTGTATGTATCTCTATATGTCTCCCCCCTCTCTCTTGCTATTATTATTGTTATACCTGCTATTATTGTTATTGCTGTCATCATAATTTTACTATTGTTGTTGCTATGACTTGTGTCTCACCCTCCCTCTCTCTCTCTCTCTCTCTCTCTCTCTCTCTCTCAATAGTATTTTTTATTGAATTTATGCACAATGATATTGCTTGTAGTTAACAATGTTCTTTGGCGGTAATGAATGGACAGCCATGAGAAGGTTAGAGCTCTAAATGAGGCATAATGACAGAGCCCGCAGGCTAAGCTAACGCTAATAAAACTGTGTGACAACACTACAGGAATGTTGCCGTAATTAATGAACCTACCGGCCTCTCTTCTGTCTGGTGCCAAGGCACATGTGGAACCTCTAAAAGGCTGTGTTTCTGGCGGAGCGAATTATCCCCTCGAACCAGTCACACCAGGATATCAGGATGCAGCGCTGACTGAAGTTAAAGGGCCCGTTGCAGGACCCTGATCTCCTTAAAGCATTATTGTATGCACGCATGCTCATGGGGAAGACTGGCGTGCACACAGACAGGAATAGTTTAGCAGGAGATCAGTGTCGCTGATTGTATAAACACTGAGAGAAGGGATAGACATGGGTATAAACCAATGGCTGGTGATCAAAACAACATGCTGTAAACTGGCTCTCAGTGAAACATACAACAAGAGCTGAATGTTTAGTCAAACTATACTGTGGCTAAAACACCGGTCGCGAAGTTGATAAATACAACACTTTATATGTGTAATAATACTGCGTTCTCTTTTCAGTGTCGCCTATAATTGGCCGGACTATGTAGTGGGTCATGAAATGAGATGAGTGATAAAGACAGACAGAAGTGAGACACCGTAGGAAGTCAGAGTTTAGTAGACACAACAAAGTGGCAGGGAGGAGGGAGAGACGCGGAAGCTGGGAAAGAAAAGCAAAAGGAGGGAGGAAGGGAAGAGGGAAACATGGGGATCCTTGGGTAATTGGCGGAGCGGCATGGGGGCAGATCCAGGGCCTCGGGCTGATATTAAAGTGACCCGAGAGACTCCAGACAAGACAGGCTCTGCTAAACGGCCCTGGCTCCACTGTGGAATGAGCCTCCCCCGCTATAGCCCGGCCTGCTGACTTCCCATCGAGTGCCATCGACCGTCCTATCGGCTCCGTTGCCAAGTTGGCCGAGCAACATCCAGAACACTGCTGGTCTGCCTGCAGGGATGCCAGACTGGCTGGAGGTTCGCATGCACTGAAAATGAGGTGAAACTATACCAATAGAGGGTATGCGCATGCTCAACCCATTCTGACCTGAGATCAGATTCTAAAAATGTCTATTACATCCTGACAGTTTCATTATTAACCCATTCTGACCGGAGATCAGATTCTAGAAATGTCAGTCGCTCTTCGATTTTTCAAAAATAGCAGACCTACAAGCTCGTATCGCGCCACTCGGTGGCGCGATATGAGCTTGTAGATCTGCTATTTTTCAATAGCTAAAGCATGACATGATGCTATAACACCAAAATGGGTGCCCGTTCAGGATGGCTTAAAGTGAATGGCACATCGAGTGGCAAAGCAACATGCAAAGTGAGTTTAACATTGTTTAATGTTGGTTAATTCAATCAGACAGGACTTTTCTGTGTGGATGTATGGGCTGTCAAGGCCAGAAAGTGTTTTTTTGACCACTCAGTAGGGCGCATATACCCTCTATACAAGAAAACCCCAAAGGAAATCATGTGTTTTTCAGGTTGATGTTTCATTTGGAAAACTACAATTATTTTCTATTGAATTGCTGTTTGGGAGAATTGTATAACCACACAGCGCAGGTGGTCGTTGACCTCCACCACCAAAACTACATACGTAATGATAATGATTCAACGTGATTGCATGGTGATTATCACGAGGAAAAAGTCCTTACAATTCACCATAATGAATTACAATATTCCACAATGTTATTAAATTGGGTTCTAATTAAGCATAATAGCTCATTCTGATGTAAACAGGCTAGATTACAGTTACACCCGAAGTCAGAATCTGAGGGACATCAGAGAGTTATACTATAACAAACATTAAGACATAAACATTAAGACATATAACTGTAGCTTGGCTACGTCAGTGATACTTTTAACCCATTCTGAACGGGAACCCATTTTGGTGTCAGCATCATGTCGTGCTTTAGATATTTAAAAATAGCAGATCTACAAGCTCATATCGCGCCACCGAGTGGCGCGATACGAGCTTGTAGGTCTGCTATTTTTTTTTAAATCGAAGAACTACTGACATAGAAACATAGCTTTTTCAGAAAACTGTCAGGATGTAGAAGACGTTTATAGAATCTGATCTCAGGTCAGAATGAAAACTGTCAGGATGTAGAAGACGTTTATAGAATCTGATCTCAGGTCAGAATGGGTTAATCAAAGCGATCAGATTCCAGATGACTTACAGTATAATAACCAACCAGATGTCATGTGAACATGAGAGATATGAATGCACACAATTTCGGTACATGCACGGCCCTGGTTAGGCAATGCATGTCTATCTTCTGATTCTGCACGTTGACATACACCCATATACCCAGACACAAACACGCATTTCCAACTTGCATCATTCCCGATTTACAGTACATCGTTCCCAACTTGGGTGTTCCCAAATGTAGTTGTCATTTTATAATGCAACTACTACCTACTGTACATGTGCAGGAGGAAAGCTGTACTATTAACTCATCGAGGCCTGGGCGTAGCGGTTCGGGCACCTACATAGCCTATAGGCTGCAATCTTTTGTTTGCCTTGCAAACAGTGGCCTTTTGCTGCGTGTCACTCCCCATCTCTCTCTCTCTCTCTCCCCAGTCAGTCCTGTCAGTCTGCTATCTCATGAATAAAGGCATAAAATTCCTCAAAACAAATCTTTAAAAAAGTATTAACCCATTGATGTAGGCCTACTTATAATCAGTATGCAGTGCACATGCCTTAGATGCATCCCAATAAGTAGTTCCAGTCATTATTTGAAATGTCTGTAAAGCCACCAACATCATGCTTGGGTCCAGACTATATCAAAACACGGAGTACAGATAGCCCTAAGTGAAGGATCTTGTCAATTTCTACCTAACACAAAAGGGGCACGTGGCACAGTTGGTAGCACTCACAGCTAGAAGGTCCTGGGTTTGAGTCCCACTGGGGGCATGTTCTCTCCTCCGCGTCATCAGTGTCCATACCCTATAAGTGAGGTTGGCAAAAGGGCCTTTCTGTGTGGAGTTTGTATGTTCTCCCCGTGTCCTCTAGGGTAGGTATACCTCACAAAAAACATGCAGTAATCCTGGTCTCTCCCTGGCTATAGCCGGGGCGCCTGATGGAGGGGAAAGGAACTGGTTGGAATAACGTGTTCCTTCCACGTGCTAAGTCCAACCCGGGAAAACTCTCCCCTGTCAGGTGAGAAGAAGCAGCTTGGACTCCTCATGCATTGAAGGAAGCATGAGGTCAGTCTGTTGCTCTCCGCAGGTTGGCAGAGAGAGTGTAGGACCCAGGATTACATTATTGACAGATTTGACACTGGGTGGAAAAAAAATGGGTTACAAAAATCGTGGGATAGAAATGTAAGAAACAATTAAAAAAGAAAAAACCTTCTACCAAACACGCTATGCCACAATGCTTATGGGAGAGAATGACATGCACACAAACAACCCTAGTTAAATCCACAGGCTGCTGGACCACAACAGAAAGGGGAAACATTCTTTAAATGTACAAACAATGTGTCAAATGTGTTTCCAGGCGTGTAGTTCTGGATGGAGATCATTTCTGAAATGATGCTTAAAAACACCATGTGAACAGATTTAAATTGAAAATAGTAGTGTGGATGTGACATTGTTTGCAGGTAATGTCTATGTTATAATCAAAGTGACTGTGAGTCTGGAGCATGGACCAGCTAGCCTCTGCGCGCGCACACACACACACACACACACACACACACACACACACACACACACACACACACACACACACAGTGACACACACACACACACACAATGTACACACAGAGAGAGACCGGTTGGTGCAGTGGTTCGCTGTCTGATGCCTACCTTGGTCGGACACCATAGTTAACACAGTCACACTGGCTCCACAGTGGGTGGGGTCGCCAGACAACATAACTCTGGGCCCTGCAGCCCACTATAATTAGCCTTATTGAAGCTGTCAGTCAGTGCGCCGCCGTAGTCCGGTGTTGCCACAGCCCACTGCTGACATCAAGGAGAAGTCGCTACAGGCCAGCCCCTCAGAGCCGTTAGCCATCCAGTGCTAATGGCTAAGAGAAGATATCTGTTACTGCTTCGGTAATAGCCCTGACAGTGCGCTCAGTTTTCAGCTATTCTTTTGCCTCTCGGAGCCATTCTCATCCCTTTTCTCCGAGCCCTGAGACGTGTTTTGACAAACTGATTGTTCATTGGCATGACGTGATGTAACAAGGGACACATGTCGGGGAGGGGGGGGGGGGGGGGGGGGATATGGACATAGCATCAAAGAGGGGGGAAAGAAAATCACATTTCAGGACCCAAATGTACAGTGAAATCTGACTTTTGAATTTGATTATGAATCACGATGAAGATGTTTTCAATTGGGTACAGTTACAAGAGCACATAAGAGCATTCTTTTGTGTGGTTTTGATAAAGTAAACGTGTACAGAGTGTACAAAATAAAACACGCCTCATTATATAAATATATCGTTTCAGAGTCGTCTGCTATTTCTCTTGAGGTTGTACAGTAAGTAATTTCACCACTCTTACCCTTTTGCTCTCATGCACGCACGCACATGCATGCGCTCTCTATATCTCTCTCTCTCACGCACGCACGCAGACACAGAGGAATACTTAAGCATTTGGCTTCCCAAACATCCTGAGGGCTTGTAGATGCTACAGTAGCTCCTCTGTGTTGTTGTTATTGTATAGGATTCGGAGTGACCGTAACAGACTATGTGGAACCCCATATACCATTGCCCCCCATATTGTGGGATAACTGGTGATCAACAATAAACAATGACATTATTACATGGGTGTAGTGTACTCCAACAGTGAAAGTGAAACGTCAGATTGTAAAGTCTCTGGGAATCTGCATATTATTTCTAAGAAGAATGTGTCGCCCCCCCCCCCCCCCCACCTTGAGGCACTTCAGTGACCTTGAGAAGTATCAATGGATAGACAGACAGACAGACAGACAGACAAACAGACTATTCAGTGAATATTGAAAAAATAGGCATAAGGGTTGTGCAAGTGCTGTACAATGCACAGAACACAATCGTTCCGTTTATGGAAATTTCTTACAAACCGACTCAACTAAAAAAATCCAACAAAACTACAATGTCAAAGTTTCTGTTGTGCCTGAGTGATTTCAGAGTTGGTTTAAGCCTAAGCCCTTGATTTGAGGTCTTGATGTTAAGCAAAACACACGCATGCTGGTGAAGGCAGTAAAACAGCTTTGTTACGAAAGCCGGAGGTATTTGTGGGCTTTAATTACATTCATTTTGCTTCTGGCGTTTTGACGGTAAAACACTTAGCTGTGGAATTTTCATTCCCTTTGTGCACCATTGTAATGAACACAAACCCATAATTGTTTCTCACCCATGGGCATTCAGGTTTTTAAATTTTCCATCTCTCGCTCAGTAGCTGTGCCAAGTTTTCTGCAGGTAATGTAGGAAACCTGACTCACAGGGAGCAGGATATGAGAGCCAAGGCAACTCAGAACTGAGCTAAATATATATTCATAAATGCTTCCTGGGATTTGCTGTGCGACTTGACTTCCTATTTGACCCGATGAGTCTTCAACAAGACGCAACAGAAACACATGAAAGTAGGTTTGTAATTGGACAGATTTAAATGATGTCTTCTTCATAGAAGGCATCACTGTGCATTGTGCCCATACGATAATTAATCAAAGGTAATTAAAGAAAGAGCTGATGTTTTGGAAAAGGTCACATTCATCATGGTGACACTGTCTATTATATAAAGCACTCCATCATTATTAGCCAATTGTAATATAGCTCCAACTGCGGAGCTAAAACAATAGCTTTTTTGGAATTATGTCTAACTAACTGCAAACATAAATGAAACCTGGCCTATCTGATAAATGGCAAACAACTGAATATGGTCAGTGGCGTGCACAGATAGACACTAGGGGGTGCTAGAGCACCCCCTGCCCTTTTGGCAATGTGCTCTTTTTCTTCTTAATTTGTAGTGTGTGGACCATGCGGTGACATTGATCAAATCTTGATAAAAAACGCTTCTACTATATTATTTAGGCCCCCCACAATCTAAAGCTATGTTTCTATGTCAGTGGTTCTTCGATAAAAAAATTAAAATAGCAGACCTACAAGCTCTACTAGCAGATATACAAGCTCGTAGCGCGCCACCGAGTGGCGCGCTACGAGCTTGTATATCTGCTATTTTTCAATAGCTATAAAGCACCAAAATGGGTTCCCGCCCCAAAATGCGCTGCACAAGGTGCCCTTTTTTTTCACTTGAGCACCTGCCCCTCTAAATGTCTGTGCACGCCACTGAATATGGTTGCTGGGAAAGACACCATGGGCAGAGAAAGTGGCTTGTGGGCAGAGAAAGTGGCACGAAAGGAACATTAGTAGGCCTACTAGAAGTTTGTTGCTCAACCCTGAGTCATTCACTCAGACATATTTAGTCATTATCCCTTTCGCTGTTCACCAAGTATTATAGTAAGTTCATTGTGTACATTATTAGTTCAGCAATATTTCTCTGAAGACACTAATATTATATTTGATTTTCCATCAATTTAATTGTATTCAGGAACATTTAATTTAAATGCTCAAAGGTTAACCCTGTGTCAGTTTCTTATAGTTAAGCATGGTAAGTAAATCACAGCATGTTTTCATCCGGTATAAAGCACTATACTAAATATTTCCCATGATTCTCAGAGATCACAAGTTATCCCACAGCGAGTTTCATGTTTAGTAATGTGATCACAGCAACATTGGCCAGAGGCAATGGGAAATCATGCTATATTGTTTTGTTTTATGAGTTGCGCTCCAGAATGTTTTACAACCTCGTTGAAAAAGTTACTACTATGTTCGCCCGCTATATAAATGCCTCATATCAACTAACATGTTGTTTCAGTACGGCTGCACACTCATTATAGCGCTATATATTTAAAGATGGAGTGCCACAATTTTTGTATTTTTATTTTGTGTCTGAGGTGACAGTACTTCATTAGACACCCTGGAGTCGTTTTTACAGTATGTGCAATGGTGTATTCACTTTGTATTTAGGGTTTCTTCCTGGAGGCTGAACCCTTGACAGATGACAGTCAAACGGGACATTGAAATAAACAGTAATATAGTGACACCACACTATCAGCCCCTCCCCTAACCCCTCCCCCTTTATCATACAACTACAGCTGTGGGTGTGGCTTCAGTTCAGGTGGATCACCACCCATCACCACCCACCAGGCAAACCAGGCATACTTAATGAACTGGTGGGCGTGTCCACATAAAAGCATGATTTTAACAAATACTGTACACTTTTTGGAAAAAGTTCTTCCCCCTTATATTATAATAATAACTGATGATCATGTTTTCGGGTGGAAAAGAATCGCGGCACTCCATCTTTAAAAGAAAAAAGGGGAAAAATATGACGCAAACTAATTAGATGACCAGAGTCAGAGTATGGTGATGAAATAATAAAGTGCATGGCCTCTCAAGGATTATGAGTGATCATGGCATGCATATACTGTAGGCCTACAGTAAATGTGTGTCTGGGGATGGCTAATATGGTATCTCCCTCGCTTTCGGGTTCTTGGAAACGCCCCCCAGCCACTGCGTTAGTTTTACTGAGGTTTAGGTATAGTTTACTGAGGTTAGGTTTAGGTATAGTTTTACTGAGGTTAAGGTTAGGGTTAGGTTTAGGTATAGTTTTACTGAGGTTAAGGTTAGGGTTAGGTTTAGGTATAGTTTTACTGAGGTTAAGGTTAGGGTTAGGTTTAGGTTTAGGTATAGTTTTACCGAGGTTAAGGTTAGGGTTAGGGTTAGGTTTAGGTATAGTTTTACTGAGGTTAAGGTTAGGGTTAGGGTTAGGGTTAGGTATAGTTTTACTGAGGTTAAGGTTAGGGTTAGGGTTAGGGTTAGGTATAGTTTTACTGAGGTTAAGGTTAGGGTTAGGTATAGTTTTACTGAGGTTAGGGTTAGGGTTAGGTTTAGGTATAGTTTTACTGAGGTTAGGGTTAGGGTTAGGTTTAGGTATAGTTTTACTGAGGTTAAGGTTAGGGTTAGGTTTAGGTGTAGGCTGTCAATCACAGCGACTGGCCAGTCACAGCGCACCATTTGGCTGGGGGGCGTTTCCAAGAACCCGAAAGCGAGGAAGATACCATATTAGCCTGGGGATGTGTTTGGGTGGGTGCATTCCCACAACTCAACAGTAGGGAGTGCTAGTCTGTCCAGTGTTAGGTGACTTTAGATATACATCAATCACTTTCATCACTTTTAAGTGGTTTAATTTGTTTGTTGTCATAAGAGTTTTCATATACAGTATGAATGTGTGTGTGTGTGTGTGTGTGTGTGTGTGTGTGTGTGTGTGTGTGTGTGTGTGTGTGTGTGTGTGTGCGCGCGTGTGTGTGTGCGTGTGCATGCGTGTGTGTACAAATCAAACTATAATTCACCGAATGTCTGAGTGTGTGTGACTGTGAGTGTGTGTGTGTCCGACCGCATTTTATCTCCTCATTATCTCCTCATTGCCTGCACCAATCGCTCCCACTTTTCACACAGGCATTGACCATATGAATATGGAGGGCGTGACGGAGCCCTTTTTTCGATTTGACACATTAATGATTATTAATTAATTTATTAGTGAATTAACCTCGCACCCTCACACACCTCCGCCCCTTAGCGACACCTGCATCACAGGCCACCGTTCTCACCGTTACCCCACTGGCATGCTTCCTCTAGCTACCGCCGCAACACAACAAAGAGTGCCCTATACAATTTGGCGCCGCGTGTGTGTGTGTGTGTTGATCTGCTCCACACACACCACCTCAGGCCCCTCCCCATCTGGCTACTGTCCTTTGCATGGACAGGCGAATGAGGGTTGAGGCGAACACTCCACCTTAGTAACAGTAGCCTACGCATCGATTCGACACAATTACTACATACATCAAACAACATGCCACGAACAAAACGACCATCACTTTCACTTTCTGGAAGCTGCAATGCAAAGCGTCAGTGTCTCACTCGCGCTCCTGCCCGTACCAACAACAACCAGTCCACCACTAACGCAACAGGTAAGCATTCCGTCTCATGTTGCTTCTTTGCTTGCATGCCTGTGTATCGAACAAGTTACCTCACAATTTACTTCACGCACGCACTACCCGTGTACATTAACTGCAAAGCGTATTCCACTCAGGACCGCAGGCATGACAAAATCCCCACCCCCCGTGTGTGTGTGTGCGATAAAATCCACGTAAGAATCTTTGTACTATTAACAATAACACAGTCTGACGGGCGCCACCATCTTGCTCAGAGAGAGCGCTGAGTAGTGAGCGGAGCGCTGCGAGCGCAGCCTGTAGACCAGAGCCGTTTAGAGAGAGAGAGTGACGACAACAACCCGTGTACATTAACTGCAAAGCGTATTCCACTCAGGACCGCAGGCATGACAAAATCTCCACCCCGTGTGTGTGTGTGTGCGATAA
The DNA here is from genome assembly GCF_964188405.1 of Protomyctophum parallelum. NCBI lineage: Eukaryota > Metazoa > Chordata > Actinopteri > Myctophiformes > Myctophidae > Protomyctophum > Protomyctophum parallelum. The sequence goes on along the minus strand of NC_139703.1, from coordinate 51,279,928 downwards.
AATCCACGTAAGAATCTTTGTACTATTTGTAACAACATAGTCTGACGGGCGCCACCATCTTGCTCAGAGAGAGCGCTGAGTAGTGAGCGGAGCGCTGCGCTGCGAGCGCAGCCTGTAGACCAGAGCCGTTTAGAGAGAGAGAGTGACGACAACATACCGTTCAGTGACCCATGAAGCTCCGTGAATAAACAGTGAACGGGGTTGTCGCAACTCTCTCCTCTACACGGCGCTGCAGCCTCCGACAGAAAGACGGGAACATTGTTGAGCATAAACGGAGTATACCCGATTTAATGGGAAACACATTGTGTAACAAACGCCGACACTGTTGTATGTTGTGTGTTGTGGACCGGTGCCATCACAGATTAACATGCCGCCCCCCCCGAAAAAGAAGTGCCAAAGCCAACTGCAGGGCAACAGAAAATACTAGCAACCCTATTTTCTAAATCTAACATCATCATCTGCTAATGATGATGATGTGTGCTGCTGTTCACAGCCTACCTCCTTTATTAACAGTTAAAACTGGCAGAATTATTATAGATTTCATATAGCCAAAATAATATGTAGTATGAATGTTTATTTATTTATTTTATTTTAATTTATTTTGCTACCTTTAGTTATAATAATAATTTCTTCTTCGTTTTCTACATGAATATAACCACAGTATAACCATATAAAATGAAATTGGAGTTAAATGCTGCAATTTATAAAAATGGCAAAATATGTTAAACGTCGCTGAAGTGGGACTCACCTTTGTCCCTGTGTGTGTGTGTGTGTGTGTGTGTGTGTCGTAAAATGCATAGTGTCACTTATCTGCTAAGCAGGAAGGTCAAAACCCCCAGGTGGTCTATTTTAAGACCCTAAAGATAATATCAGATCAAATATCACTCAAAAGAATTTGGAATCACTGTCTTCTCAGCCATAGATTGACTTCCTGCCTGTGGAGGGTGGAACAATTGATATGCAAATAGACTTCAGTTCAAGGCATAGCAAGGCACCACTGTTACGTTCTTAGCTTACACATGTGATGATGACTACTTCTATCTATGTGATGTATTGCCAATGTGTGTGACTGCATGTGCAACTATCAGCAAATTGAAATGTAAGGGAAGATCGAGATAGTGTGTGTGTGTGTGTGTACCAGTGTCACACCTCCCCCACTCCCCTGCTGTATGTGTGTGTGTGTGTGTGTGTGTGACTGCATGTGCAACTATCAGCACATTGAAATGTAAGGGAAGATCGAGATAGTGTGTGTGTGTGTGTGTACCAGTGTCACACCTCCCCCACTCCCCTGCTGTATGTGTGTGTGTGTGTGTGTGTGTGACTGCATGTGCAACTATCAGCACATTGAAATGTAAGGGAAGATCGAGATAGTGTGTGTGTGTGTGTGTGTGTGTGTGTGTGTGTACCAGTGTCACACCTCCCCCACTCCCCTGCTGTATGTGTGTGTGTGTGTGTGTGTGTGTGACTGCATGTGCAACTATCAGCACATTGAAATGTAAGGGAAGATCGAGATAGTGTGTGTGTGTGTGTGTGTGTGTGTGTGTGTGTGTGTACCAGTGTCACACCTCCCCCACTCCCCTGCTGTGTGTGTGTGTGTGTTTGTGTGTGTGTTTGTGTGTGTCATTGCCCACACATTGCCCAGAAACTACTCTCCTTCTCCCAGTCAAATTGTATATACCGTACTACATGTATCACATTACCTTCCTTCCACAGATGACATGTTCTCATTACTTCTCATAACACAATATTTACATTTCATCCCTACCTTCTCAGGTCAGCACCATGCGGACAGTCACCACACAACGACACACTTCCCCTCATTGGAAAGGCCTCTGGCCACAGGTAACTACTCCTCTTATCCCCTGTACTGCATTTTTGCTACTAAACTCATTCACAACATAACCATAAAATATGTCATCATGCACACAACTCTCTCCATCACTATTAATAACTCATGAATGCTACACATTTCAGAACCTGCTGACTTCAAAGGCGACCCTAACCCATCCACCACCAGTGCTACTGCTCCTCCCCGTGCCCCAAATACACAAACTAGACCAAAGCGGAAAACCAAGTTCAGCACAAAAAAGAAAAAGAAAAAAATGAACCCCACAACAACCCCAAACACTGTTTCACTTGACACGCAAAGGCGTGCTAGGACAAACGCACAACAACAAGCTCGCACAGCAGAAACACCTGCCGAACGTCACCGCCGTCTACATGCTGAAGCTACTTCAAGAGCTACTGCTCGCGCAGCTGAAACACCTGACCAACATGAGCGCCGTCGACGTGCTGCTACTACTGCACAAGCTACTGCCCGCGCAGCTGAAACACCTGCCCAACATGAGCGCCGTCGACGTGCTGCTACTACTGCACAAGCTACTGCCCGCGCAGCTGAAACACCTGACCAACATGAGCGCCGTCTACGTGCTGCTAATACTGCACAAGCTACTGCCCGCGCAGCTGAAACACCTGCCCAACATGAGCGCCGTCGACGTGCTGCTACTACTGCACAAGCTACTGCCTGCGCAGCTGAAACACCTGCCCAACATGAGCGCCGTCGACGTGCTGCTACTACTGCACAAGCTACTGCCCGCGCAGCTGAAACACCTGGCCAACATGAGCGCCGTCAACGTGCTGCTACTACTGCACAAGCTACTGCCCGCGCAGCTGAAACACCTGCCCAACATGAGCGCCGTCGACGTGCTGCTACTACTGCACAAGCTACTGCCCGCGCAGCTGAAACACCTGCCCAACATGACCACCGGCAGCGTGTTGACACTACTGCACACGCTACTGCACGCGCAGCACTGTACTCTCAGAGGTTGGCTCAAACAACGCAACAAGGACGTCGCACAGCATGTCCTGATGACATGCAATACTTTGATGAGACTCTGTATGATGCCACACACACACTCGGCACAGTCAGCCTTTTCGAATGCTCCAAGTGCTCAGCATGTGGCGCATATTGTTGGAAAGAGGAGAGACCAGGATTCTGCTGTTCCAATGGTCGTGTCGATCTCCGTTACGACCCTGACAGCCCCAAACCAGGTTCAATCCCTCCCAAACCTCCACAGACCATCAGAGAATTATTTCTAAACCCACAGTTTGTGCGAGATGCCAGAAGGTACAACAACGCTCTGGCTATGGCCTCCATTGGAATGACACAACCCCAACCAGAACCTGGCTTCAACCCAACCCTGCGTATTCAAGGCAAGATGTATCATACAATTGGCCCTCTACTTCCTGAATCCGATTCTGCTATACCCTGTTTTGCACAAATCTATGTGCATGATCCACAACATGAACTACGCAACCGCAGAGCACACCATTCGAACCAAAACCTCGACGAACACCTACTGGAACAAGCACAGGCAGCTTTGCACAACTGTAACCCTCTCATACAACAGTTTAAAACAGCTGCAGAACTTGCTGCTAAAGATCCTGCTACAGAGATGTACATCAACCTCAGTGCCAACGCTCCACGGAACATCCACCCAGGTTTGTAACTCACAACACTTTCACATTCGCTACACCACTCCACATGACACTACACATCCTTGATCACAATATCGCAAATACAACCTTTCACAGACATTACTACAGCTACTATACTCATTCCAGAGACAATTTTCACAACACCCTCCCCCCTCTCCACACAGGTACAGTCAACCTCCCAAGTGGCACAGACATTGCTGTCATTGTTCCAGGAGCTACAGAAAACCAACAGTTTGGACCCATCGACGTACAGATACAACTTCGGAGTGGTGGGCCAAAGCGGATCCACCCTCTTCACCCACTCTATGATCCCCTCAGTTATGTACTGCTCTACCCTGAAGGCAACTATGGCTATCATCTCGCACTCAATCAACGACTACCTGGTGGTCGACAGGGGATCACTGCCACAGACTTCTATCGCTACCATCTTCAACTACGTGACCCAGCAACTCACTTCAATTTGTTCCTCCGTGCAGGTACTTCACATAACACATATATGTAATGTACCTAATTCCACACTTACAACTACGCAGTACAATACCTCCATTCACATACCCTCATTCCACATATTTTGCATTTGCCTCCACCCTAAGCCCTGCATTTACAACATGACATTGTCTTACATTTACTATTTTTCTTACAGGGAAACTGAGCCAACAGTTTGTATGTGATCAGCAAGTGAAAATTGAGGGCCAGAGACTAAAATTCATGCGCAAAAATCAGAAGACACTCAAAGCAGAAAAGTACAAATGTGTACAAGATGCCATTGCATCTGATGAAGCCATCCTTCCAGGAAGGATCACAATACTACCCTCTACTCTCTACGGATCACCACGTTGGTATACACACCAGTTCCAAGACGCAATGGCTATCGTTCGTGAAAAAGGAAAACCGGATTTATTCATCACTATGACCTGTAATCCAAAATGGAAGGAAATAACCCAGTCACTTCTGCCAGGCCAACAGCCTCACGACCGCCCTGACATCATTGCACGGGTCTTCCACATGAAGTGGAACGCGATGATCAACGACGTATATAACCAACAAATCTTTGGTCGTGTAGATGCATATGTCACAGTCAAAGAAACACAAAAACGCGGACTCCCACATGCACATGCACTGTTCACGCTGCTTCCTGCTGACAAGCCTCGCGTCCCTGCTGACATTGACCGCATTGTATCCGCAGAAATCCCCGATGCCACCACTAACCCTACACTGCATCGTGTGATCGCCAATAACATGATACATGGACCATGTGGTGCACTGAACATGACTTCTTCCTGTATGGACAAGGGCAAGTGCACAAAAGGATTCCCAAAAGAATACAGGACAGACACAGCCATGTCTGAGAGCTCCTACCCTTTATATAGGCGTCGAGAAGAAACACATGGAGCACCAGGCTGTTCGTTTTTGAAGACTGGCAGGGGTGGCATACAATTCCTCATCACCAACCAGTGGGTTGTTCCATTTAACCCATACCTATCTCTCAGATATGAGGCTCATATCAATGTTGAGGTCGTGTGCTCTGTCACTGCAGTCAAGTATCTCTACAAATACATTGACAAAGGTCCCGACGTATGCATGGTCAGTGTTGATCGCTATGATGAAATCACACAATATGAGGTGGCACGCTACATCACTGCCTCTGAAGCTTTCTGGAGGATTTATGACTTCCCTATCCAAAAGAAATATCCACCTGTTGAACAATTGGCAATCCATTTGGAAGGAGAGCAACTCATCACCTTCAACAATGACGAAGATGCCCAGGCCCTCATTGATTCCGGACCACCGCATACAACTCTCACAGCCTACTTCACAGCAATGCAAGATAATCCTGATAAGAGACACATCACTTACCCAGACGTCTTCAAGCATTTCTCCTTCACCAACAAGACGTTCAAGCGCAGGAAACAGAGAAGGAGTGGTGGTCATAACCAAGACCAACTGGCTGACACAATTGGGCGCATTCCTGTACTTGCCTTTACTCCTCACAACACTGACCTGTACTTCATGCGGATGTTGCTCTACCGTGTTCAAGGTCCAACCTGCTACAACGACCTTCGCTCTGTTAATGGAGTTGTGCATGACACATACGCTGCTGCCTGCATTGCACGAGGCATCTGTGAGGATGACCATGAAGTAGACATGGTTATGGAAGAAGCAGCATTGGTTGCATTTGGCCCTAAGCTACGTGAGATCTTCGCACACATACTCATATTTGTACTAAGGAAAGACCACATTCAATTCTGGCAAAGACACAACCATTCCATTTCAGAAGACCTCACACATGCTGCAGGCCTTACCGAACCAAATGACAACATACTCAACCAGGTACTTTTGGAGATTCAGCAGCATCTTGAACGATATGGATATGACCTCACTATCAACTTCAATCTCCCTCAGCCAAATCGTGATCTCATTCGACAAACCGAACCCCATGACATCCGACATGAGACACAACACAATGTTCCTGAGCTGCAGCGTTACATTGATGCAACACAACACCTTCTAAATGACAAACAGAGAGCAGTTGCAGATTGTGTCCTGGAAAGTGTTCAGAACAACCGTGGCAAGCTTATTGCACTTGATGCAAGTGGGGGTACTGGAAAGACCTTCACACTTACCTTCATCCTTAAATCTGTGCGTGCAGATGGAAAAGTAGCCCTTGCAACAGCCTCAAGTGGAATTGCTGCAACATTACTTCCAAAAGGAACCACCTTTCACAGCCGCACCAAGTGTCCCATTGTACTCACAGAGGAGTCAATGTGTGCTATCGGTACTACGTCCAGTACAGCAGAGCTCATCCGTCGGTGCTCTCTCTTCGTCATTGATGAGGTGTCCATGATGGATCGCCGTGCTGTTGAAGCTGCCGACCGCACATTCCGGAAACTCAGGGACTGTCCTAACTCACCATTTGGAGGTAAGACTTCATTCAAACGTATACACTTTATTACTGTACATTCTGACGGCATGAATGACTATATTGTGGCCTTTTTATGTACAACAATAACAGCTGCCAACACCTTTGCCAGCCAATCTTCATTACAAGACAAACACAACTACAAAAGAAACACAATATAGTATCACTTCCATAATAATTGTCTATAATGCAGCAACTTTGTTATTACACTCTCAGGTATTACCACCATCTTCAGTGGAGACTGGCGCCAGATCCTACCAGTCGTTCCCCATGGCACACGACCTCAGATAATTTCACGATGCCTGAAGAGTTCCCCTCTCTGGAACCATGTTCAAACCATGAAACTCACCAACAACATGCGCATAACACATGCAACAGCAGGGAGCATGGAAGATGACACTTTGTTCCACCAGTTTCTGCTTGATCTGGGCGAGGGGAACATCCCCACTATTCAGGATAAGGGAGAATTTACAGTCACAATAATGGATCGCTTTCTCATGCCAGGATCAACTCTGCACGAAATGGTCGACTGGGTATTTCACAACCTTGCACACAATATGACCGACCATCAGTGGCTTTGTGAGAGAGCAATCCTCTGCCCAACCAATGCAGAAGTGGACACAGTCAATCAATACATTGCCCACAAATTCCCAGGTCAGGAGCACATCTTCCACAGTGTGGATTCTGTGGAACAACATGACAACCATCAGTACCCAGTGGAATTCCTCAACACACTTTGTCCATCAGGCATGCCACCACATCGCCTGTCACTGAAGGTCGGCATGATCATAATGCTACTGCGAAACTTTGACACAGTACATGGCCATTGCAATGGCTCACGCTACATCCTGAAGCAAGTCCGCCCACATCTTCTCCTAGCAGAGCTGGTAACTGGGGTCCATGCCGGCGCCCAGCTACTCATCCCTAGGATACCTTTCTCACCGTCTGAGAATATGTTCCCCTTCACACTCACCCGCAAACAGTTTCCTGTACGCCCTTGCTTTGCCATGACTGTTAACAAGTCACAAGGTCAGTCACTGTCACGAGTGGGTGTATACTCTGTGAAAGACTTCTTTTCACATGGACAACTCTATGTGGCAGCAAGCAGAGTTGGCAACCCCCAGCAACTCCGAATCTTGCTAATCAATGAGGAGGACAACACCAAACGTACCGACATGAACAATGTTGTATACAAAGAAATATTAACACATTGACCATCAAACTGAACTGCTGAACATTTCCTCTTTCACTGGGCCAAGCCACATACATAATAACCACATTTGCCCATGAAACTACCGGTATATACATACATAAATGCAATTACTACACTACTAACATGACAATGACTGTTTGACACTTTCAGTTCTATATATGACTATGATGTACTGTTTTTCCATTTCCAGTGAACAAGTCTATATTAAAGCAATTCTTCCTCAAAATACATATATCAATAATATGATCTATTACATCACATTACCCACACTGTACATTTGGGAATACCTGTGCGACAGTCCATACTTTCTATGCTGCATGTCAAACTGGGGTCTTTCATACTTTTCAAATGGGGGTCTGTGGGCTAATAAGTGTACATTTTACAGTCCTAGCCATGAAAACATTTCCCTACCATGCATTTATACAAATACTGTCGATTCCTTCATTTGACTTGAGATAAAAGGTTAACGTGAGTTTTGTTTCTGACTGTTTTCTGCTTGCTTATTTAGGCTATTTTCATTACATTCCCTTTATCAATCGTATCCTAAGAGGAGATCATTCACAACCCGTGATATAAATAATTCGTAGCAGTGATAGCGATATCTGACCGTTACATATGGTCAGATATTACATACAACAAACATGCCACGAAGAAAATGTTATCTCCTTCCTGAAGGTAGCAGATATGGTGTACCAGCATACAATAAAGTAACATTCATCTTAATTTAATTAATTTGCGTTACAATAAAAAACATCTCCCCGCTGATCACGTGTCACCACCAGTGAAATGCATGTTGGGACAGACACACATTAATACTGGGACACATTTCTCTGCGCAACAGACCCACACGGGAAAAACAACTTGGACCCAGATACTACTAGCTACTCTTGCGTCAGTCGACATAACTTCTTCTTTGGGAAGCATCGCAGCCAACGCGCGGGTTGCGTGGCACAGGCACCTGAAAGCCAGCTCTGACAGTTCTGATGGGGGCATGTTAACGTGAACGAAAAAATTCAATAACTTCCATTTATAGACAGAATATCACCACCAAATTTACATCACACATCAATGGTGTACTTATGATTGTACTACAGCATTTCCTTATTAAACTTACGTTTAATTAGCCTACTTTTGTGCCCAACCCAACTTCACAACACCATCTGTAAACAACCGCCCCCCCCCTATCACATTACCCACACTGAACATCATTTGCTGTTCATATATTCAGAACGGGTAAGGACTAGTATATATAATACATCAACACAAACTAATGCATATGGTTGACTGATGTTTGAATTACTGAAAATTGCACATAAGAAACAATTCATGCACATGAAATAAATGTCTAGATTGTGCCTCCTGAACGTAATTAACTAAACTTTCAATCTATTGATTATTCTTGCGACCGAAGGTCGCAGTTAACTATGGAATCGTGCATTTACGCCCGTCAGTGTGATGGTCGGGGCACCATATATGGTGCCCAGATCTTGTGACATCATGTGACATCCTCAGGGATGGAGATGTGGAGACCCTAGTAAAGCCCATATATGGAGATCCCTGATGTCATCAATATTGGCCAGCAACTCTACATCTGACCTCAGACCTCAAACCCTTAGATCTCCATAAATGGAGCTGACCTGTTCTGACATTCCATATGTTGATCCTTCCCCTTCCATCCTTCCTCTTCTTTTGACTTACACCGGTCCATTCAAATGTCCAACTCTAGACGGGCCTGCCCCAAAGTTATTAGTGCAGCCGGCGAAAGCCCACCTGTCCATTCAAACTCTAGACGGGCCTGCCCCAAAGTTATTAGTGCAGCCACGCCCCATTCCATGTTGATCTGAACCCCCCATACCAAAGCGCCAGCGCTCGCCCAGCAGTCTGCCGTCAACGAGGCGGATGCGTGCACGCGACCTCGCTTCTCGCCCTCAGGCGTCTTACTGGTTCAATATTATTAAGCTATTTATTGATCACTTTCATTCACCTGTTCCTATATTTATGAATATCCGCTCTCTTAATGTGATTATACAATAATCACAGTGGTGGAAGAAGTACTCCTTCCTCCCATCACAATGTAGTCCAGACTTCTGTATTAAACCTTTTACTTGAGTAACAGTAAAAAATAATATTTACATCACAAAGTAGCTCAAGTAGCTTTGCCTGAGTCGGACATGTAGAGGAGTAGAAGTATTGAAAAATGTAAATACCCACGTAAAGTAAAAGTACTTCAAAACTGTTTCCACCACTGAATACGTTTATTTATTTAACACATTTAACGCGACACGCGAGGATTCAATGTGCTTCAATGAAATACAATACATAAAATAATCTACATGACATATCTTCACTACAAGCTTACAACATGTCGTGTTGTTGTAAGTTTGTAGGCCATTTTCAGTTCAAGTTTTCCCCTGAATACGGATACTGGATCTGTTCAAACGGACATTGCTGTCTTTTTTCCCAATGTCTTTCATGCTATTTTAGGCATGCTAATGCCTAACATGCTATGATATGATATATGATATATGATGATTCCGGGTGTGCCAGTCCAGTACAGTGACAGTACAGTACAGTACAGTACAGTACAGTAGAGGGACCCCCACAAGGTAACTCTGTCATTTCTCAACCGTTTGGGACGTGGGGCGGCTCGCCGGAATCGGCCCGGCCCCCTGGGCGCGTTTCCGGGGGTCTGGATGTTCCGAGGATGTTCCCCAGGGACCCCCCAGAGACCCCATATGGTAACTCTCTCATTTCTCTCCAGTTTCTGATATGGGGCGCCGGGGCGGCTCGCCGGAACAGGCTGTGGTCCTGTGGGTCTGGAACTTCCTTGGATCCCCACACGGAGTTGCACCACTCACTTCACACGGGTGTGATTTCTTTGATAACTTATAAGACATACGTCTTAAAATGTCGGACATCCGTGACACGTCACATGTTTGGATCACGTGACCGAGAAAAAAAACACTGACGCTCAATTCCTAAGGCTTCTGGGAAATGGAGGCTCAATGCCTACGTACTGTATGGTGCGTAATGGCTGCATCTATCTTGCTCTGTTCTGTGTTGTTATTTCGGATCGCTGCTGGGCTGGATTTCTCAACTCAAACACAAACGATGGGACTATATTTTCAGGCGGATTTTCATGAAATGGAGGTATACAATTGTGACGGCATTATTCTTCAAAGGTTAGTGAAAACATATATAGGCAGGGAACGGGAGTTATAGATTAATTTATAACGCAGTCAACGTGTTAAACCTATATGTCGTCAACTCGGGACAGCATCTGTGTCACATTAGTTGGATTAAAGAAAAAGAGAAAACTTTTTTTTTTTCTTCTGAAAACTTAGGTTAGGATTTAGAAGGCGTTTTTAGAATCGGCCTCAAGTTTAAATGGGTTAAGTGGTTAAACTAAAACCATGAGAGGAGAACGCGTCCGTCCGACTGTCTGCCACATAATGAGCATCTCTTATTCTTACAGTGCTGTATGTGATCCCTGTGTGTTTGGGTGGTCCGGGCCATCACGCTCTCTTATCCCATTCTGACCTGAGATCAGATTCATACGAGGTTTCCGCCGGACACACACTGGTCCTGATGAACCCATTCTGACCTGAGATCAGATTCTAAAAATGTAAGTCGTTCTTTGATTTTTCAAAAAATAGCAGACCTACAAGCTCGTATCGCGCCACTCGGTGGCGCGATATGAGCTTGTAGATCTGCTATTTTTCAATAGCTAAAGCATAACATGATGCTAACACCAAAATGGGTGCCCGTTCGGAATGGGTTATTTAGGTGTACAAACATGAGAAACGTTGGGAAAACCCAATCACGCTGCAGAGATAATGACGTGCCATGTACATAAACACACGCTTCGTACGGTAGACGTTCCCCTAAACACATTTCAAGTCTACTTTACATCACGTATGGTCCTTGGGGGACACGTGCTCATAATCTGGATTCACATGTACGTAGTAGGCTAGTAGTACGCAAATGTGATGGATTCAGATTTTGTCATGTTTTGACAAATGGAGATATATTACATGCTGAGAACACAGAAATGAGAGCAGACGTTCACAGAAAGACAGAAACCTGAACACATGAAGACGCACAAACAGATATGTGTGAAATAGGCCTGATCTTACTTGTTGTTGTTGTGCCGGTGACGTCACGCACAGAAAATAGGGCCATCTATACAAGCTCACAAGCATCGCACTGAGCTTGTAGATTAAAACACATGGTGTGCAACTACGTATAACAAGGCTGTAGCTCCCATAGGTAGCTGTAGCTGTGCACACACTTTTGAAAACACTCACAAGTGCAGGTACACGCACGCACATGCATTTTCCCTCGCACGCACACACGCACACGCACACGCACACGCACACACACACACGCCACCAACATCTATATGAAACAACTGGTGAGCATTACTGACTCATCATGCTGAACAGTGTGACAGATTGCCTGGAGACAGGGCGGGAAAAAAATAAAGCACTAATGACAATTTAATGGCTCATTTGCTTATGATGTGGGTAACGTGTATATTGTAAGTGATCATGTGCGTAGTGCATATGTATAGTATACCGATATACTCGTGTGCAGTGTGTGCGTGTGCATGTGCGTGTGTGTGTGCGTTTACGCCCCTGCGTGTTTTCGTGCAAGTTGTCCAAGAAATGCCTGCGGTGTGAGCGTGTGTGAGCGGTGTGAGTGTGTGTGAGCGTGTGTGAGCGGTGTGAGTGTGTGTGAGTGTGTGTGAGCGGTGTGAGTGTGTGTGAGCGGTGTGAGTGTGTGTGAGCGGTGTGAGTGTGTGTGAGCGGTGTGAGTGTGTGTGAGCGTGTGTGAGCGGTGTGAGTGTGTGTGAGTGTGTGTGAGCGGTGTGAGTGTGTGTGAGCGGTGTGAGTGTGTGTGAGCGGTGTGAGTGTGTGTGAGCGGTGTGAGTGTGTGTGAGCGGTGTGAGTGTGTGTGAGCGGTGTGAGCGGTGTGAGTGTGTTCCCAGACTAACCTGGCTAGGTGAGACTCTCTGGCACCAGCCTCGCAGCGCTGCCCCAGGGGAGGAGCACGTGACTGCAGCCTGCACACAGAGGTATGCTGCATGCACGCACACACACACACACACACACACACACACACACACACACACACACACACACACACACACACACACACACACACACACACACACACACGCACAATTATTTATTTATGTACAGAGCAAAAGAAAAGTACAATTACATGGTTAGCCACTTAAACCATATACGTATACACTTCGATGACTGGAGTCCCATATAGGGGTCTATATACTCTCCAGCAAAAATCGTTGATCTACAAGCTGTAGATCTGCCATTTTTTTTGGTGAATGTTCTCCTATTCTTGCCTGGCTACAAGTGCTTATTAATTTGTGGCATCATCACAGATTTTACACATATAGACACAATAAACAATTCATGAAGAAAGAATAGCGCACTATAGCGGTGTAGACGAATATTATGCAAATCATGTGTGCTACATGAAAGTCCTCACTGTTCAGTTAACTCTGAGAGTGTACAAATTGGAACCTAATGGAGCCGTGAGGGATACGTTTACACTGAGGATATTGCCGTGTAGATTTTTTCCTCACAGGTAAATGGACGACCTATAGCGCTTACGGTTAGGTCTCGTCATGTGTTTGACATTATTAGGAGAGCTACCATGTAATCCATACTCAATCCTCAGGCCAATGAGACTTTATTGGGGGTAAAGGGTGATGGTTATGGAAGCTATTACACATTAATGGAAGTAAGTCCCCTTAACCCATTCTGAACGGGCACCCATTTTGGTGTCAGCATCATGTCGTGCTTTAGCTATTTAAAAATAGCAGATCTACAAGCTCATATCGCGCCACCGAGTGGCGCGATATGAGCTTGTAGGTCTGCTATTTTTGAAAAATCGAAGAACGACTGACATTTTTTTAATCTGATCTCAGGTCAGAATGGGTTCATCAGACCAGTGTGTCCTGTCGGAAACCTCGTATGAATCTGATCTCAGGTCAGAATGGGTTAACATATTGTGTCCCTGGAGGATTCCTTTCCACCGATGTGCTCTTATCTCTCGGGGGCTTGAATTCTGGGACAGATTTTGGCAGTTGTCTCGCAAACCTTAAATGTTTTGGAGAGCTCTCGCCGAAAAGTTCAATTTCGGAGGTTCAGAATCCCTTATCTCATTTAACCCATTCTGAACGGGCACCCATTTTGGTGTCAGCATCATGTTATGCTTTAGCTATTGAAAAATAGCAGATCTACAAGCTCATATCGCGCCACCGAGTGGCGCGATACGAGCTTGTAGGTCTGCTATTTTTTGAAAAATCGAAGAGCGACTGACATTTCTAGAATCCGATCTCAGGTCAGAATGGGTTAATCAGACCAGTGGGTGTCCGGCGGAAACCTCGTATGAATCTGATCTCAGGTCAGAATGGATTAAAGTGCTGTGATCCAGTGGAGTGCTTTCCCAGGGTAGGATTCAGCGCTGAGATGAGCGGATAAGATAATGATCAATAACCAAACAATCTGAGATGAGCGGATAAGATATGATCAATAACCAAACAATGACAATATTGGACGTCAGCTCATTTATTTTCTTTGTGGATGAACAGTTACCGATTTCTTTTTTTTGCGGGTTGGGTAACATGGCCCTGTATAGGAGATGAGCCATCCAAGAGGTTGTGTGTGTGTGTGTGTGTGTGTGTGTGTGTGTGTGTGTGTGTGTGTGTGTGCGTGTACGTGTGCGTGTGCGTGCGTGTGTGTGTGTGTTTGTCTGGGGCTAATCTCGCATATGATTTATATTTTTTGAAATGTAATATCACAAAATGTGTGCATGTTTGGCCTTTATTCAACTAAAACCATGAGAATGGAAATAAATATTCCAATATTTAACTGTAAACATGGAGTCCTATACAGTACAGTATGTCATAGTTACGGCATAGAAATGCCCAATGAAGTTCGAGATCCATATCATTAGACCGCGTCTTGTCTTTATAGATTTTAATTTTTATAAAGTTAGCTGGCTAATTCTTTCAATTCATTCTCTCTCTCCTTTGTTCTCTTACAGGCACACACACACACACACACACACACACACACACACACACACACACACACACACACACACACACGCACGCACGTGATTCTGGAGCATGGACCAGCACACACACACACACACACACACACACACACACACGCACGCACACATGCACGCACGCACGCACGCACGCACACGCATGCACGCATCTATTTCACACTATATTGTTGTTTTTCTCATTGTCTTTGAAGAGGTCATAATTACAGGGGAGGTTGTTGGGAAAAGGCCTGAAATGTCTCAGACAATATTGTCTGACAAAGACAAATTCTCCACAGTTCGTCTCTGCTTGTTCCTTTCACAAATTGAACGTTAGGGAACTCTACTTCAAAATCCACTAGGCAGGCCTGCCAGCAAGCCAAAGATCTTTAAATATACACTGTCTCTGTTAGGACTATGCTGGATTCCCCTTTCTGTAATGTCAAAGAATGCTACAATGTTGAAGTTGAAGCCGTTTTTTTCCTTGGGTACTGAGGAATAAATTGCATTAATAGTTTCATTATTATGATGAGTTTATTTTTTTGTCTTAGATTTAATATTTATGTCAGGGCCTTGTGTAATGATTCAATCTTCATCTTTGTAATTTTTTCATATTGCAACATCAACCATTAATTTCAAACGAGATTTCCAATATATGGAAAAGGTCTCGTGTCAGTCTAGTCAAAGTGTAATGGACCAGAGGCAGTTACACTAACAGTTAACCACTAACGCTCTATTCGAGAATAGCTATACCTACAAGTTCACAAACTTCTGGATAATAAATTATTTTTTATTGTGGAAAAAAAATCTTGAATTATTATTATTATTATTATTAAAACAAAGGGGTTGCGAGGGTTAAGGTGGTTAATAGGAATGAGATAAGCAGAAGTAGAGGAGAGAGGGAGATGTGAACCTAACAGAGACTCTGCATGCTGTGGTGCACTCAGAGCTCAGCTCTGTGAGAACGCCGCGCGGAGGTGGATAAGCCCCCGCTCCACTGGAACGTGTTTTTCTTTCTCCGTGTTTGGACACACAGCAGACAAGTGGAGGTTAGGACAACACTCCACTAGGAGCCACAAGACTTATCCGACAAGTAATTAGGAGCGGGGTCAAGTTGAGAGAAGTAAGCCCTGTAATTCCCCCTGCGATGCCGTGAGTGAGTGAGGTAAGGCCCTACTGGATATCCTTCTCCATCTGAGGCGGCCCTCTCCAACCGGCCTGAGAGAGAGAGAGAGAGAGAGAGAGAGAGAGACAGAGAGAGAGAGAGAGAGGGAGAGACAGAGAGAGAGAGAGAGAGAGAGAGAGAGAGAGACAGAGAGAGAGAGAGAGAGGGAGAGACAGAGAGAGAGAGAGAGAGAGAGACAGAGAGAGAGAGACAGAGACCGGGAGACAAAGAGAGAGACATATAGAGAGACACAGAAAGGGAGAGAGACAGAGAGAGTCAACTGAGAGAAGTAATGGAGGCATCGGGTGACAGATGATGACTTACTTACTTGGCTGTAAATGTGGGTCTATTGTTGTGTTAGTCAAATGTTTTCATTCAACACATACATTATATACACTGTATTAAAAAAAATCTATTCTGCAAACTGTTAATGAATACTTATACAATCAATCAATCAATCAAGTCTGGAGAGAAAGAAAGAGGATGACCTGCAGCAAAGTCCCTCTGGATTGGAACCCAGGCCATCTGCTAGAAGGACGTATAACTTTATTTATATATGATATGCTGTCTTATACCAGGGGAGCCCACCGGTAGCCCCAATTTAATATAATTGTATATATCTACTTTTTTGTGGAAATAATGGAGAAGCATACAGATTATGAATTCTTCTAATTCTTCGAATGCAGTGTTTTGTGCTACAGACATCTGTAGACACATTTATTCTCTGGAAACCTTTAAGTCCAAATGTGATTACATTTACAATGTTTCTGTGTATAGCATATAAGGGCCATTTACCACTAACATGATACATGTTCAACAGCATGCTCTGCCTCATAAACTACACTATTCATTTACAGTAAGCTGAAAAACAGCTGCATGTTCAGGCAAATTGTTTGTCACTGTAATCATGTAAAATCATTTGATCGATACCAGCTACAAGTTAGTTTTACCTCAACGAACACATTTTTATATTCATGCCATTAATCTACGAGCCACTTGAGTAATAGAAGACAAAAATGTTTAGCTGATTTTACAGTAACTAACTTAAGTGACTAACACATTTTTGTTGTGTATTTATTTATTTATTTTACATATAGAATGTGTAGATAGAATGCAATCTACATCGTAACGCATCGTGGTCTTGATCTGGAATTTGTGCTAATTAAAAAACAAAACAAAAAAAACAAGAGCTTGTTACAAAATAATAACTACATTGGATCCAAACACAGGATCCGTTTCCTCAAAAGGAAATGGAACATACAAGGTTTGGACATACAAGGTTTCAGCCCGACGGTGACAATAATTATCATAAGATGACCTCAGCATGCGCGTGTGGATGGAGAAAGACGGACAGTCATTTCATGAGGAATGCACTTCTCTGTAGGTGCATATATATGAAAATTGCCTGGTGATGAAAAATCCTATTTACATTTTTGGGTGAACTCTCCCTTTGATGGCAAAACAGCAAAATGCCTGGCCTGTCCTTGAGCCCAGCGTGTTCGTGTGAGCCCCTGGCGAGAAAACACATGATATTTTCATAGCCACAGTAGGCCGATACCATTGACCTCCACCTCAGCTTTCATGTGGCCAAATCCTAAAGCTAACCTCAGAACCCACAACATGTTCATAAATCAGCTGCTCCAGACAGATGTAGAAGTAATCATTCTATTCTGAACCCACATGAGGAACAGAGAAATTGAAAAAGACATCCCAAAGGATGTTTTGTAATCGAGATGATTCTCTATACAAACTGTACTGCTGTCTATTTTGCTGACAGCACTGTACTGTATAGCTTAATGCCTTGGCATTTATAATGTGTGCCATTTACCTGTTTTTAATGTTAATCCTGAATTCTCATTGCAATCATACAATATATATTTTATGTATAGTTACACTGACAGATAAAATATTGTTTCGAATTTTTGAAAAGGATCCACAGAATTTTTTAAAGTGCTTTCAGGTCGCCAGAGGCAAAGCTGCAGATAATTAGGAATTTATGGCCATTAATGACATGTATTAACACGGCAAGAGTTGAAAATAAAGATTCCATTGAATGCAACTTGTGTATGTCGTCTTCTAATTAAGGGATATAAGTGTGTGTTTGTGTGCGTGTGTGTGTGTGTGTGTGTGTGTGTGTGTGTGTGTGTGTGTGTGTGTGTGTGTGTGTACATGCGTGCGTACGTGAGTGTGTGGGGGGGAGGGTTATGAAGGTTTATGGGTAATAATTCAAATTCATCTTAAAGAAAACAATCAAGTCCAAAGTGATAATTTCCATTATAGTAACTCTGATAGTGTACAAATGTAATGTATTTGGGTTATATTTCACATTTAACTGGATAAATGTTAACATTTGATAGTGAAGGATTGTGAAGACCATGCCTTCTCTCTATACTTCTGTATGTATACTATACTGTATAGCATCTGCTGTGAATGTGAATGAGGAACAATAGCTACAAGTTAGCAAGTGTTTTTGGCCACGTTTGCCTGGTGTTTGTTGTCTTCGGGCCCAGAGTGGGTTTGGGACGGATGGATCAGCCATCGCAACATTGGATTGGAGTGGACTTGCAGACTCTGCAGGGAAATGGGGCCTTCATTAGAAAAATGGGTAATAGACCTCTTGTTTTATAAAGAGCCATTAGTGTTTATTGATGAGACTAATGTGTGTGTTTAAAGTAAATTAGAAGAGGAGAGGCCATGCTTTAGGGGAGCTGGTGATGAAAGACTTACATTAATGTACATGGTGGAGGGACTGCTGTTTTCCATTTGCACTAACCGCTTCCCTTCTCCCCAGTACACACACACACACACACACACACACACACACACACACACACACACACACACACACACACACACACACACACACACACACACACACACACACACACACACACACACACACACACACACACACAAAACTATATCTATAGTACTTGCGTACACATACTGTGTAAACACACACACACACACACACACACACACACACACACACACACACACACACACACACACACACACACACACACACACACACACACACACACACACACACACACACACACAATTCCTTGCCTCTCACCGTCCTACACATGTAAGTCATATACTAACCATGAGGGGCTTCGGCACCGGAGGAGAGCAGCCCTGGAATTGCCCCTAAGAAACCAAATCCACTTTATCAAACTGCCAGACGTCACTCCCAATCCCCCCTCACTGGACGCTGGTTTCACCAGGCAGCAGCTCAGCAACAAGACGTTGCCGCGGACGCTGAGGGGAAGGAGCAACAGAAAAGAGACATGTTTTCTTCAAACGTTTGAGACGTTCCATGTCTGTGACTTCTATCTTTCCGCTTTGCAAGTATATCACTGGAAGGAAACCGGAACGTGGCAAAAATTGCCACTTGGAAAAACGGAACAGCTTTTGGAATTCTCACTTTGTTCAAAACACTAGCTTCTAATTATTGCTATGGTTTTTTTTTTATATCCCATATGTATATACAGTATAATATTTCTTTCAGACAAATAATAGGCTTCCAATTACAAAAAGTACTGAGCAAAGGCAGATGTATATTCTCTCATACCTTCTCCGTACATCTTTGGGATATTGGCCGTTATGAACAGCTGACAAATGAGCTCTCCAGAATAGGGAATTATTCTTCATTAAAATGTGGTCATGGTTGCTGGAGATGCCAACCTAAGCAAACACTTTTCAAAGTCCAACAACTCCCTCGACAGCTTGAGTGCCTGGTTAGATTGAACAGGAAGTGGGTGGTAATTTGCCGTGAGTTCTGCCCAATCTCAGAAACCCCCAGACATTGTGTCGTCCAATTACAGCGGAGTCGCTGGGCTGCAGGGGGCCCTGCTTTGATTTAGATAGATACAGAGCCAACGGGTCACAAAGTTGAAACGGATTCCTATAACGTCCCCAGACAGTCGTTGATTGAGTTCCTGGTGTATAATAATATGCCAAATTCAGTTTCTCAGTTTTTTATTTTATTTAACCCATTCTGACCTGAGATCAGATTCATACGAGGTTTCCGCCGGACACACACTGGTCTGATGAACCCATTATTATTTTATTTTTTTTATGTTCTGTTTATTCATTTTTTGTTTTACAAAATAGAAGTAAATTCAGAAATAAAAACAGAGTGACAAATACAAAAATAAACTAAAACACACTAACAAAACACAAACTCCTGATGAACCCATTCTGACCTGAGATCGGATTCTAGAAATGTCAGTCGCTCTTCGATTTTTCAAAAATAGCAGACCTACAAGCTCGTATCGCGCCACTCGGTGGCGCGATATGAGCTTGTAGATCTGCTATTTTTCAATAGCTAAAGCATAACATGATGCTGACACCAAAATGGGTGCCCGTTCAGAATGGGTTAACTCAGTCTATAGCATTTTATTTCCTTCTTAATCAGAGTGTGTTTTAGTACCTAATGAGCCAAACTTTGTATAAAAATGTACAGCAAATGGGAGAGAGAGAGAGAGGGAAACTAAATATTTTTTCAAAACAGAATACAGTATTACTGTACGGGTGCTTTGGAGAGGACCATGCAATGGGGACAATGTGGTTTGAATCAAGTCTACCTCATTTTACCATGATTATGTAACTAATTACATTTCAGGGTTTACCATTGTGGAACTGATGTTGTCTTCGGTGGGAGAGAGAGACATTTTAACGCATTTCCATGCCCTAATTAATTAGTTCCACTTGATAACTTGGGAAAGGGCTTGATTGTACAAACAACAAGCTATCTTTCCTTGATAAAATCCAGAGATAATCAATTATTGGTTGGTCCATCAAGAGGAATCAGTTAATTAGTGGTGTATAGGAAATGTCGTGGAATATACCTGAATTAATTCGAAAATCTAA
Organism: Protomyctophum parallelum; assembly: GCF_964188405.1. Lineage (NCBI taxonomy): Eukaryota > Metazoa > Chordata > Actinopteri > Myctophiformes > Myctophidae > Protomyctophum > Protomyctophum parallelum. The sequence continues at coordinate 51,259,171 of NC_139703.1, read as the reverse complement.
TTTCATTATTGTTTTCATAATGATGCTACATGTCTTTCATTGTGAGCACATTTGAAAGGGTGCCACATGTTTAAATGGTTCTAATCTGAGATAAGGTGTTCTATTGGGAAATGTATCTCACAGATATGAAAGGTAGGAAGAAGAAGAAGAAAACAACACGATCTATGAGTGAAGGCCTCTAGTATAGTTTAGTGGCCGTTATACATCCAAAACTGCACAGCCACAACATACAGTGGAATAAAGGCAAATGTATACACAGCCAAACACCCATCAACAGTTTTCAGTTGAAAATACCTCATATTTGGACAAAAAGTACTGAAATACCAATGTATAAGCATAACTTAGCCGCGTAAGCACAAGCTATGCTTAATGCGCAAATAACATGCATTTTAAAACCGCTTTTAATATTTAATATCTTATTGTCTATGTCCCTCAAAGTTATTTCTAATGGTTTGAGCCTCAATAACCACTCTGATATAACCAGGCCTTGTCATTTCTTTCTGGACTTTGAAAGCAGTTTTAGCTGCAGTACCACAATGTCCTGAGGTGGTTATGCAGATGATTTAATATTTGAGTCATTATAATACTGATGCTAGATAAAAACCAGGCTTGTTTCCATTCCATGCCAGCTTGGAAAATCAACAATGGTGGACATTGTAAACAAAGTGGAAATGCAAATTTGGAACTGAAGACTAAAGAAGAGGAGGAATTATACAAAGTAGGGTGACATTGATGACATCACGATGAGACCGAAATCAGTCGAGCTGTTCCTGAGAGCAATTTCCATTAAAGCACCTGATATGATATGAAAGCCTGATTGTTCAAATTTGGTTATTTGTGGGGATAGAAAACGCACATGGGAGCCCCAAAAACACAACTTGAAAAAGTTGAATTGTATGTTATAGGTCCTACCCATTCTGAACGGGAACCCATTTTGGTGTTAGCATCATGTTATGCTTTAGCTATTGAAAAATAGCAGACCTACAAGCTCATAGCGCGCCACCGAGTGGCGCGCTACGAGCTTGTAGGTCTGCTATTTTTGAAAAATCGAAGAACGACTGACATTTTTAGAATCTGATCTCAGGTCAGAATGGGTTCATCAGACCAGTGTGTGTCCAGTGGAAACCTCGTATGAATCTGATCTCAGGTCAGAATGGGATAACTAACACCACTTAGACACTAGAGCTAAACATCTCCCTTTAGCGCAGCGGAGCAGGAATCGAACCTTTTCATCATTCACAGTAAGACACTGATGTTCTGTATTCATTATAAACATGATTTATAACTATTAAAACCTTATTATTATCATCATCACACCCTGCAGGCCTTTCCTTTAGCCAGGACGCTACTAGAGCAACATCTCCCTTTAGGAGATAGTAGTATAGAGTTTCAAAATGAATAAACATTGCGCGCATTTGATCTCTCATCTTCCTCTGCATACAGTATATTACTCATGAAGTCAGTTCTCGTGTTACTCATCCACACCGTACGTGCACACATCAGAGGAGTCTAGACCGTACAGTGTCTACACAGAGGGTCGGTGCACGCTACTTTCCCATCACAGACGCATGTGCGTGCATGACGCACATATACACGCGAGCATGGGTGCGCACGCACGCACGCACACGCACGCACACGCGCACACACACGCACACGCGCACACACACGCACACACACACACACACACACACACACACACACACACACACACACACACACACACACGCACACACGCACACACACACACACACACAGTCTCTTTCTCGGTCTGTCCAGACAACAGCAAACTTGTGCAATTTTCCCATCATACACAGGAAGTGGTTTCTCAGCCATCATCATTCCCAAGTTGCCATGGGTAACATGGTGTTTCCTTACCCCTTCTTTTGCATTTTTCATCTTTCCCTGCTTTGTTTGTTTGTTTCCCTGATGTTTTTATTTAAAGCATCAAAGATGCCCCCCCCCCCACACACACACACTCCTTCCTTCATGACCCCCCCCCCCCCCCCCCCCCCCCCCACCCAGCCCCAGAGCAGTCAGAATGATTTGTAAACTTCAAACGGCTAAGAGCCCCAGCCTGGTCTCCTCAGCTCATTTAGGTAATTCAATAAGCCAGGGGGGACAAGCACAGCAGCACACAGCTTCCCCCTCCTGCCCTCTGCGCCCTCACTCTTCCGACTCCAGCCTCTGTGGACTATCTGGAACATATGTCAGTCCCCACTGGACAGAGCCTCCACAAACAGGGATTCAGTGCTTTGTAATGTCTCGTACTGATAGATATTTGAACATATGTCAGTCCCCACTGGACAGAGCCTCCACAAACAGGCAGGGATTCAACGTTTTCTAATGTCTCGTACTGATAGATATTTGAACATATGTCAGTCCCCACTGGACAGAGCCTCCACAAACAGGCAGGGATTCAACGTTTTCTAATGTCTCGTACTGATAGATATTTGAACATATGTCAGTCCCCACTGGACAGAGCCTCCACAAACAGGCAGGGATTCAGTGCTTTGTAATGTCTCGTACTGATAGATATTTGAACATATGTCAGTCCCCACTGGACAGAGCCTCCACAAACAGGCAGGGATTCAATGTTTTCTAATGTCTCGTACTGATAGATATTTGAACATATGTCAGTCCCCACTGGACAGAGCCTCCACAAACAGGCAGGGATTCAACGTTTTCTAATGTCTCGTACTGATAGATATTTGAACATATGTCAGTCCCCACTGGACAGAGCCTCCACAAACAGGCAGGGATTCAACGTTTTCTAATGTCTCGTACTGATAGATATTTGAATATATGTCAGTTCCCACTGGACAGAGCCTCCACAAACAGGCAGGGATTCAATGTTTTCTAATGTCTCGTACTGATAGATATTTGAACATATGTCAGTCCCACTGGACAGAGCTTCCACAAACAGTCAGGGATTCAATGTTTTCTAATGTCTCGTACTGATAGATATTTGAACATATGTCAGTCCCCACTGGACAGAGCCTCCACAAACAGGCAGGGATTCAATGCTTTGTAATGTCTCGTACTGATAGATATTTGCCACTGTTGGACGCCATCTCTGAGAACATACTGTGCGGAAAGAAATAATATATATTCTCACCCCGATTCGACCATAAATGATCTATATGCCCAGGTTCCATTCCAATTTACGTGATTGGCATGGAACACCACTCATATATATACATATAGTTAGGGAGTTGATTAGAAGAAACTGCTTCCTTTTACTATTATTATTACAGCCCTCTAACCATTATGGAATATAAAATGGAATGATATTTCCCCCGAAACACCCTAACAATGACATGTTGTATGTCTGTGACATGACAAAGACAGCGGTGCCAGTGGGAGACAACCAGTGGAGCTCCACTCTGCAGCTGTCACCCTTTTCTTCCCAGGAGCCCATATAGTTTATCAAAGCATTCACTGCATCAGCAAATCATCCACGCCACCGTTTCCCAACCTGGGGTCCTGGCCCCCCTTGAGGGATCGCCAAAGATCACAGGGCTTTGCTTTCATCCACTTTCAACCTATAGCATCCCTATTTTAGATGGTCAAAAGAAACGGTTTTTTTCTTTCCTAAAATAGCAGATAGCCAGATACAGCCAAGCTCACAACATGTCGCATCGGCTATTTTGTACATTGGCTATTTTCGTGATTGGTCATATAAGGTTCTGTCAGCTTTGTCAGATGTGAGAAAGGGCTGGGAACCACTGAACCTCCTCCAGGCAGCTATCAGTGTTTGGTCCATGCTGGTGATGATGATGTGGTGGGAGAGTTGAGGCAGGGAGGATTGTTATAGATATATCTGCCTCTCCCTCTGCTTGTCCAGACAGAGGCGGCGGCAAGTTTAAGTAGGCATTGCTGCAACAGCCTGGACTCATAAACGTAAGAGCGTAAATCTCAGTCTTTATCAAAACCACAGACATTGGCCACTCCCCAGCATGGCTGTCTGCACCCACCAAATCTCTATCTGATAAGTAACCCCCCACCCCCACCCCCACCTCCACCACCATCAGACATAATATAGCTAATCAAGCCACACAAAGCCTGGTAAGTTCTAACTTCTGATGATAGCATCATAGTCCGTATAGAAAATGCACAGCATTGTGAGCTTAATTCAGAGCGTGTGAAAGTGGACATTTACGAGTCAATGTTTATGCTCTCGAGTTAAATTATGGTCATAGTCCATAACGATTTTGATGGACTATGATGCTACTGTCAGAACTTAGAAGCCTTTTGGATTGCATGCCTTGGTACAGGTCATGTGAAAACGTAAACCAAATCACCGACCTAAACCCATAAACTACTTTTTAAAGAAGATTTCTCCCATGTAAAAAAAAAAGATGCTGAAAGCTATGCTGAGATGACTTTCACTGACTTTAGTGAAACAGTCAAAACGGACTCAGTTCAGTCGAGAACCAAAAAGTAACCGTTGTGTTGAAAGACCAGATCATGTCTTTCTCCATGCCTCCATCTTCCCCATATCTCCTGCCCCAGCCCACCCCCAAAGGAGGCAGCAAATGGTCCATTTTATCTCTTCTCTGTCAACCATGACTGCAAGAGCAGTAGATATTAATCTGGAGAAGAAGGTAAAAAAAAAAAAAGTTAAATGCCTCACAATTTTTTATAGTCCTCCCAAAATGTTTCAAAGTAAATTGTGATTGGGTTGAAATTGCAGACCCTCTTCCGCAGGAAGGAGAAACGGACTAATCACCACATCATTAATGTTGAGGATCATCTGGGTAGTGCATGCTGGCACTGCCCTGAATGCTATGCCAACCGCTACCACCAAATGAGGTGGAGCAGAGAGGCTTTATTTTGAAAAAGCAGCCACACAGAGAGGAAACGTGTTTGCATACTGCTGTTCAAATATTATGAGTGTCTGACATGGCTGCCGGCTGCCATCGCGAGCTGGCAGTGCAGAGGCTGCCTCTAATTGATTTAATTATCAGTAATTACCCGACTGTGTTTCTTGTGTACATTCTGGAGTCTCGGGTACGGGTGGGAGAGAAGATGGGGGCATGGTGGGCTGCGAGCTAACGATGTGTTTCCATCATAATTAATGCTGTGGCCGGGGCTAGTTAAACCATAGTCGTGGAGACATATTTAGTTGTAATTTGGCAGAGATTGACACAGATTGCCGCTGAGGGTGGCAGTCTACTGTGGTTAGTGTCTGACTCACCCTGGAATGAAAGGAAAGTTAATTTGCTGAACTGTAGTGAAATGGAGTCCAAGACAGTTGATGACATTATGTTCACAAAGGTTCAAAGCACTGTATACCTGTTGGTATATCTCACCGACTGTCCCTCCTACAGAATATCACAACCGACTCATTAAATATGAACTTTTCAAACAGAACAGCTAGGCCACAGCCTGGCAGTTCCAGACATGTGGGTCTGGGCGGTATAGATCTCTTGTTGTCGCGGTAATAATAAATCACTGTTTACCAACGATATGGCAGAATTGCGGTATCTCGGAAAAAAATTGAATTACATTTAAAATATATAAATAAAATAAAAAACAATACAAAATAATTAACACATTCTGACCGGGCACCCATTTTGGTGTTGGCATCATGTTATGCTTTAGCTATTGAAAAATAGCAGATCTACAAGCTCATATCGCGCCACCGAGTGGCGCGATACGAGCTTGTAGGTCTGCTATTTTTGAAAAATCGAAGAGCGACTGACATTTTTAGAATCTGATCTCAGGTCAGAATGGGTTAATCAGACCAGTGTGTGTCCAGTGGAAAACTCGTATGAATCTGATCTCAGGTCAGAATGGGTTAATGAAACAAAAACACAACTGCGGTATGGCGGTATGGCGGTATTGCGGTTATTGCACAAATAGCCTCAGCTCGAAACTCCAGCGCGCTTGCATGGCCGTGCTCATACATACGTACATGTGCATCTATGCCATCTGTGTGTTTCTGCATAATTTGTGTTGTTTCTAAGAGGTAGAGAGGGTGGGTAAACTGTTAAAAGTCTTGAGTTCTAGCCTGTAAATGTCATGTTTGGTTGGAGATTTCCGTTTTTGCCTTCTAATTGGTGTCAGGGGGATTTGGGTTTTCAGAAGGGGAGGAAAAGAGTGAAGAAAGCTGGGGGGAAAATAAGCCCACAGAACTGCCGAGTTGCACTGAACCCAAACTGAGCTTTAATGGGTCCTACTCCAGAAGAGCACACTTCGGGTCATTAAGACGGGAAAGGGGCGTCATACTAGAATAATAATCCCCTGCTTTTATTTGACAGCACAAGAAAAATATTGTGTCAACACGTGAAAAAAGGTGACTGTTGACCATAAACTATTTTCACTGCCGCAACAGCTTCCCTTTGAGAAATAAAAATGACTCGCTGAAGATTCCGTGGTGGGCGCACGGCACGATATCCATCTGTCTTCATCGGGATTGGGGGGAAGAGGAGAACGAGACAAATGCTCACCTTGCCTTGTTTTTGATCCAGTGAATGAATGGACACCTCCTGTGAGACGCTTTAAAGAGGAGGGCATGTTGCTCAGAACATGTGGTCATCGTGCCCACAGTTATAAAACAACATTTGAGAGCACTTTCCTTTTTGCATGCCCTATTTTTCAGCCATGATCCCCTCGCTTTTCCTCGCTGTAGTCTCGACAGTGAGTGGGTTACTCTACTGTTTACAATATTTCAAATTCCCTCTCAAGTGTTTGGCTTGGCAGGTAGTCCGGCCTTTTCCCTAGCAATTACAGGCTTGCGGGGTTTCTCAAATGGGGCTTTTGAAGAAATAACACTTTTCTCCCCAAGCTCAAGGGAAAAACGGAGACATTTGGCGAACAGCTCATACAGTCAATCACACAAACCAAGCTCAAGCACTGTCTGACGCAGTTGGCTATACTACAATATCCCTATACTTTGTGAAGCACATATACCATACTGTACATGCATGTACACACACACACGCGCACACACACACGCACGCACAGACATTACTTGATTTTCGGTGTTTTGTCAATCAGGACCTGTGACTGTGACTAATGTACTGTAACATGGCAAAATGAGTATTCTGAGCAAAACTATGTGTTGTTCTTTGGTAGAACGGATTTAGAAACGTTGGAACATCGGTGCCTGGTGACTAAGCCAGTTAGAGTCATGGACCATGTGCTCCTTCCTTGGAGTTTGAATCCGACTCCTGGTCTTGTCTTACATGTCTCTCTGCACTTGAATGTGAATTGTTTGCATTCATATAAAGCATGGGATGAATAGAGTATTAATGAGGCAATGTAAATTCCTCTATTACTCGTTTAATCAGACCAGTGTGTGTCCAGTGGAAACCTCGTATAGAATCTGATCTCAGGTCAGAATGGGTTAATAATGTCCAGGAACTCAAATGGGTTTGTTACTGGATCGAAAGCCCAACACTGACTGAGCCCCGATAACTTATAGCTGAACTATAGAAGGTATGAAATGAAAATGGACGAGAGGATATAGTGGAGAGAGGGAGAGAGTGGACAAAGGAGAAGGGGAGGAGGTGAACGGGGAGGAGGCGACGCACACAAACTATCTTGTTAATCGTCTTGGTGATTGTTTGTCCGGCTTCAGCCACCATCAACCCTCCTACACCCTGTTTGTTTCATGTCGGACTGGATGTGATGGAACAAAATGTGTTTGTGTGTGTGTGTGTGTGTGAGAGTAGTGCGTGTGCGTGCGTGTGTATGTGCATGTGTATGTGCATGTGCGTGAGTGTGTGTGTGTGTGTGTGTGTGTGTGTGTGTGTGTGTGTGTGTGTGTGTGTGTGTGTGTGTGTGTGTGTGTGTGTGTGTGTGTGTGCGCGCGCACCCACGCGCAAGTGTGTGTTTGAGAGAGAGAGAGAGAGATTGGCTAAATTAAACATTTTCTTGTAATATCTCACCTTTATATAGCGCTTTTCTAGGTATTCAAATCGCTTTACGGGGGGTGGAGAAAAAACAACAACAACAACAATGCATGTCTCTCCATTTCATTAGTGCACACACACACACACACACACACACACACACACACACACACACACACACACACACACACACACACACCAGATACTAGTAACACGAGAGCATTGCAGACGCTGTCACAGAGATGAGGACGTAAAGTCATTGCCTCATCCCAGTCTGGTATAATTGCAACAATCATAATTGCATGATTGCTCCGCTAAACTTTCTCTGTGAAGATCATGATGCCGAGTTCAGATGAAAGACCCCATAACATCAACACAGTTGGCCTTGCATTGTTAGAGGGTGGGGAGGAGGGAACGGGGAGTCTAGAGACAAGGAGGGTAGGGGGGGGGGACCAGAGGAGGAGAAGTGGAGATGTGGGGGTCCTCAGTCAGTTCCTTACCCTCAGGCAAAGAATCTCCCCTCCCATCATTCCTCCACCCCCACACCCCCCCCCCCTTACCCTTCCACCCACACAAGGGAGTTAAAAATCCCATTTACCCCGACTGGAGCCAGGAGTTGGCTTGAAAAGGCCAGGGACAAAAAGCGATTTTCCACGGAACAGAACCATTACAATG
>NC_139703.1:51142391-51250437 GCF_964188405.1 Protomyctophum parallelum | reverse complement strand
TTTACTGTGATGTGTTAGGCCTACAATGCAATTTGTGCAACACACACACACACACACACACACACACACACACACACACACACACACACACACACACACACACACACACACACACACACACACACACACACACACACACACACACACACACACACACACACACACACACACACACACACACACACACACACACAGAGAACAGTATGAGCTGATAATCAATCAAAGGGATGTTTTTACTTGTAAAACTGTGATGATTCTGCTTCTATGCACCTGCATACTAAACTTGTTTTGTGAGCATTCTCCTACTGATGACATGTTTTGAATGAACCAGAATTTCAGTTAACGTTGCTGTGAGGTGATTTCATATTGTAATATCTCCAGTCACGAGTGTTGCTGAAGGGGTTGACGAAAAGCAGAGCTTCAACGTAGTGGTCATAACATAACCCAAATCACTTCTGAGTCATTCCAGACGAGGTAAAATTAGGAAATGTATGATCCAATGTCTAAATAAAGTTCTGGATAATGAATGAAGTTGCTTCAGTTCGTAGTTAAACTGGCAAGATCAGAAAATACAGAAGGCTTTCCGGTCCGGAGACCAATTGTTTTACATTCCTTTGGAGGACGCATTGTGAGGGCACACGCACAAGCACGCACACACAATGCGTAATTACATTGCATCTTACACAACTTTTATTTTAAAATATATTTTTGTCCATGCATACAATGCATCAACAGGATGGTGACAACAACAATATTTTGGCTTCAAGTTATGCTGAGCAGAATATAGGCTATCATAACACACACAGGTCAAATGTTGGCGTAGCCTACTGTTAACTATAAGCCACTATTACAGCAACCAGCTCAGTGGCCTTGTGGTTAGAGTGTCCGCCCTGAGACTGGGAGGTTGGGGTTCAATCCCTGTAAAAATGGGACCCAATGCCTCCCTGCTTGACTCTCAGCATCAAGGGTTGGATTGGGGGTAAGTCCCTGCGTCATGTCCAGGGGGTGTACTTGTACATCAAGCTGCCTCACGCTACAGAAACAGATGATAGGCTCCTGCCCTGTGGGCCTCATGGCTCGGCAAGGCTACTTACTATTATATATAGCATACAAAATCTAGCCCCGATACGTCCCTCAGTCCCTACGCTCATTCTGTAGCTCCGAGATGAGGCCACAAGGCGAAGCCCTCCCATTGCGTTTCAGAAACGGTGCATGGTTTCCACAACCAACGTTGCTTTAATACCCTTTTCTGCACATTGTATCCAAAAAGTGAAGGTCTGATAATGAGCTAAACTAAATTTCATTTAGGGACGGCCAAGAAAATCCAAGTTGCGGCATGAAACAAGCGTTTAAATCGGTTGTTTAGTCAGGCGCTTCCACCAGCTCAGCTTCCATCAGCTCAGCTTCCATCAGCTCAGCTTCCATCATCCAGCTCATTATCACACCTTCACTTTTTCGATACAATGTGCAGAAAAGGGTAAGCAACGTATAGTTGTGGAAACCATGCGACGTTTCTGAAACGCAATGGGAGGACTTAGCCTCGTGACCTCATCTCGGAGCTACAGAATGAGCGTCGGGACTGAGGTAATGTATTGTGGCTAACAAAATCCTGAAATATTAAGGGCTCAAAGAGTCTAACTTCACTACTATGCTACAGTACGTATATCAGAAGGCTTACCTGATGTCCACCATCTGCAGCTCGTTTCTAGATGCGTCTCTCATGTGTCTCCATACCTTTTCAAATGATACATTAATGTAGCTCTGCTAACCTCTTTTATCTCAATGAGTCAACCAATAATAAAACACATTATGCTTCCAACTTTCTAAACTAATTTTATTGTATGGAACATAGCCTCAAATTGCACCTTTTTAAACTAAAATTATATGGAACATAACCTACTGTGAAGCTGTTCACAAAAAAGTTTACCTAAATTCGCTACTACTATTCTATCCCTTTGTTTGCTGTGTTTGTTGTTGTTTTGAATGTTATGCTATCTATGCCGCTGCATTGTCTGTAAGGAAGCCAAACTACGTTTTACTCGTATGTACCTGTACACAAGATGTAACAATAAAGTACAACCTTGAGCCTTAACTAATACTGTTATAAATTATCCCACCTTCATCTTGATCTGTATCTCCAGTCCTGATTCTGTCCCACAGGTGCCTGTAAGCGGTTCATCACCCTTGAAAGATAGGTCCATTGCACATTTAGCCAACTACACCACTTAAACACAATTTTCTTTGTAAATCAGCCTATATTCTGTTCTATATGAGATTAATTAGTCCTGTCAATGGTGTGTGTTATAGTGCATTTAGTATAGTTTATTTGTTCAAAAAACTTTGAACAGGCATAAATCCAGCCCTGAATGAGCTACAGCCATGACATTTCATTACACATTATGTGTCTCCATGATGAAAATGTATTCTTAACTACATACAGTATACAGTAACTGCAGTAGGTCTATCATATTTTTTCGAAACTTTGCAGTATAGTAGACGGTCACAAAACAATCACACCCATGTGAACTGAGCGGTCATTGCAGAGGTTGTTGTTACGCACCGCACAAAAACTACAGGGAAACAAAACTCACAACCATTGGCGAACGGGTGGCGCTACAGCACTTCATGTATAACTGTTGAGCCGTTTGAGCATGGAACTTCATTACACATTATGCATCTCCCAAGCCCCCAGAACCGAGAGGGAGAACTGAAGCGCAAAAAAGATATAGGCCAATTGTAGGTACTGCATGCAGCATATTACAGCTGGGGCCAGCGCCAGACACATGGACGAGCAAAAACAATTTTATCCAAGCAATGGGCTCGACTCACAAGCTTGTGCTGCATGGAATGGAGGTGACACTACTGCACATGCCAGACGACGCAAAATGCATCACATAGGACCCAAATAGGCCCCACCTGCCATCACACTTTTCCAACCCGGAAGAAGGGGTGATAAATGGTAAATGGTAAATGGTGCATTTATATAGCGCCTTTATCCAAGGCGCTTTACAGAGATTGTGCATTACATTCACCCATTCACACACACATTCATACACCGATGGCAGCAGAAACCATGCAAGGCACCAACTAGCACATCGGGAGCAATTAGGGGTTCAGTGTCTTGCTCAAGGACACTTCGACAGTAACTCTGGGGGAGCCCGGGTTCGAACTGGCAACCTTACGGTTACCATCCAGGCACTCTACGCCTGAGCCACCCCTGAGCCACCACCGCCGCCGGGTGAAAAGAGAGTATGCACTGGGTCCATACAAGTGAATGGGATGGGACTTTCAGTGCCATCCCTATTATTCTTTAACTCTATGGCATCTCCTCATGAGGAAGAACTTTGCCTCTTTGACCTATGACCTCTGACCCTTAGATCTTCCACCATTTTTAATTATATGAAAAAACGTTCTCCTGGGAGAATCTCAATGATCAGTAATGAACTGCACAAAACTTTCTGCACTCAAACTTTGGAACAATATCTAAAAACAATTGGAGAGAGTTTTCTATGTGGAAAAACTTAAGCCTGCATGAGCCAATGAATATTGCAGTTTTATGAAAATTCTTCTGCTGCCCTTAACTACATAAATGCAGTATTATATTTAAACTAGAGGGTCTTGCTGAGCTCTGAAATATAACTTACTCCAATTAGCCAAAGGGGGCGCTATAACAATCGTTTGAAAACACAACATTTGAACAGCCATAAGTCCTGAATCCGTACTTCTCCTGGGATTTTGGAAAGATCATGTAGATTGTGTGAAACACAATCTATGTATGAACCATTATTTAAACGTTTGTATGTGAAAGAATTAAGCCTCCATGCATGAGCCAATGAATATTGTAGAGGGCATGGCAAAAACAGATGTCCATGGGCTCCTTAAATCACTCTGAGACCCCTTTTCCACCGGTTCGTTCCCAATGGGAACTGGTTCTGTTCTCTTTGGTTCTAGAGCTCCAAAGTTGGAACATTAATTATGATTTGAGTGTGCAAAACCATACCTATATTAGATTGTTATCAATATGAAACCATTACTTACACGAAGACAATGATTTATTGTATTACAATTACAAAATGTAAAAATTGTAATATGCAAATGAGGCAAATGAAAGCTACTACTGGAACCAAGCGGTGGAAAAGAACTGAACCGGCTCCCATTGGGAACCAACAGGTGGAAAAGAACTGAACCGGCTCCCATTGGGAACCAACCGGTGGAAAAGAACTGAACCGGCTCCCATTGGGAACCAAGCGGTGGAAAAGGACTGAACCGGCTCCCATTGGGAACCAACCGGTGGAAAAGAACTGACCCGGTTCCCATTGGGAACCAACCGGTGGAAAATAACTGAACCGGCTCCCATTGGGAACCAACCGGTGGAAAAGAACTGAACCGGCTCCCATTGGGAACCAACCGGTGGAAAAGGACTGAACCGGCTCCCATTGGGAACCAAGCGGTGGAAAAGGGGCCTGAGGGACTGGCAGTGCTGTGGTTATAGTAGCTCAGTAAGTAGTGTCAGGTCCCGGGTTCTAATCCTCACGCTTAATTTAAATTACTGCATAGAAATCATGACTTTATCAATTAACGCATGGCCACTGTAATGCCATTTTGACATTATTCAAAACGTTGTGATGTTTTTCGTATTGAAACAGGGGCATGGCGCATCATGACAGAAGGCAAAACCTAATGCTTTTCATCAAATTACAGGGCAGCTGTAGCTGAATAAGAAGATGCCTGCATGGGAAGAAGATCACAGGTTTGATTCCCAGCTAAAGCGACTAGCCAGGAATACAGTGATGAAAAGCTATAGCCTGACTAATGCTACAAATAATTGTTGTGTAGATGAAGCAGAGAAACTGAGAAACTTATTCATGACTGAATATCCCCCCTCAGAAGAACTCTGCACTGCTCAGTTATTTCCAATGTTCATTTGTAATTGCATGGTCTCCTTTCTCTCAAGTTCAGCCTATTGTGTTTCTATGGCTTACTGCGCCTATTGCATATCTTGTATTGCTGCTTGCAGCTATATAACTATAAATGCACCAAGTGAAAAAAGTGTGTGTGTGTGTGTGTGTGTGTGTGTGTGTGTGTGTGTGTGTGTGTGTGTGTGTGTGTGTGTGTGTGTGTGTGTGTGTGTGTGTGTGCGTATGTCTGTACGTCTGTAATCCACGTAACCGTTCGCCCGGGGTGCAGTGCCTACATGGTGTTGAGTCGGTCGGACCCACGGTTGTCCAGAACCGCCCCAAAAAGGCCTCTGCCCGGGCTCTGGACAGGGCCCATGCACAGTGTCCATATATATGGAGCTGGCTTGTTCTGACATCATTCTGTCTGCATAGACTGATTAGACTCCATATTTGGGCATGCCTGACAAATAACTCCATTATGCTGTGTAAAGATTAAAATCTGGCCTGTGCTGCTAGATGGGATATGATATGGGGTCAAATAGGTCAATCAAATGGTAATTGAGGCAGCACTGGACGTTTGCTGGCGATTTTGAGACTTGGCCCAAAAGGTGGCGCTATAGATGAAAGGATGACGCCATGGTGCTTCACCAACTTCGACACCTTAAAAGACTTACCAGAACGGCAACGGCCATCTAGTCTACCATTAACCAGCCTACAACCTATATGTCTAAGACAAGAAGTTCGTATTTAAAACATGGCAGTGTTAATTAACTGAAAAGTTGGAGAAACATACCTGCAGCGGTGCAGCGTGAGTCCTGTTGTATTAAAGATGTTGAAAACAAGAGCTCCAACAACCCAACAGGTGAAAGAGACAGCAAGGACTGCCGAGTCGGCCCAGCGCCATATTAAAAACCACAGTCATCTCCGAGCTTGATTCAAACTCCATCTTTCCTGGCATTCTGCCTGTATGCACTGACAGCGCACACTCAAACTTCCAACTCATTCAGAACGTCGTGGTTATGGTCTTTCTTTATTGGACATTGTGTGAACATTTCCACTGACTTCCTGTTGCTGGCTGCTGCTAACGATGTCGAGTCTATGGTCGTGACGTTACATACAGGTAGACTTAGTGCACTGCTGGGCAACTCAAGTGGTACACTTATCCTACTTGTAGTGCATGCACCAGAATATGCAACAGAGGGCGCCAGAGTCCACAAATAAAACTGCAAACGTGGTAAACCAACCAACCATGTGGGTCCCGACTCCCTAGTCTTCACTGATTGCTGTGCAATGTTAGTATCTCAGTCTTCACCATTTATATCATGAGACCTGCTTATTAATGCAGACACATAACCAGTAACGTACCATTTATATCATGAGACCTGCTTATTAATGCAGACACATAACCAGTAACGTACCATTTACATCATGAGACCTGCTTCTTAATGCAGACACATAACCAGTAACGTACCATTTACATCATGAGACCTGCTTCTTAATGCAGACACATAACCAGTAACGTACCATTTATATCATGAGACCTGCTTCTTAATGCAGACACATAACCAGTAACGTACCATTTACATCATGAGACCTGCTTCTTAATGCAGACACATAACCAGTAACGTACCATTTACATCATGAGACCTGCTTCTTAATGCAGACACATACATAACCATGCCGTAACGCCTGGCCTGAGGTCGCGTGCACGCATCCATCCGCCTGGGTCACGTCAGACTGCAGTGCTGGGCGAGGTTGGCTCTTTGATTGGCATGGGCGGTCAGATCAATTATGGAATTAATTCTGTACTGGCCATATATGGAGTGTGTCTTGAGTGCACAGGGTTTGATGAGGTCAGATCAACATATGGAATGTCAGAACAGGTCAGCTCCATATATGGGTTTGAGGTCAGATGTAGAGTTGCTGGCCCGGCCGGCTCCATATATGCAGATCTAGGTGATGATCCAGTCTTCTCCATGTATGGCTATCCAGGATTTGATGTCTTCAGTGTCGTGATCGTCATATATGGAGACGGACGTGGCGTTACGGACTGACGGCCATATATGGTGGTGTGACGTTTCACAAGTCATGAGGGACTGACAGCCATAGTGGCGTGACGGACAGAACTACATACATACTGAAAGGTTTTTCAGGTTTTCATATAGTAATCTGCGACCTACTACGGTGGCAATAAAAATATAGTTTTACAATTTGTTCTAAGTCAAGTGGATGGCAGAGTTCACGCCAACTATAAAATCACTCGTACTGTACTGCACCTTACGGGTGAGGGAAGACACCTCCTCCCTGGCCTGTGTGTGACCTGAATGCGACCCCAATCTGTGTGTCTGTGTGTGTGACCTGAATGCGACCCAATTTACAATTTAGGCATTTAGCAGACGCTCTTAATCCAGAGCGACTTACATTAAGCAAGAACAAAAAAGCATGGGAATACATCACATAAAAACATTTATCAAGAAACATGCGTAAGCTAAGAAAGTAACAGTGGAATATCTATATAATTAAGCTATACATATAAACTATACATCTATACTACTATGCTATACATATGTACTATGACGTGCTATGACTACATACAATGCAATTATAGTGCTGTCTACATAACATGCTATAAGTCTGTATCAGATGCTATCTAAGTCTACAGAAATGCTATCTAAGGGGGTAGGGTAAGTGCTATGGGCCATGATGGAGTCTGAAAAGGTGGGTTTTCAGACTACGGCGGAAGATTGGGAGTGATGCTGCAGTTCTGACTGCAATGGGAAGTGCATTCCACAGTTTTGGAGCCAGAAGGGAGAAGAGTTTGGGACGTGTGGAGCGTTGTCCCGGCGTTTTTTATCAGCATCAGCTGCAGAGGTCAATAGGTCATACTCAGACATAGGGACATACATACAGACGCTTAAGGGAGTGGTTGGCACCGCTCCAAAAAATATACAATGGTGAAAGATATACAGTAGTTATCTTTATCCCATTCTGACCTGAGATCAGATTCATACGAGGTTTCCGCCGGACACACACTGGTCTGATGAACCCATTCTGACCTGAGATCAGATTCTAAAAATGTCAGTCGCTCTTCAATTTTTCAAAAATAGCAGACCTACAAGCTCGTATCGCGCCACTCGGTGGCGCGATATGAGCTTGTAGATCTGCTATTTTTAAATAGCTAAAGCATAACATGATGCCGACACCAAAATGGGTGCCCGGTCAGAATGGGTTATGGTTATAGTGCTCAGTGCAAATGGAATAAATACAATAAACGTATACTTTAAATTCTTATTTATTGGTAATTTGGTATCACTATATGAAAACACATTTGACAAAATGGTTCAGGGCCCACTTGAACATTTTGAAAGTGTTCAGGCCCTCCTCCCACTTAACTGACCACTTAACCGAATCTTAAAAATGTATAAGTTCTTATTTAGGTATATATGTATTGCTAACATAGTTTTTATATATTAATGTTATAGCCTATATTATCATTACAATCTTAATGTTTTGCCAATTATTTGGGGGCCCACTTCACCACTTGCCATGCCCTTGTGGACCACAGGTTTGGAATAACTGTCACTAGATAAAGTGGCAGACTGAAAGAAAGATAGATACATGTATATACGGAGAGAAAAGGAAATCAAGGGATAGGAAAACTGATGTAGTGTATTATTTAAGATACACATGGAAGAATCATAATAAGGCATACATGAAAATCACATCATCACAAACAATTTTAGGATGTTTTATTCAACAAAGATGATTTAAAATGCTGAATATTTGCAATATTTCTAACAGATAGTGAGACCAGGTCTTCTTGTATTTGCATCTCTGCTGGAGGTATAATGACTATGACCAGATAATCCTGTGGTCACATTTATTCAAATTATATATAAAACATAATACACATCAAAAGCAATACCCTGTCTATGGTATTTCTTCTTACATTATTTTCATGTCACATCATGTAAAATACTCAAAGGCTACAAAATGCAACATAATAGTAGCCTATACTAATCAGAAACATTTTAGTCACACCAAGGGTTAGGCCAACACAAGATATTTTTCTTAATGATACATGAACCTTTGATCAGCCCTAGTACATAAGCAGCAGTCTCGCTCACAAACATCTCTTATTGGTTTATTATTTCAAGGTTTTCATCGGCATGGCTGGCATTCAGCAAATTTCCTGTGGAAAGTTCTCCACTCCTTGATGGAATGTAGCCACACATGCTGACTAACACAGGCCTTCCAGTAAAGCCAATAACTCACGCTCAGCTATAGGTAAGAGTTGAAAGAGCACTGCATGTTTTTGTAGCCTTTACCATCATACTGACATAAAACAAGACATAGGCTGTCTGATGGTGGTATATATACTACCGCTGTGTTCATGATATGTGTAGGCTATTTTGTATTTAAGTAGTGATGTGGATATCTGCCTCTCATCTGTCTTCTTGCAGAAGCTGCAGTCTGTCTTCTCCATAGTGAGGGACAGTATGTCCAGTGTCGATGGCCTCACAGTCATCTGTGAAAAACACAAGGTCCTGTGGGGACAAGCAAACACAGCACAAGGAGTCAAGCTTCATGTTTTTCAATAGTGCCATGTAGGCTAGAGCCGCTAGATGCTGAACAGTGGTAGGCTACCATCCGGTACTTTTTATGATGATCTTACCCGGTAACAAACTTTGTTTATGATGTGATACATGCTCTCCATTTTCCGTTTCAGCAGAAGCATTCTTGGACGCTCTTTGCAGTACTGGCTGGGATGGTTTAGCAGCACATAGAGAAAATCACGGAGCTTGGCAGATATGCAGCCATTCTAGAGAGTGACATAATTATCATATTAGAATATATGAGATCATGCAAACTGGTCCTCCTGAAATATAAGATTTTTCATCCAAGGTTTTTCCCCCACTTGGCAGTTGGATATCACGTAGCATGGCTGCCTATAGTATCTTCTTCACTTTGATTGTGTTAAGGCAGGGTAACATTTTTAGGCTATGTGATATTTTGGGGGTTTAAAAAAAAACTCAGCTTCAATTGTGTTCTAGTTCCAATTTTGTCAGCTCATTTCTTTAATCTGTATCCTGACCAGTCTGTGTGAGTTGTCTCTCCTGATTGGTATCCTGACATGAAAATGTTTTTTTTTGTTTAATAAGGAGCTGGAGAGACAGTGATATTCCTGATGTTACTGAACAAACACCATAGCAATGATTACTACAGACAGACAGCCTGTCTCTATTAGGCTACTCTATCACAATAGAGACTTCCATGGACCAGAGCTAGAGACAGACAGACAATAGGCATATTCAAACATAAATCACGTATATTTCTGGCTTTTATATTGTTTTTACTCATTTGAATACATCAAACGAACTTATATGCTGTAACTTACATGCACATCAATGAAGATCGTGGGCAGTGCCACAGCGCAAGTTTTCTGTAAACCAAAGGCAATTAATTAAGGCATCATTAGGCAAATCACCGTTAGTTGTCCAACAACATGCACGTCATAAATTAGTATTATGAAACGTCTTACCGTGCGATGATACGTATGCAGTTTGTCAAGCAACGTCATGATTTCTTTGCTCAAACCGAGCGCCCTTGAATAGCAGGTCGGTGGCGCGCATTCTGACAACAGCACAAAGCTGAGTAAACACAGAGAAACAGCAAGTCCAGCCTTCATTGTGCAGCTTGCTGCCTGCAGGTCACTAAACTACAGCGACTCACTGGACGGTGCAGTGGACCAGTGGACTGACTCGGGAAACGGCAGCTTGGCTGCCGTTTTAAGGACGGTGTTCTGCGTGGGGGGGGGGGGGGGGGGGGGAAGAACGATGACGTTGACAAGAGAAAAACATTTTATTTTTTCAGTGGAATTGGAACAACACGTTATTTTTCACATACAATGTCACAAATTTGGCACTGCTGGTGATACATCTAACAGAACAATAGGGCAGGCATAGGCCTATCCGTTTTTTGTGATAAGACCATTAAATAACTGGACACAAGTTTAATAATAATAATATAAAAGTTTAGGCCTATAGACCTACTTTTACCCGTTGCAAATGCAGCAAATGTAATGGTGCCTATTTTGTATATAGGTGATGTAGGCCTATTTGTATCTGCATTCAGCCTTCTCTACAGAGTCTATGAGACTATTACATGAGAACTTGTCATATCTGTGTATTGGCAAAAACGTATATGTCAAATGCCCATTTCTGCCCTGACGTCATAGTCTATAATGATTAAAACAATAAAACATATGAAAAAGGTGAATGTAGAAAATAAAATCAGCTGCCTTTACTTTACACAAATGTTATAGGCTATTATTACAACATGTCCTATTTTGTTGCACATATGTTGGTGTTGAATAGGACCTACCCATCATTACTGTCAGGCGTCCAAAACCGTTCTATTCTATACGGTAAGACAACTCACCCTTTTTGCACCTGCAGAGTGAGTTGTCCGGACATCTCACCCCGAAAGTGAAGCCAGCTCACCCCCGAAAGTGAAGACAGCTCACCCCCGAAAGTGAAGACATCTCACCGGGGTGAGTTGTCCGGACTTTCGGGGTGAGAGTTGTCTGAGTTGTCTCGGGGTGAGAGTTGAGTGTTTGGCTGTCTGAGCTCTTATTTGAGTGTCTGAGCTGTGTCTGAGCTCTTGTGTGTCTGAGCTCTTATTTGCGCAAAGAGTGTCTGAGCTCTTTTTTATTTTACATAGTTGACTGAATATGTACCCTTTGAGCTCTTTTATATACTTTACTGAATATTTCACAAGAATACTTTACTGAATATTTACTAATAATAATAATAATTTACTAATTATTTTCTGCGAGGGAAATGTTTTGAAGATTTATCAAAATGTTTCAAAAATAGTCGATCTACAAGCTCAAAATGGGCAGTAATGGGATGCATTGTGAGCTAGTATAGATTGGCTATTTTCAAAGTATAAAACGGGATTAAAGTGGTAAAACATGTTCCATATTTTGCTGTGGACTGCCTGGAACTTCCTCAAAGACCCCTTGAGGTCCCCAGACCACACATTGAGCATCTTGAGCAGCGTTGGGAGTGCAGTCTTAATTAGCAACTTTGTACAGCCGTGAGACTCTGCCTTTCAAGCGCAAACATTATCCCCAAACGATCCCCCCACCACAAAATTAAGGCAGCATTTGTAAATCTCAGTGTAGGCATGTTGGGGCTACTGAGCCCTTCTTCAGATTGAGAAAGTTCCTCTTCCTTTTTCTCCTGGGGACAACCACTCGGTCATGTGACTCTGGCGGGTCTCGAAACACAAACACTCGTTCGCCAGTAGCAGGGATGCCTAATGTTGTCGCCGATGACCTGGGAGCAGTAACGTCTGCTTCCACTCCTCCTTCTGTCACGCTGTATTGGCGCTGCTGTGTAGAAGACGTGTTAACAGGTTGCTGTATGTCAGGAGGATCACCGTCCTTTTGCTTCTCCTCAACCAACACTGGAATGACATCTCTCAGTGCCTCGAGGCGAGGACTGTGGAACAGCTTTTCCATCAGATTTGGCCTCTTCTCCCGGAGTCTGGGGGATTGGGAGTACAAGTGAACCTTTGTTATAGTCAAACTGTGTCATTTGATAATTTAACCACATGAACCCTAGTGTCCCCAATCCCAATATACTGGGCATGTCATAATAGGCTAACAATCAGTCAGAAATAGCAGATATAAAAGCTCACAAAACAGTTGTGAGCTTGTAGGTCGGCTATTTTAGGTAGATATGGTGAAAAGGAGGGGACCAACAAAGTATAGTCTAGGGATTTGGTGAGTTGAACTCATGATATTTAAACAGAAAACAAATGTTTTCCAGTGGTATTGTGCCTAATGAATATAGTAGATTGTAGTATAACAGAGTAATTTGCTATGTAATTGAGCTCACCTGTGTCTGTCCTTGTTATCCATGTTATAGCTCAGCATATTCTTAACCACGATGTCTTTCCTTAGTTTGACCAGCATAGTTCTACTTGATCCTCCAGGACACCTGGTGATAAGAAATAATTGATAGTGAGCCTGTTCGTTATAAACAACTTCGGCAAACAATGGCAGCTTTGATTTAAAAGCATGTCTCTTGGATGTTGTGTTTTTGTGTGCCTAGTACTGCCTACCATTGCTGCTGAGGTAAAAACTTAAATATTGTTCACAGTGCCTTGAATATTGTTTAACATTGCTCATCATAGTACTGTATAGCCTGCTTTGGTTTAGCAGTAGCACCCACAAGTAACCCAAGGACAAATATTACTATTACTACTGCAGTTTCCAAATCCAGCAAATGTAAAAACCATTCCAGATGCAGTGTCCATATTACGCTCTGGTCCCTCCCTGGACTATAAATCAAGGTGCATTGTGGAGCGGTATCCTTCACGGTTAGTCAAGTGATGATCAATGTTAAGAGAATATCGAAAACCTTTGAAAAATAAACTATGTAGAAATAGCGGTGCCCATGTGAATTGTAATTTAAATCATTACTAAAAAGTACAAAAAAAGGTTTAAGATGCAGCTGTTCAAATCACTTCATGGCTTCCATAATAAGACACTTTAATCAGTCCAACATAATGTGGAACACCTACTGTAGCAGACACCAAATACCCAAACAGCAGAGATATTACATCTTGGTCCAATTTAACCAGTTTTATTCCGTAGTCCTTTGGCTAGAGCAGACAGAGCTGTCTAGGAGTCCAAGGGGGACTTCGTTCATAGAGCATTATTCACAAAAACAGCCCAACCACCACAGCGTGGGCCAGACAACGGCAGTAAGTTAGTTCCACAGACGGAGCCAATAGATTACGAGGAGATGGAAATAGAATGATGATGTATGGTTTGATATTTGGGTTAATGGGAGGAAGAGGTCCCACCCATGCAGGGCTGTAGTCAGGTGAGAGTTGTTAAACTCATCCAGTGCCACCAGGTGGATACCAGTTTTGGCCCTCGTTGCCGCCGAAGTCCATTAGAAATAAAACTAGAAAAAGTGCCCTTCTGGGCACAGGTCTCCACCAGGATAGGAATGTAGGACATTGCAGCTTGCCTTCATCTGGTGGTTGGATAGGGCAACAAAAGTAAATCAGGATGGAGTCTGAGAAATCTGAAAGACCGGTTTCGTTGAATGGCTCTAGAGAGACTGTGTACCAATTTGCGTGATGTTTGGACAAAATCTGTAGGTGTACTGTGCAAAAACTTGTTTTGCACAAAGCGGCCTCCTGGTGGCGCTATAACAGGCCGTTCTGGAAAGTTTGGGGCAGAGGTTCATCGTTGGCATCCAGGGAGTGTGTGTGCAAAATATGGCATCGACCGGGTTAACGGTGGCCGAGATTAGCTGCTCACGCACACACACACACACACACGGACGGACACACACACACACGGACGGACGGACGGAGTGCAAAACATACTCTCCCCCCATGCCTTCGGCCTGGTGGAGACAATAAAGAATTTGTAATTCTATTGTGCATGTAATGTGAATATCATCACCTGAACACCAGATTAGAGGAATTTTCTAAATCTGGATAAAGTAAAAAAAAAATATTATTTTTTCCTTTTATTCAAAAAGGCGTCCAAAGGCGCCCATGGCAACGAGGGCGTCACGGGATAGGCGTCCAAAGGCGTCATGTGGCACTGAATGATTTTTAACCCATTCTGACCTGAGATCAGATTCATACGAGGTTTCCCCTGGACACACACTGGTCTGATGAACCCATTCTGACCTGAGATCAGATTCTAAAAATGTCAGTCGTTCTTCGATTTTTCAAAAATAGCAGACCTACAAGCTCGTAGCGCGCCACTTGGTGGCGCGCTATGAGCTTGTAGATCTGCTATTTTTAAATAGCTAAAGCATAACATGATGCTAACACCAAAATGGGTTCCCGTTCAGAATGGGCTAAGAGACACCAGCATTTTGGGTTGGGTGAAATGACAGCAAGCTGTAGTGAATATCATAATTTACTATGCGTACACATTTAATCACTCAAAAGGTATTGAACTTTTAATCATGTTCCTATTTGAAATACAAAAATAAAGCTATTCCAAGACTTTTGTTGTTTATTTTTTGCAGTGGAGAAAAAAAAGAAAACTTGAAAAGGCCCACAATGGAAAATGTGGATACTGTCACATTATGACAATGGCTTTTCAGAGAGTTGCTTAGTGTTCATTCAAGTTCAAACGAAATGTATTATGCAGACAAAAACTTGGCTTGAGAGTTTGAAGAGCTAACCACATCTTGTGTGATGATCAGTGGCTTGATATGAATTCCCCCCTTTCTCTTAAAGAGAGACAGGATCTGTCCACAGTATTTTGGACATGGATACATGAACCCATTCATCATTAGTTGAGGTACAAAATGTGAAAGGTAAATCAGTGTGTTTGTGGGTTTAAATACAAAACAAAGAGCAGTCATCCTTTACAGGTAAATGCCAGTACAGCTCTCACTTACTGACAGATTAAATTCCAAACAGCTGTTGTAGACTGCATATGGCTCAACATTTGCTAGCTGTGGGGGTTTGGACTTGTCATGTGGAGACATTTAAAAAAAATCTAAAAAAGAACTTTTTCAGTAACACATGGTTCTGTGTGGTGGTAAGATCTATTGATTTTCCAGTCTGAAAACAATATATTTATGAGTCTTATGACAAGTCTATTCATGGCCATTCTGATGAGACAGCCAAGTATTCTGTTACAATATTCCTCAGAACTGTGAGATGCTGCTTATGCATATATTCCATCATCATGTTACAGAACCTTCGCATTTTAAGCGCTAAATTAAGTTATAATAGGAAAATAGACTGTTGCTCTAATCTTAGTATTTTGCTAAATTGGGTCCCAATTCAAAATACTGTACCATATAGTTACTAAACGGATAAGACCATATTTCAAAGTTTAGATATTTCTCTACCAAGCCCCCTGATATTTTCCGAGGTTATAGCAATGGTAACGCAGGTAATACAGTAGCTGAAACTAGTGAGTGAGTGTTGATCTCATAATGGGGCATTATATGTAAGACACACGCCCCTATTTTCAGATTCTCACCCTGAGGTTTCCTGCTCTGAGGAGCATGAAACAGGAGGCCGTTTGGGGCAGAGGGCATCGATGATGGAGAGGAGCTCAGATTCAGGCAGGGTGGGGAGAAGAAGACGCAGGGCCTCCAGGAGAACATCGGTAGATAGCTGACTCTGCCTCACCAGCTGCGATGCAAAATCTAAGTCCTGGGATCATGAAAAGAAAACAGGACTCCATCTTAACATGACATACTAGGCAACAGTAGACAGAACAGACACATTTAAACGAATACATGAAGACTCGCCCCGTTTCTGTTTTCCTCCCAGAATCTTCCCCAGTGAGGGGTTGGTGGGAGAGGCTGGACAGCAGACGGCTGGACTTTGAATTTCTCTAACTATAAACTTTCATGACAGCAGACAGCCTAAGTACAAATATAATTTATGAAAAGCTACTACAGTGAAGTCTGTTCACAGAAGTTGTTGTAGGATATGTGGGGATTATCTGACGAGGTACCATTTGAGGGGGCAAAACCTTACATATACTAAATAATACTAAATTGTTTATAGGGTCAATAAATGTAATATTAAATAACCTTTCCACAGGAGTATCTTTTTATATTTTTCCAAAAAGAATACAAACAGCCAATAGCATATTACAAAGTTATCCCCCTCACTGGGGAAAATTCCGGGAGGAAAAACGGGCACGCACCGGGGCGAGTCTTCTTGTTACCATTTAAACTATCCATGAATAAACAGACACAGCATCATCATTAACATGAATACCAGTTTCCTTCACTTGCATGAACAGACGCAATGAGGGACATGATGTTACTAGAATCTTATCATTCTATCAAGATGGAGACAATGGTAAAATATAAAACATCCCAATGTGTGCTGTAGCTAGCTGCTAGCCTGTGTAAAACGGCGCATTT
The DNA here is from genome assembly GCF_964188405.1 of Protomyctophum parallelum. Taxonomy (NCBI): domain Eukaryota; kingdom Metazoa; phylum Chordata; class Actinopteri; order Myctophiformes; family Myctophidae; genus Protomyctophum; species Protomyctophum parallelum. Next base: position 51,233,594 of record NC_139703.1, on the reverse strand, counting down.
GACACATTTTCCAGCACAGACAGTACAAACTCTCGAGACACTTGGAATAGTTATATTTATAACTATAGCTATAAGCTATAATAGCTACATTTTCATTGGTCAAGTTTCTACAACTGAAATGGAGTACTGCATCATGCCTGGCTTTCAACCTCCCAAAATATTCATATCTCTCCATTTTTGTGCTCCCATCACTTGCTTCCTGTTGCTGGTTGCATCCAATTAAAAACACTGGTGATGACCTAGACGATGATATGATGCACCCCTACATCCTTTCCCACGCAGCAGTCCATCCCTTCCCCTACAACACCCTGGCCAATGCTCAAAGCAAACAAGACTCTGCTCCATCTTGGTTCTCAAGCTGTGGAATGACATTGGCATTGTCTGCATTTACTCAGTCTAACTATTAGGAGCAGTGGTCGTTAATAATACAGAGTCCGGGGAGCAGTTTGGGGTTAAGGGTCTTGCTCAGGGACACATCAACATAGCCTGGGCGAACCGGCGACCTTCCAATTCCCAGGCAGCCTTTCAACCCACCCAGCCACGCAGATAGACGCTTACTGTTTGCTTGTCTACAGATGCCAAGTATGTTATTTAGCTCATTCTGACCTGAGATCAGATTCATAACGAGGTTTCCACTGGACACACACTGGTCTGTTAATTAATAAGGTTTGTTTTCTTGGCATTGTATTTACTTTACCACTTAGCTTGTTGTTTGTATAACTGGATAAGAGCGTCTGCTAAATTCCTACATTGAAAATTAAAATGTTCACATGTCCTCCTCAAATAGAATGACAGGATTCAGGATAAAAATCAAGTTGCCCTTTTTTTTTTTTTTTAAGATATTTTTTTGCGGCTTACGCCTTTATTGATTTTTTAAGGGATAGATAGTAGGCTGACAGGAAACGGGAGAGAGATGGGGGGATGACATGCGGTAAAGGCCGTGTCGGGTCCGGGAGTCGAACCCGCGGCACACCGCGACTGGATCACCAGTCCGGTGCCCAGACCGTTACGCTACGGCCTGGGCCTCAAGTTGCCCTTTTAACACATTATTATATGGAAGGAGCAATTGAGATAAAGTCAAACCTGGTCACAGTTTGCATACAGCCTCTTGAGTTCCAGTTGTTCCTGCAGATCCTCCGTGGCTTGACTCCTGGTCGTCAACCCTTGCAACCTGGTAGTAGTGGCAGAGTCAAAAGAATAGAATTGATGATTGATGGAAATGAATCTGCATGAATAAATAAAAGCTTTTGCAATCAGCCTTTGATTATGTACCACTGACGCCACATTAAGCCCACCTATCGGCCAACAGCAAGAAGACCTGGTCACACTTGTACAAAGCCTCCTGGAGGATGGTGGCCATCCGGTAGTCCTGCTGCACCTGGAACACTCTCTCATCCTCCTCCTCCTCCTCTGCTGATGAGCTGTTACCAGACTGCTTGTCTCTGGGCTGAGCTTTCTCCAGGCCATTCAGTTCAGCCCTTTCCTTTTGAAGCTGCTCGTCTGCTTCTTCAAGACCCTGAGTCAAAGTAAAATGAGAAAGTTAATTGACTCAACACTTACGGTATATTTGTCGGTCAGTAAGACTTTTGATGAGCTGTGTGATATGAAAATGTCACACAGCTTATTTTTCATGGTGGCAGGATAACTGCATTTTAGACAGACTCTGGATATTTAGTTAAATCCAAGCAAATAATCCGCAGTCAAAGGAAAAGTTGTATAAATGGATGGCGTGAATTGAAGAGAAAGCACAGAAGAATTTTTTTTGCCAGAAGCCAAGACGGCAAGTTGGTACTATTCCCTCTGTCCTTTCAGAACACATCGGCCTGGAGAGGATGGTAACCTACCACACAGTGGTTCTGTTAACTTCTGTATACTCTGGGCCAGAGGATGGTAACCTACCACACAGTGGTTCTGTATACTCTGGGCCAGAGGATGGTAACCTACCACACAGTGGTTCTGTATACTCTGGGCCAGAGGATGGTAACCTACCACACAGTGGTTCTGTATGCTCTGGGCCAGAGGATGGTAACCTACCACACAGTGGTTCTGTATACTCTGAGCCAGAGGATGGTAACCTACCACACAGTGGTTCTGTTATACTCTGGGCCAGAGGATGGTAACCTACCACACAGTGGTTCTGTATACTCTGGGCCAGAGGATGGTAACCTACCACACAGTGGTTCTGTATACTCTGAGCCAGAGGATGGTATTAACCTACCACACAGTGGTTCTGTATGCTCTGGGCCAGAGGATGGTAACCTACCACACAGTGGTTCTGTATACTCTGGGCCAGAGGATGGTAACCTACCACACAGTGGTTCTGTATACTCTGGGCCAGAGGATGGTAACCTACCACACAGTGGTTCTGTATACTCTGAGCCAGAGGATGGTAACCTACCACACAGTGGTTCTGTATACTCTGGGCCAGAGGATGGTAACCTACCACACAGTGGTTCTGTTATACTCTGGGCCAGAGGATGGTAACCTACCACACAGTGGTTCTGTATACTCTGGGCCAGAGGATGGTAACCTACCACACAGTGGTTCTGTATACTCTGAGCCAGAGGATGGTATTAACCTACCACACAGTGGTTCTGTATACTCTGGGCCAGAGGATGGTAACCTACCACACAGTGGTTCTGTATACTCTGGGCCAGAGGATGGTAACCTACCACACAGTGGTTCTGTATACTCTGGGCCAGAGGATGGTAACCTACCACACAGTGGTTCTGTATACTCTGGGCCAGAGGATGGTATTAACCTACCACACAGTGGTTCTGTATACTCTGGGCCAGAGGATGGTATTAACCTACCACACAGTGGTTCTGTATACTCTGGGCCCAGAGGATGGTATTAACCTACCACACAGTGGTTCTGTATACCCTGGGCCAGAGGATGGTATTAACCTACCACACAGTGGTTCTGTATGCTCTGGGCCAGAGGATGGTAACCTACCACACAGTGGTTCTGTATGCTCTGGGCCAGAGGATGGTAACCTACCACACAGTGGTTCTGTATACTCTGGGCCAGAGGATGGTATTAACCTACCACACAGTGGTTCTGTATACTCTGGGCCAGAGGATGGTAACCTACCACACAGTGGTTCTGTATGCTCTGGGCCAGAGGATGGTAACCTACCACACAGTGGTTCTGTATACTCTGGGCCCAGAGGATGGTAACCTACCACACAGTGGTTCTGTATACTCTGGGCCCAGAGGATGGTAACCTACCACACAGTGGTTCTGTATACTCTGGGCCCAGAGGATGGTAACCTACCACACAGTGGTTCTGTATACTCTGGGCCAGAGGATGGTAACCTACCACACAGTGGTTCTGTATACTCTGGGCCAGAGGATGGTAACCTACCACACAGTGGTTCTGTATGCTCTGGGCCAGAGGATGGTAACCTACCACACAGTGGTTCTGTTTACTCTGGGCCAGAGGATGGTAACCTACCACACAGTGGTTCTGTATGCTCTGGGCCAGAGGATGGTAACCTACCACACAGTGGTTCTGTATGCTCTGGGCCAGAGGATGGTATTAACCTACCACACAGTGGTTCTGTATGCTCTGGGCCAGAGGATGGTATTAACCTACCACACAGTGGTTCTGTATGCTCTGGGCCAGCTCCTGTGTCTCCAGGGTCTTTCCCTCTCGGAGCTGCTGCGTGAGCATGCTGTGCAGGGTGAGCATGGCTTTGGATGTCTCCAACACCTTGGTCCTCCGCTCTGCCTTCTGATAGTAGATGGCTGCCATCTGCATGGCCAGGCCGTCTGCCTGGGAGTGTAGCTGACTCTCTCTGTCCTTCTGCATCTCCTCCAGGACCTGGAACCACAACCACATAGTTCAATTAGTACAATTAGACATAGTACAATTCAAAGTCCCGTCCCTTTTCATTTAGAAAATTACTTCTGGGCCAGATAAAGGGTTACAATTATTATTATATAAGGGATAATATCTGGCTAGGTGGTCAATGTCGATAATTCACCGACTGGGAGTTTAACCAATGTGGTTAATCACCCTGAAGGTGAATTATATCCCGACAATGACCACCTAGGCAGATATTATCCCGCTTATTACATGGCTACCTATCATAAATTAATAAATTGACCCAAAACACAATATATATATATATATATACCGGTAGTTATGTGTGTGTGTGTGTGTGTGTGTACAACTTTATCAAAAGGAGGATGCTTGTCTTTGATATATATCATAACATGAAAAGTTGTGTTTTTGGCTGTTGGTGAAACATTAAGCATTTTGTGTTATTTATTACCTTAATATTTTATCATAATTGTGTGAGCAGAATTAATGGCATAGATTTACTGAATATTCAAAAACGAATAATCCACAAATAACGTGTTAATGAAAACGACAGTTGCTCCTCTAGTTGACAGAACTTCACACAGAGCTATTTGCTCTTGGTTCTGACATATGAGGGTCTAGCAGTAGTGACATGTGCTTAGCTAACAGCAACATACATCTAAGATCTCCCATCATAGACATCATCACTCAGTCACTGCAGTTAAAAAGGATAATTGACTAGAGACAGACTGTGCTGTTCTCCCCATCCTTTCGTCACCTTGTCCATGACACTGCTCTCCATCTCCTTCTCCTTTTCAAGCAGTTGGATCCTGTCCTCCAGTCGCTTGTGGAAGACGAGCAGCTCAGATGGCTCTGCTTTGTGTCTGGCCTCGCTGGATTTCCCCTTGGAGTGCGTCTTCCTCTGCAAAAGCCACAATGTTTTTGAGGTGGTTAAGAAAAAGAGCCCACAGCGTACTCCCATGATGTGATTAACAATTGCAAATGCTGCAGAGGCCATTATGACCTCCGAGGCAACAATGTGCTGTCATCCCTTAGCCTCACAATTGATGTGGACCACATTGTTGGTTACACTGTTGGCCGCTATTCCCCACACTTGTTATTACATCAAAGAAAACATTAGTATTCACATTACTGCCTGCAGCAGTTGAGTTCAAGTGGCGGTCTGTGAATTTATTTCATTGCAATTATTTGCATAAGTGATCGTAAACAATAGCGAGACAACAGAGAGACAGCTAAATAAATGCAGGCATAGCCACTATCTACACTCTACAGGAGCGATAAAACAAAAATACAATGAGAGGGGAAATACTAGGTCAAAATAAGTTTCTGTTGTGGAGAAAACAATTATGTGTACATATACAGTAGATAAATGGATCTAGATTAGAACTTGGGGGTTCCTATTGTTCCACCCGCAACTCCCAGGTGGGAACATGTGCTAGTGCTACAAACAAAGCAATCTGAGAAGCCATCGTCCAAAAATAAAGGAAAAACAGCGCCCTCTTTTCCTTGAATTGACGTGTAGAGTCAACAGTCTGTCTTGAGAGACTACAAACAAAGTGAATAGGATAGCAAACCTGACATAAACCCTGGATAGTATAACATACTTTTCATTATTGAAGAAAACAACAGATTTCTTAAAAAAATAGGTATATTTTGGCATCAAAGCATCAGCATTTTGGCACAAAGCATTAGGCACAGCTCAGGTAGTTAAAACTGGAAAGATGGATCAAGTAAAAAATATGAATTGTATACTTTGGCCCCTCTTATAACCTCTTTCAACACTTACATAAGAATCCATTTTATAGTACTGAAGTGTCACCCAATCGTAATTTGAATTTAAAGGGATATTTCACTTTCAAACATGTTTGGGGTGATTTTAACATATACTCAGGCTTTTGTGATCACCCCAGTATTATGTCAATCATGAACAGAAACTTGCAAAATATGTGTTTATGAGACAGTGATAAAAAGGGGTGACAAAAGTAGCTGTGACACAATATTACAGAGGTTGACTTAATTCATTTGAATACACTCACTCACCAGTTGATCAAGTTTGTCACTAGAGGGCACCGCTATAGTTTCGCACTGTTGTGTTGTGAGCTTGTAGATCTTGTATAAGAGCTTGTATATATTAGGCTTTAAAATGTAATGAAAGTGATGGGCCCAAAAACGAATAGATACAAATAGAATGTAATAATTCACCTGTGTGTGTGTTTTTTCAGTTTTCTCATGCATGTCTTTCCTCCAGGCACAGAGGGCGCTGTGGAGCTTGGCTCTGGAGACTGCGTGAGGCAGTACCAGGCAGCGGTCCATCACAGACAAACACTTCTGGAACTCCAGCTTCATCCTCAGCATGTCATCCTCTGACAGGGTCAGCTGGGAGGAACACAGACACCTGGGATGGATGGACAGACAGACAGACAGACAGACAGACAGACAGACAGACAGACAGACAGACATACAGACAGACAGACAGACAGACAGACAGACAGACAGACAGACAGACAGACAGAGACCGCCTCTCATCATACTGTATATAATTAACAACCATATAAAGAGGACAGACCAGCGTCACATCAGTAGCAGGTTCACTTTAGAAGTGAATTTAAATTTGAGTGTACAAATGGAACCAAATCAATTTGTTTTCTGTGTGTGTGTGAGTGTGTACGAGTGTGCATGTGTATGTGTATCTCTCCTTTGCATTTCGTAAGAACCGTCCAACCAATTGACAAACTCTGCCTGACGGTAATTAAAGTCCACCAATTGTTGCTGTCAACGCAGTCAGCCCCGACTGAATGGTTGCATAACTAACAGGCGAATGTTGACTAGGTTGCTTGTTTAGCTTAGTGATACTTTACAGAAAAAAGATTTAGCCCTATATCTTGCCACCCCTTACCCCTAAACCTATTTGCCATTTTTTACTATTTTAACACATTTTAAAATAGTACAAATAGCTGAACTACAAGTTAACAACGTGTCGATGTAGATTGGCTAGTTGAACTATTTTTAAATGTTTTAAAATAGTAAGAAATGGCAAATAAGTTTAGGGATAAGGGGTGGCAAGATGGAGCCCCTAATGCTATTGAACTGACAATCAGCACAAATGGAATGCCTCTTCTCCAATTGAATTACTTGGCCAGAACCGTTGAATACATAGTATTATGTATCATACAGAATATTTTGATATGTTATACATACCTGAAGAACGCCCGGCCCTTGGCTCTAATCTCCTTCTGCTCCTGTAGCTCTCTCTCCATGGCCTGCTGCAAGGCCTCCCTGGTGCACCTGAGGGTGCGCACGGCTGTCTTGCCCTCCTGGTGCAGCCTCTCTTGGGCCTGGAGGAGAGCACTGGCCCCTTGCCCCTGGCCCTGGCCCTGGCCCGACCCCGACTCTGGCTCCAGCTGGAGGAGGGAGCGAGGCGTTCCAGGGGGGCAGAGGGTTAGCAGAACCTGGGTTGCAGAAGGCTGGATGGATTTGACCTCTGCCATGGCGGTCTGCAGCACACGCATAGTCACCTATATAGAACAGGGTGGAGTATGGACCATAGACTGTAAAAAATATGGACAAAGCGTTCCCCGGGTCTAACATGGACGTAAAATGAAGCCTGTTATTCCTGCACTGTAAGTCGCCATCTTTCTAGATCCGTTTGGGCCCAGCTGGCCATTGGCTGGCTCCGTTTGGGCCCAGCTGGCCATTGGCTGCCCAGACAACGAGGCGGGACTTCCCCCCTTCTTCTCCGTTGGTTTTTATTTTGACTCAAGTGGGAGGAGAAGACTCTTGAGTGGGAGGGGAATCCCGATCATAGACTGTAACGGTAGCCACGCCCCTCAGAACATACGCGACTTTATGGTCATTTTTTTAATTAATGGGACCATAATTTTCCAAAAAGAATATTATGACATTAGAAATGAGACTTTAAACTAGTGACTGGAAGAAGAAAGTATTCATGACCATGTTTATTAAGGTAATACAGTCTAGGTGAAGTTGGGCCCAAATACATGGACTTCTATGGGGCTATGGGTTTTTTTGGGTCCAGTGACAGCGCCACAACAGGCCATATGAACTTTCAGGAGTTTCAGGCTTCACAAAATATCTGTCTGACTGCCCCCCTGGTATGGAGATAGGACATTTGAAAATGTGCTAGTGTGGTAAATAAATAGCATGTTGTCATCATGGGCGTTCACACGTTAGCAACAACAGAATGTTGAAAGTGTGTCACCTTGCGGATGTCTGCCGCTGCCTCTTCGTCCAAGTTGTTGATGAGCTCGGCGAGCTCCAGGCTCTGAGAGGTCAGCAGGTTCTGCCAGCAGTGCAGGTGCTGGGCGATGTCCACCGTCTCCTCCAGGCTCTTAGACAGGCCAGACAGATCCCTCTGCCTCTGCTTGTGACTCTGCAGCTGCCTCGGGGATGGAGGGGATGGACGGGTGATGGAAAAGAGGATCAGTTAAATGCAGAAATGGCCAACACATCACTTTGTGTATTTGAAATGTGGCATATTCACCATGTCAGAGATGAGTTCCCTCCTCTTCTTCACCAGCCCACAGTGCATGGCTCTCCTCTCCTGGTTCAGAGCGTCCTCCAGCCTCTGTCTCACCAGCACCAGGTCCTTCTGGGACTTGTCCTGGAGCTGCTCAATCTGCTCCGCAGGCACACTGCCCCCTCTGGTGGACAAGAGGAGAACAACCTGGTGGGTTAATCATCCATTGTATATTGTTTTGATAAAGATGAAAGATTTCTACTGTTTAGAACATTTCTTTATGACATTGTTCATCATGCAGACATGTTCACATGTCACCATTGTCTTGTAAGCAAAAAGGTATTAGTCCACATTCTGTCAAACATCCTGGATGGATGGATAGATCAATTATCCCATTCTGATTTTTAAGCCTTCGTTGCTCAACATTAAAATAAATGAGAAGAATATTGACTATGTGAAATATTGTCCGTTATATGGGATGAATGTATACTTCATCTATACTTTTTAAGCCTTCGTTGCTCAACATTAAAATAAATGAGAAGAATATTGATTATGTGAAATATGTAGGGGGAGACATTTGATGATTGTGCTTTATTAACAGAGTTACATTGTAAACATCATATAATAACAATTATATATAATAACAATTTCTTTTCAGGAAGGATCTTTTATATGAAAAGTCAAGAAATGGTCTCAAATGGGATAAACTCAATCTGGGGTAAGCTCAATCAAGCCTAAACTCTTACTGAGATATCTGACCTAACTGTAGGTATCCATAACTTAGCATTGATCTTCAAAGCATACATGTCAACCTAGTATAAACGTAAATATTGCCTGTTATTGTGATTTAAAAAAAAGAAAGAAAGAAAACTCTGACCTTTTGAGGTGGTTAAACCAGTTGTCCAGATTAGTGGAGGTGTTGGAGAAGGTGTCCGAAATCAGGCCTTTGAGACTCTGGAGGCTGTGGACCAAAAACTTTCTCTGGGCATGGCGTTCTGCCAGCATGCAACGCTGATTGGCTAGGACCACATCTAGTACCTCTTCCAGTTGATCCTGGGCAAATGAGAGAAAAATCTTAAAAGGTCACCACCTTGCACTAAAAACTGGTGCATTGACCAAAAAATACTGGATATTAAAAGGACATTCCAAATCTGCTCTCTGTCTTGAGAGCTCACTTTGAAATGATCTGGGAAAACTAGTTTTTCCACAGAGTTTATCACAATCCTTACATCACAAATGACAATAGAGCATTAGGATTCAGGTTAAAATCAGTAAGGTGGTGTAATCAACTTGTGGTACTCACTTGGCAGCTGAAGTATTCGTGCTGAAGGCTCTTGGTGGTGCTCTTGTGGTACTCACTTGGCAGCTGAAGTATTCGTGCTGAAGGCTCTTGGTGGTGCCCTTGTGGTACTCACTTGGCAGCTGAAGTATTCATGCTGAAGGCTCTTGGTGGTGCCCTTGTGGTACTCACTTGGCAGCTGAAGTATTCATGCTGAAGACTCTTGGTGGTGCCCTTGTGGTACTCACTTGGCAGCTGAAGTATTCATGCTGAAGGCTCTTGGTGGTGCTCTTGTGGTACTCACTTGGCAGCTGAAGTATTCATGCTGAAGGCTCTTGGTGGTGCCCTTGTGGTACTCACTTGGCAGCTGAAGTATTCGTGCTGAAGGCTCTTGGTGGTGCCCTTGTGGTACTCACTTGGCAGCTGAAGTATTCGTGCTGAAGGCTCTTGGTGGTGCTCTTGTGGTACTCACTTGGCAGCTGAAGTATTCGTGCTGAAGGCTCTTGGTGGTGCCCTTGTGGTACTCACTTGGCAGCTGAAGTATTCATGCTGAAGGCTCTTGGTGGTGCTCTTGTGGTACTCACTTGGCAGCTGAAGTATTCATGCTGAAGGCTCTTGGTGGTGCTCTTGTGGTACTCACTTGGCAGCTGAAGTATTCATGCTGAAGGCTCTTGGTGGTGCCCTTGTGGTACTCACTTGGCAGCTGAAGTATTCATGCTGAAGGCTCTTGGTGGTGCTCTTGTGGTACTCACTTGGCAGCTGAAGTATTCATGCTGAAGGCTCTTGGTGGTGCCCTTGTGGTACTCACTTGGCAGCTGAAGTATTCATGCTGAAGGCTCTTGGTGGTGCCCTTGTGGTACTCACTTGGCAGCTGAAGTATTCATGCTGAAGGCTCTTGGTGGTGCCCTTGTGGTACTCACTTGGCAGCTGAAGTATTCATGCTGAAGGCTCTTGGTGGTGCCCTTGTGGTACTCACTTGGCAGCTGAAGTATTCATGCTGAAGGCTCTTGGTGGTGCTCTTGTGGTACTCACTTGGCAGCTGAAGTATTCATGCTGAAGGCTCTTGGTGGTGCCCTTGTGGTACTCACTTGGCAGCTGAAGTATTCGTGCTGAAGGCTCTTGGTGGTGCTCTTGTGGTACTCACTTGGCAACTGAAGTATTCGTGCTGAAGGCTCTTGGTGGTGCCCTTGTGGTACTCACTTGGCAGCTGAAGTATTCATGCTGAAGGCTCTTGGTGGTGCCCTTGTGGTACTCACTTGGCAGCTGAAGTATTCGTGCTGAAGGCTCTTGGTGGTGCCCTTGTGGTACTCACTTGGCAGCTGAAGTATTCATGCTGAAGGCTCTTGGTGGTGCCCTTGTGGTACTCACTTGGCAGCTGAAGTATTCGTGCTGAAGGCTCTTGGTGGTGCCCTTGTGGTACTCACTTGGCAGCTGAAGTATTCATGCTGAAGGCTCTTGGTGGTGCTCTTGTGGTACTCACTTGGCAGCTGAAGTATTCGTGCTGAAGGCTCTTGGTGGTGCCCTTGTGGTACTCACTTGGCAGCTGAAGTATTCATGCTGAAGGCTCTTGGTGGTGCCCTTGTGGTACTCACTTGGCAGCTGAAGTATTCGTGCTGAAGGCTCTTGGTGGTGCTCTTGTGGTACTCACTTGGCAGCTGAAGTATTCGTGCTGAAGGCTCTTGGTGGTGCCCTTGTGGTACTCACTTGGCAGCTGAAGTATTCATGCTGAAGGCTCTTGGTGGTGCCCTTGTGGTACTCACTTGGCAGCTGAAGTATTCGTGCTGAAGGCTCTTGGTGGTGCTCTTGTGGTACTCACTTGGCAGCTGAAGTATTCATGCTGAAGGCTCTTGGTGGTGCCCTTGTGGTACTCACTTGGCAGCTGAAGTATTCGTGCTGAAGGCTCTTGGTGGTGCCCTTGTGGTACTCACTTGGCAGCTGAAGTATTCGTGCTGAAGGCTCTTGGTGGTGCCCTTGTGGTACTCACTTGGCAGCTGAAGTATTCGTGCTGAAGGCTCTTGGTGGTGCCCTTGTGGTACTCACTTGGCAGCTGAAGTATTCGTGCTGAAGGCTCTTGGTGGTGCTCTTGTCCAACTCGCCCATCCTGGTGGCCTCCTCCAGCTCTTCAGAGAAGATCTTGTGGAGCTCCACCCGGCGCCACTCTACAATCTGCCTCTGGACCTTGGCGGAGGCCTCTTCATGTCGGACCAGCAGGGCCCGCTGGAGCTGGCTCTGGGTCAGTTTGTGTAGCCTCTCCAACAGGACACTGCACTGGAGAAGCTCCTGTTGACATGACACAATCTATTGTTGTTGTTTGAAGATGTGTGAAAGCCTGTGGAATCCAAGTTCACAGAGGTTTGAATGTTCAGGACAATGTTGTAGTTCTTTGCATACTGAACGTTTATAGATTGGTAGGGACAATGTCCGCATGCTGATTATTATCATTATCCCATTCTGACCTGAGATCAGATTCATACGAGGTTTCCGCCGGACACACACTGGTCTGATGAACCCATTCTGACCCGAGATCAGATTCTAAAAATGTCAGTCGCTCTTCGATTTTTCAAAAATAGCAGACCTACAAGCTCGTATCGCGCCACTCGGTGGCGCGATATGAGCTTGTAGATCTGCTATTTTTAAATAGCTAAAGCATAACATGATGCTGACACCAAAATGGGTGCCCGGTCAGAATGGGTTATTATAATGTTGAACTCAATATTATTCCACTTGAAAGAGAACAAATGTGTAAATGTACAATATGGCAGGGAATTAATGTCTATAATTCCATTAGCCATATACTTGACTGTTCACTTGCAGCTATAAGTTATAAAATTGCAAGAATGAAACAAACACTGAAGTGCCGTTCACATCAAGCACGATAACAATAACGATAACTATAAATACTGTATGCATATGTATACTGTATACCGTACTGATGTGGATAACAGATTTCACACCACAACAATAATGACGATAGTCCTAAACGATATCATTTGGATCACTTTCAGAGCAATTTTATGAAGGATAGAAACAATGACAGCCAATTAGAATCCAGAATTCAGAAGAAAGCCCATGGGATCACCAAAATCAGTAGAGGTGCACAGCATTGTTTGGTGCCCAAAGTGGTGGTCCCCACCCAGCTGTGGACATCGCCATCCCTAAAACATTGCTAAAAAGTAATATAGTAGTAGAGAGAGAGAGAGAGGGAACAAGCATTGAACAATGCTAGTCCCTTGTCCATACCTGTTGGTCTGCATGCTGACACAGCAATTCAGCTCTGGCCTTCTCCGCTGCTTCCCTGTGGTGTTCAACCTCCATTTCTTCCCGCGTCTCCAGGTTACACTGGCCGGCCAGAGCGGCCATGCGGGCCCCCCGCTCCTCTTTCAGACGGCCCTCCATGCCCAGCAGTTGGCCATGAAGCACACTGAGTAGCCTGTGTTGGGCCTGGACACTGGTCTTGCCCTGGGAGCGGAGACTTCCCAGCAGGGCAGCCATCACGTCTTTGTAGATCTGAACCCGGGTAGCCTCCAGGTTGGTGGTCGCTCGCAGCAAGCTTGACATCTCCAGACTAACAGGGACAGAGGGAGAAGCAATAGGTGAAAAGGAGGTGTTTTTTTGGTTCACAATAATATCAAATTGGTCAAGTCACGTCACAAAGATACATTACATTTATTTTGTATGTATAGCAGCATTCAAAATAATGTATAATGATGTTTTATAACTAACTTATCATGCTTTATTGAATTACGCCTATTAGTATTAAGCCATTTATATTTTACACAAAATATTCATTCAGAGAGGGATGAAAAACAAGAGAAGTAACCTAAGAAGTATCCTAAGACCCTGAAGCTAACTGCATTGTGCTCATCTACTAAGTATCCTAAGACCCTGAAGCTAACTGCATTGTGCTCATCTACTAAGTATCCTAAGACCCTGAAGCTAACTGCATTGTGCTCATCTACTAAGTATCCTAAGACCCTGAAGCTAACTGCATTGTGCTCATCTACTAAGTATCCTAAGACCCTGAAGCTAACTGCATTGTGCTCATCTAAGTATCCTAAGACCCTGAAGCTAACTGCATTGTGCTCATCTACTAACTAAGACCCTGAAGCTAACTGCATTGTGCTCATCTACTAACTAAGACCCTGAAGCTAACTGCATTGTGCTCATCTACTAACTAAGACCCTGAAGCTAACTGCATTGTGCTCATCTACTAACTAAGACCCTGAAGCTAACTGCATTGTGCTCATCTACTAACTAAGACCCTGAAGCTAACTGCATTGTGCTCATCTACTAAGTATCCTAAGACCCTGAAGCTAACTGCATTGTGCTCATCTACTAAGTATCCTAAGACCCTGAAGCTAACTGCATTGTGCTCATCTACTAACTAAGACCCTGAAGCTAACTGCATTGTGCTCATCTACTAACTAAGACCCTGAAGCTAACTGCATTGTGCTCATCTACTAACTAAGACCCTGAAGCTAACTGCATTGTGCTCATCTACTAAGTATCCTAAGACCCTGAAGCTAACTGCATTGTGCTCATCTACTAACTAAGACCCTGAAGCTAACTGCATTGTGCTCATCTACTAAGACCCTGAAGCTAACTGCATTGTGCTCATCTACTAACTAAGACCCTGAAGCTAACTGCATTGTGCTCATCTACTAACTAAGACCCTGAAGCTAACTGCATTGTGCTCATCTACTAACTAAGACCCTGAAGCTAACTGCATTGTGCTCATCTACTAACTAAGACCCTGAAGCTAACTGCATTGTGCTCATCTACTAACTGACCCTGAAGCTAACTGCATTGTGCTCATCTACTAACTGACCCTGAAGCTAACTGCATTGTGCTCATCTACTAACTGACCCTGAAGCTAACTGCATTGTGCTCATCTACTAACTAAGACCCTGAAGCTAACTGCATTGTGCTCATCTACTAACTGACCCTGAAGCTAACTGCATTGTGCTCATCTACTAACTAAGACCCTGAAGCTAACTGCATTGTGCTCATCTACTAACTGACCCTGAAGCTAACTGCATTGTGCTCATCTACTAACTGACCCTGAAGCTAACTGCATTGTGCTCATCTACTAACTAAGACCCTGAAGCTAACTGCATTGTACTCATCTACTAACTAAGACCCTGAAGCTAACTGCATTGTGCTCATCTACTAACTTCTCCAGAGCCTGAGACATGTTCTGAGGGTCCTCCAGAACCATGATGTCCACCATCTTGTCTTCAAACGCTGCTTGGTCCTTGGCTGTCTCACTCAGGTTGGAGTCTGCATACTCGGGGTCAGAGTCTCCCCTCCTCTTCTGAGGCAAACCAATAAAAGAAAACTGTAAACTGTAAAAGAGTGTATGCCCATGCAGGGCCACACAAACAATAGAATGACTGCATATTGTACTATATACTCATGTGAAATTATGATATTCAAAAGAATACAAAAACAATGAGTGTCAATTATCTAATGTAATCCTGGGTGCTACACTTCCTCTGCCAACCTGGGGGGGGGGGCAGCGGACTGACCTCATGCTTCCTTCTATGCATGGTCCAAGCTGTTTATTTAATTTTCACCTGAGAGGGGAGAGTTTCCCCAGCCGGACGTAGCGCGTGGAAGGAACACGTTATTCCGACCAGTTCCTTTACCCTCCATCAGGCATCCCCGGCTGGCCAGGGGGAGGTAGTTTAGAGACCAGGATTACTGCATGTTTTTGTGACACAGGAAGAACATGCAAACTCCACACAGAAAAGCCCTTTTGCCAACCCCGCCTCGGGTATGAGAGAGAACATGCCCCCAGCGGGAATCGAACCCAGGACCTTCTAGCTGTGAGGTGACAGCACTACCGACTGTGCCACCGTGCCCCCAAAATTTTTGATTGCTTTATAAATGTATTATCAACAAGTATTTTATATGGTAGTAATGTACAAGAATCATTTTTATGACATTTAATGAAAATGTGTCTCTTACCCTTTGCTGTAGAAGGTTCAGTCTAGTTCTGACACATAAAATGTTCATGGCCAAATATCCCAGAGAGAGCAGTGTCAAGGTCACAAAGAACCCGCTCACAAACCCAGCAAAATGGACCCCGTGGTTAGGATAAATCTAGAAGTGAAAGTGATAAACATCATTCAAACTTTACAACAAAAGCTCCTACCTACTGCTGCATATTCTGTGGATCGTTCCATTAACACATTCTGAACGGGCACCCATTTTGGTATTAGCATCATGTCGTGCTTTAGCTATTGAAAAATAGCAGATCTACAAGCTCATATCGCGCCACCGAGTGGCGCGATACGAGCTTGTAGGTCTGCTATTTTTTTTTAAATCGAAGAAAAATCGAAGAATCGAAGAACATTTTTGAAATCTGATCTCAGGTCAGAATGGGTTCATCAGACCAGTGTGTGTCCAGTGGAAACCTCGTGTGAATCTGATCTCAGGTCAGAATGGGTTAAAGGGACTGTGTAAATGTACTGTATATGCTAAGTGCTCACCACTTACCCTGTCAGTAGAATTCACCCTCAAGGTTAGATTAGCCATTAGAGGACCGAACATGCTGACATCATTCTGAGGGGGGCAAGAAAATACATCTCCACAATTAGTCAGGGTCTTATTAGAAGAGATAATTCCAATAATGTTGAACTATGGCAGCTGACAGTACCTGAGACGCATTAGAGAAGGTGAGAAATGCTGGAAGGTCTAATATTTCATTCTTATTGGTCCTGATATGAGCTGTATAATTCACAACATGTTGGGACCCAGCTAAAAAGACAAAAGGCCAACAGATGGTTACTTATTGAAAACCCAACATGGGCACAGTAACTTGTGCAAATAAAACGTACACATAAAAACATCTTCCTACCGGGCAGAAAATCGATGGCAAAGGTCTGGTACCCTGTCTCCACCACCTTGCCTTCAGTCTTCACAGGTACTATGCCAGAGATAGAGTCACGGATGGCCACCTGTGTGAGGTTAGTGCCCCCCACTGGTCCAATGTTGTGAACCCGCAGGAAGAAAGTTAGTTGAGGGGGATCAGTACCAAACTTCACCTGGTCCCATGGAAATTTAAACATAAAAAGCACTTCAGAACAGAATCAGAAACACTTTATGACAAAGTATGATTTTCATGTCTACAATGGACAATTGGATATATTATTTCAACATATATTACATAGAATATAGACAGACTACTGTTTGTCAAGGTTCCCATTTATACAAGAGAATAGAAAGACAATACACATACTAAGGCAGAAATACAAACAATCATACTTGGTGTACCTGTGCACACTTGTAGAATTTGACTCCAAATGCTGATGGGTTTGTTACACTCTGAACCTACAGAACAATTCAAATGTGAGACATTGTAATACATAAAACATTCCTTACAAACAACAAATCTCAGTCTGCACAATTATGTTATCTAATTTAAAAAAGGCATGTAGCGATTCTGTTAAAGGCAGCAAGCCACATCCTTTATCCCTCTCTCTTTGGCAAAAATACTGTTCTACAAGATGTTCACCCAAGAATAGTCAGAGACAGTTGCAGCCCTAGTATTTTCAGTGCATTTGAGAGCACAAGTTATGACAAGTATCTAAACTAAAGGTACCAGGAAACAGAGAAGCATACCTGAGGCAGAGTACGGCCAGGGTTGTACCTGGTGAGAGTGCTTCTCCGTCTTCGGTGTATGATGTCCGATAACACGTACGTAAAGGAGCTGTAAATGGAGTGGCCCCATGGGCCGTCAGGAGCTGTGGACAAGATGGCTCTCTCCTCATTGGAGAACATCATGGGCCCACGCGTTCCCTCTACTCCTGTGAAGTTACATTATATTATTGTTGGAGCAGTCTGAAGTTATATGATGGAGCTAAGTTATGTGATTTGTTGCCATTCTCACCCTCCATCAGGGTGAGAGAATGCATGGCAACAAAATGACAGTAGCATAGCAGCAGCTCTGCAGTTCTTCTGGCAACTTTAACCCATTCTGAACGGGCATCCATTTTGGTGTTGGCATCGTGTCGTGCTTTAGCTATTTTTGAAAAATCGAAGACACTTTTAGAATCTGATCTCAGGTCAGAATGGGTTAATAATGAAACTGTCAGGATGTAATAAGACATTTTTAGAATCTGATCTCAGGTCAGAATGGGTTAACACACCACACACACACACACACACACACACACACACACACACACACACACACACACACACACACACACACACAGTTAAGAGATATTATTCTCATAATCTGCTTAAATTGTCTACTAGCCTATTGATTAGCAAATCATTGCACATTATATTTACCTCACAATTTTACATTTGATTGTCTAACAGACAAGCTGACCAATAATACACTGTGTTGTTGTATTTTAAGAAAAGGTAAACAAACCATCCATCCTCTGGAAACTCAGCTCAGATGATTTCGTGCAAAGGGCAACAGAAAAACCCTGTGAAAATGGACACATATACTGCATTATTTCAGGATATTATGTTGTGTTGATGTAAAGCAGTAGCCTACTACATGAACGCGACAGAGAGGCTGTAGTCATGCACAGCCCATAGGGCAGAACAGGCACAGGGTCAGGGACACTTGTGACTTCTCCCTGGACAAAAAGTAACCCAGTTATTATACCCTAGCAGCATATTATACACAATGTAGGGCTGTAGGCTCTATTTATAGCAGGTCTGACTTGTCTCTCACTCACCTCGCATCTTTCCCAGATAGCGTTTGAGGCAGACGTGTAGCCGGTGGACACATCCTGAGAACTCGGGTGACAACAAGGGAGATGCTCAGCCTTCTGGTCCTTGTCCTCCAAAATAGCGGAACGCCGTACCATCAACTCCGAGTAGGTTACATTGTCACAACGACGGGGACACAAAGAAGGACGAAATAAATGTCCCAACTCCAGATGAAACAAAAAAGAACATACTGTGATCACCTCCTGAAGCATTCGATTGGAGTTAACGAGAGAGCCGCACGCTAACTTAGTGGCTCCATTGTTCCACGCCGATGACTTGTCCTTGATGTGGTGGCATCGTAACACACAAGGGCTTTTTTCTGGTTTTGTTGTTATTATCACATCTAAAAGTATCTGACCTTTGCTGTTAACGGACTGCAACTACATACTAAACCCACTGGTAATGGAAAAAAAACTTTTGCAGACATTTCATTGCTAAACTTTTAGAGGAACGAGCTCCTCCTCCAAAATGTGCGTAACAGGGATTTGGTAGACTGAACTGAACTGAAGTCCCTATCCGCTTTGGAGGTTGCTGGTCCGGTCCGGGCGGATATGGGAACGGTGCGTGCGTATTTGTATTTTAAATCACCGGATACAGTAGGCGAGTATTACACCGGATTTGAGCTCTGGGCAGCAAATAGAAACCAGGCTGCTGGTGACGCGAGTCTTCCATTGGCTACTGCGATCTCCATGGAATCTGTTGTTGGTTACCGTAGAAAGTTACTTTTAGTTTAACTTTGTTCATCGTTTGATATAGGCTAATGGAAATGCATTGACTTCAGTTCATAATGTGCATGAGAAAACCGATACATCGGCAGCAAACGTATCTTCACCTTTGACTGCTTTTTTCAGATATTCCAGTGTTTTCGTAGACTACAATTTGGATGTTTTTTTGGGAGATTCGCAAAACGATAACAATGCAAATAGGCTATGTTGCATTTATTTCCACGCCGCCCCGCTGCTTGACGGAGTTGTTGTTCGATCATGACAAGAGATCATGACAGAGCAGGAGTGGACCACGGAATGCACCACGGATGTATTGGTCAGTTTCACAGAATCTCTGCGTATATTCACAGGACTTCTTACAGTGGCTACTGTATGTGGAGTGCTATCGGGGATCTTGGCTGCTAGTCTTCTGTATGTGTTCTGCCTGAAGCCTATGCTGTTAACCAGACAAGTGAGTTAAAGCCATAGTTACCATACCCATTCACAAATAACTACTGGTATTTGGTATCCACCCCTTTTACTAGCTATTCAGTAGAAGGCTATGGACCAGAGCTACCCTTTTACATATTTGTGTACTATGAAAAGCACACCGTGGTTAAAATAAATATGGATTTGTATTGTTGCAATAGGGTTACAATGCGAGGAGATTGTTCGAACCAGAGGATGGAGAAGTCGACAACAACCAAAGTGACTGTGTCAGCAACAGCAAAAAGGAGGTTCAGAGTGGCACCATTAATGTTAAAGTAAGTAGACTTATTATTCTTTCCAGTGTCACAAGGAATAGTTTGGCCTACATGCAATCAAAGTGGTAATGTAGATGTAGCCTATCTAATGTAGCGTGAAATAACAGTGTATCCAGCCTATTCCATTGTAACAACTATACATTTTTTAACACACACCAGTTGATATAGTACATTAACATGTACATAATTGCACACATTGATCAGGTCTTAGGGGTCTCGACGAAGCCTATAGTTAATGTGTCACAATCTCTATTCTGTTTATTAATTTTCCAGGACAATAAGAAGCAACTGCCCGTGAGCAGTGATGTGGCTGCTTTTGCATCGAGAGCAAGGGTGGTTTACCCCATCAACCAGAAATACAGAGTAAGAAGACTGAAGCCACTATAGATTCATACAACTGAACCCCCCCATAGAAGACTGAACCCACTATAGATTCATACAACTGAACCCCCCCATAGAAGACTGAACCCACTATAGATTCATACAACTGAACCCCCCCATAGAAGACTGAACCCACTATAGATTCATAGTTACAACTGAACCCCCCCATAGATCCACCTAAAGGAACCCACTATAGATCGATATTAGTTAACCCATTCTGACCTGAGATCAGATTCTAAAAATGTCAGTCGTTCTTCGATTTTTCAAAAAATTGCAGACCTACAAGCTCGTATCGCGCCACTCGGTGGCGCGATATGAGCTTGTAGATCTGCTATTTTTCAATAGCTAAAGCATAGCATGATGCTGACCCCAAAATGGGTGCCCGGTCAGAATGGGTTAAACCACTATACCACAGGCGGCGGTGGCTCAGGGGTAGAGTGGCCGGATGGTAACGGTAAGGTTGCCAGTTCAAACCCGGGCTCCCCCAGAGTTAGTGTCGAAGTGTCCTTGAGCAAGACACTGAACCCCTAATTGCTCCTGATGTTGCTGCTGTTCCTGCTTGCTCCTGCTGGTTGGTGCCTGGCATGGTTTCCACCGCCATCGGTGTATGAATGTGTGCATCTCTGTAAAGCGCCTTGGATGAAGGCGCTATATAAATGCACCATTTACCATACAACAGACACTATCCATACTCTCTCTATGTCGTCCTCAGACGAGCCCTCCATCGGCGTCTCCAGTCATCTGGCCAGCTCATTTGTGCTTTCTGCACCAGCATCTTTCTTTAGTGCGTCCACGTAGGTAGGTGTGGGATGTCCTCTCGATCGATGCCCGTGTGTTGGTTCCCACACAGTACAAGCTTTTTGGCCAGGAGTTCTTGGTGTCGGTGGCAGTGGCCAGCTAGTCTCATCCTCCTTACTGCTATCTTCTCTGTTACACTTGGTAATGCCCCGTACAGACGCTTGTTGGTGATGTGCTCGTCCCTGTTGATGTTAAAAGTACCACACGTAACATTCTGGTGTTGCACCCATCCAGGGATTTCTGTAGGGCTTGTGTTAGTGTCCAGCATTCACAGCCATAGATACACCTGAACCCACTAAATATCACGTTTTTTTTTCAGTGCTCACCGCAATCGGTCCATCGCAACACGAAAAACTGCGAACAGTCACAATGCTGTACAGGCGTAAACAGCACTTCTGCATACTCCGCAGTCTGCATACATTACAGTCTATTACTTGGCCACCCGAACTGCACACAAAGTTGTGCACGCACAAAGTGTGCTCTTCTCAATTGTAATAATAGATGGTGTCTTTTCCACCAACGTTTCCAGTCAAAGTTTACAAATGTGATGACCTGCCTTGTCCCTTGTTCTAGCCTCTAGCAGATGGAGCATCTAACCCCTCCATACATGAGCAAGCCAAGCTGCCGTCTATGCCCAATGATGAGTCCTGCTCTTCTTCAACCGGGGAGTCTCTGAGCCAGGAGCAAGACAATGATGACAGCAGTCAGTTTATCTCCTCCTCGCTGCTCCCCAAGAGCCTACAGAACCAGAGCTTCACCAGGGTCTCCCACTACCCACACACGCTGACACAAATTGGGTATTCTTTATTGTTGTTATTATTATTATTTAGTTAATTATCTGAGAGTATATTGTCACTGGGATATTAGATGAACAGTGGCCATTTTGAAAAATGGCTGCCACGCCCACCAGGATGAGAATTTGGGATGGCCCAATATCCAGTTTTGTTCCCAATATAATGATCTATCAACACTTCTTTCATAAAATGAACGATAGGTTTAGCTATGCCGCCTCACAAAGATAAAGAAACCAAACCTATAATAACTAGTTGAGCTGCCAACTAGTTGAGCTGCCAAAATTATTGTATTGAGTGTGTCTGTTTGTTTGTCTGTCTGTGTATACAGTAAATTATGTAATCAATGAAGCAGCTCAATAATTCACACCTTTAGGTTGCCTTATTGCAAACAACAATTAAATTACAGTTAGACACATTGATATTTAAAATCACAGTCTTAAAAAAGATCAGGCTTCAGAATACAGTAAAATCATTCCAAGAAGGATTTAGCATTTTCTTGTCTTGTTTCTCCAGGTTTGAAGGTAGGATCAGCTTGTACTGTTTGGCCCTTCAGGATATTCAACAGCATTGCTCTCAGCTCCAAGAAGAAAAATGTCAGGTGAGACTATGGAATTTACTTTTTACATAATCATAACAGATATCAAGTCAATTAAATTATGTACAATTAATCTAAATTCATAGAGTTTCATGTTTGGGGTCTCTTTTTGTCTTTCTGTTGCAGATATTCCTCCAAATTATGAAGATAATATTTAGTCATCGTTTTCCCAAAGACAAAAAATATGCTGAATTCTCAAGAAATGTTCTTCAAATGCAGGAAAAGGCAAATAGTTTACTTTATTTGATCTATTATTTGAATTTCATGACCTGTCTAGTCATTGGCTTTGCCTTTATTACACACAACAGTATGGTACAAATACATGTACAATGAATACTACACACCTTTTTCATACACTATCTAATGGCTGAAAATGTATTTAAAAAAACATACACACTGCACTCTGTTACACTTGCTCCCACTATGTTTATTGCTACACCATTGTCATGGATGATTTTATTATTTTTATTATGACTTTATTATTGATGCTGATATTCTATTTGTCCTGCACGGTGCACCTGAATAACAGGGTGGATGTGCATATCAGGACAGTTTGGTAGGTAGATGTTTGGGTTGTGTACTAGTTATGATATATCTAAGTACATGATATATCATGTCATGATATACAGTATATAGTCCAATAGGTCGTGTGTATTTATTGCTCTGTTGCGTCATTGATTCAGATTTCAGATTTTATTGAAGGGACAGCCCCTTGAGATGCAGCATCTCATTTTCAAGAGGGACCCATAAACAACAAAAAACATACAGTACACAGATACAAACCGATTCGATGATTGATCAAATAAAAAAATCCCCAAATATTCTCCTCATGGATGGTAAACAGCCTTTTAGCACAGAAATGAACACAACTTAGATACAACCAAGATATAGCATCACAAAACCCAAACATTGTGCTTTCCGTTTAAGCTATTTAATTTCAATGAATTCTCATTGTGTGTTATGATCATTCCAGGAACTGGATGAATTGAAGAAAAAGGTGTCAACAGCCCAGAATAGTAGTGATGGAAATGAGGACCAGGAGGCAGATGCTCCTTGCACCTTGGAGGAGATTGAGAGAGCCCAGAAAGATCTTCTAGAGCAGAGCCTTCAAATGGTACCAAAAACACTGGTATACTGTATATAGGGCAATAATTCTCTGGAATGCTCTGCCCAAAAACATCTTATCGACAATAAATAACAAAACTACTTTCAAAAGAAATGTCAAGCGATACCTTGCCAATTTGTCAAGTA
The DNA here is from genome assembly GCF_964188405.1 of Protomyctophum parallelum. Lineage (NCBI taxonomy): Eukaryota > Metazoa > Chordata > Actinopteri > Myctophiformes > Myctophidae > Protomyctophum > Protomyctophum parallelum. The sequence goes on along the minus strand of NC_139703.1, from coordinate 51,209,987 downwards.
TATAACTGATTTGAGTATTTGAGTTTATTAATAGTTTTTATCATGTGAATTTGTTTTTGTATTTTTAATTTAGTTTTTCCTGTTTTAATGTGAATTTTTACTTGTACATCTGTATTGTATTTGTGTTATTTAGGACCCCAGGAAGACTAGAGGCTCTTTCATGTGTCTCTAATGGGGATCCTTTAATAAACATAAACATAAACATAAACATGAGAAACATTTGGATTAAAGAAATCCAAAATTAAACAATGTCTTGGGACTTTCAGGGTTTTTCCATTTCACACAGACCAAAACATTGTTAGAAACATTGTTTCACAGACAAAACATTGCATAACAAAGTTTGATGTATGTATGTGTTTTCACAGACCAAAGGATTCAGCAGGCAGGTGGAGGCCCTGTGCCAACATCTCCTGGACACTAGGACCAGCGTTGTGCCTACAGATGAGGCCCAGGAGATCATTCATTCCCTCACACATACTCTTCTATTGATGGAAAAACACTTGAGTGACACACAAGAAGCAGACTTAAAAGTGAATGTTTTATATGTGGTTAATACCATTCAGATCACAGCGGCATGTGGTGCAGGCCTCGTTTATTGCATTATTTTAGATTCCATTGTACAACTTGTTTCAATTAAGTCTGTTTTTCCCCTCCTCTCAGAGGACCCAGCAGAGATTGCTGTGGTGGGAGCAGTTGATGGGACTGCTTCAATCCCAGCCTGCTTTACTGAAACAGGAGGTGTCTCTGAGGCAGGCCCTGGTAGCCAGGACCTTGGAGCAGCTGACGAGTGACGATCACCTGACCTTTGTCTTCATGGAGAAGACTCTATCAGACCTGCAGGCTGCTCTGACTGGGGCCGTTCAGCAGTGCAATGAGGGTAACAAAGAGAACAGAGCTTGGATGTAAATGTAACGCCTAGAACAGTGGTTCTCAAATGTTTTCAACTTCAAGGACCCCATAACTCTGAAAGTGTACAGTACAACTGGAACCAAATGTAGCCACAACGGTCCATTTGGTTCCATGTGTACAGTCTCAGAGTTACAGACCTGTAAAGGTCCATTTGGAACCTCCTCCAGGAACCCTGAGGGTCCCTGAACCCCACTTTGAGAACCCCCGGACTAGAGCACTCCCACCTTCTGTGGCAGCGTCTCAAGTGAGAGTAGCCTATATAGCCTAGTTCTCAAACTTAAACGAGCTACTTTCTGAAAATAGACCGTTTTCTGGGAACCCTCTTTTGTTCCCTAAAATAAGGTCAAGTTTGCACTGACTGAACACCATGCCTGTACTGACATTTAACCCATTCTGACCTGAGATCAGATTCATACGAGTTTTCCACTGGACACACACTGGTCTGATTGACCCATTCTGACCTGAGATCAGATTCTAAAAAATGTCAGTCGTTCTTCGATCTTTCAAAAAATAGCAGACCTACAAGCTCGTAGCGCGCCACTCGGTGGCGCGATACGAGCTTGTAGATCTGCTATTTTTCAATAGCTAAAGCATAACATGATGCCAAAATGGGTGCCCGGTCAGAATGGGTTAATATTGTAACCAATAATAACCAAAAGTGGCCGTGTAAAACCCAAACCGCACCAATGATTCGCCATGCAACTCCTTCCAACATGCGACTTCTTGCAACCATTATCCCCAATGGCAGTTGTTAGGAGTTGCATTGGTGTGGTTGACCTTATAACTGTTTTGCTGCAAGGAGTTGCAACTGGTGTGGTATGGGCTTAAGAGAGAGGTACCACAGAGTAGAAATAATAACATGGCGCCGTATTGAATTCATATAATATGTAATAGTCACACAAAACAAAACTATGCGTAAGAGCGGCCTCGTGAACGAGGCCATAATCAGTTAATCACAATGCAGTGTTCAGGCTGCTTGTGTGCATGTCCTAGTGTGGTGACAGTCTGCGCACACCAGGCAAGACAAGGCAGGAAGACTGGGAGTGGGGTCATCAAAATTCAAACTACTGTGTAACTTCTTACTGGCTGGCTTTATGTCTGATTACAAATAAGATGCAGAACTTATATTACTTATCATGGGTCCAAAGCAAGTCATTGAATTTCAGTTTAACCTTTGAGTGATGCAAGACTATGAACTAGATCTAGTGTAGCCTGGTTAATAAACCAGACTAATATCGCACGGACCGCGGGATATTAGTCTGGGGAGGCTCAGCTTGGATTTCATTTCCAGGGAAACATTTTCTCTTTGACGCAATTGGTCAGACCTACTGTCAGTCAAAGGTCTCAAGCATTGAAAGTCACTGTACCAAAGCCCGCCCATATTTCATACCGTGTCCCGATTGGCCGCCCACATTCTCTGGTGTAGGAAATGGGCGTACAATTGAGCCTCTCCAGACCGAAATCCGCCGGCAGGCAATTTATTTTTGCCAACGGCTGATTCGGTCTGGTTTATTAACCAGGCTAGATCTAGTGTAGAAGGAAGCCATACTTAATCTGAATACAGCTGGGGGTGTATATGACTCATGCGTCATGCATGAAATAACCCTAACCTGCTCCAGCAATGTTGTTAATCGGTGTATAAAACCTATACCCACTATAAATTTGTCCTAGAGTGCATAAGAAAGGCAAAGGAGTTGGTGAGTGACAAGTGCAGGAAGACAGAGTCAAAGAGGAGGAAGCTTCAGAGGAGCCAAGTGAAGGAAAAGAGTTGTGTCTTGGGTTCAACAACCGATAATAACCCACAACACTTCCTCAAGGTAAATAACCTCTCCCTCTATCTCACAGCATTGAACAGGGTTTATTTAAGCAATAAGCCACGAGAGGTCTCAGGTTACCGGGTATTTTACACTGCCTGGGAGCGTAGGCAGACCCGACTCCCAGCGCTTGATGTATTTACGGGGCTGCCTGGAGCCACACATTCACAGTCATATGAGCCGGGCGGTGCTTAGACGCCCGCACGGCATGTGTTTGTAAAGCAATCAAGCGCTCCCCTTCCCCAGTTCAGCTACAAGGCTGCAGTTTGATACAAAGTGATTGAAGGAGTGGGTTATCGGTGAAATTTACACCGGTCACGTGACGGTAACCAGCCAATCAGAATGAAGTATTTGGACTACCCGTTTTAGAATAGTGTATTTTTGGTCCTTTTCAGGACTGTGACTTTAGCCCCCTGCCACAAATTCAGTTTAGAAACAGGTTGAAAGTGTGTCAATCACATAATCACCACGCCCTGGGTTCGAAAACAGCTGGAGACCTGCGTTGCCCATTCCCTCATTTTTCTGTCTCTACTATTCTATCTAAAGAGTATCCAATAAATGAATTGCAATGGTGCAATTAACATACGACTGAACTGAACCTGTCCTCCAGGTCTACCAAGAGCTGATGTTGAAACATCAGCAGCAGAGCAACGACCTGGAGCTCCAACAGGACGACAGAGTGGCTGAAGCTCTCTGTGACCTATGGAGGGTATGGTGACCTTTTAACCCATTCTGACCTGGGATCAGATTCATACGAGGTTTCCACTGGACACACACTGGTCTGATTAACCCATTCTGACCTAAGATCAGATTCTAAAAATGTCAGTCGTTCTTCGATTTTTTTCAAAAATAGCAGACCTACAAGCTCGTATCGCGCCACTCGGTGGCGCGATATGAGCTTGTAGATCTGCTATTTTTCAATAGGTAAAGCACAACATGATGCTAACACCAAAATGGGTGCCCGGTCAGAATGGGTTAATGGTGTTTGCATTATGTGTGCTTGTCTGTCTAGCATTGGTCTCATGGTATCACTTATGTGTCCCCAGAAGCTCCACTCGTCCTGGTCAAAGAAACTTGGGGAGCTAGGCAAGGAGGTGTTCCTCAACGCTCTCCCAGCCCAGTCCGAGCTGCCTGTGGAGCACTGTGAGAAGCTGTGGTTGGATCTAGAGGAGGAGCTGATTTCACAGCTCCAGCAGTCAGAGTCCACGACCAGCCGGCAACTGGAAGACATGAGGGTTCACCTGGATCAGGATGGACAGGTAGACTGATTGTATTTTCAAAGTCCAGCTATCTCATTTCTAAAAATTTGAATGAAAATAGTTTGCTTTCATGTTATGTAGTTTATATCATATCAAAATGATTTAGGAAAACTCCCATGTATGTATGATGATGATAGGTATGGTGTGAGGAGACAGCTCTGGTGCTGTCTTGCCTTAGACATCTGGGGGAACAACAAATGAAGATCCTCCAAGCCATGGTAGTCAGGCAGAGCTACGCCCTCAACAGGTGAGTTTGGGAGGCCTCTTTTATCACATAGTGCTAGTTCTAACATCTAGGTCTAACTGATACTTGTTAGATTGATGCATTTGTTGATGGCTAGATTCATCTAGTCTGGAATGACTGGGACTGACTGCCTATTTATTTTTGTAATATAATTTGTACACAAGTTGAATGTGTACCAGTAACAGATATACCACATAGTTTACTCTAATCAGATTTTTACATGGAACTTTGCAAGACTATCCGATTGACAGCCCTAACAAACCCAACCCTAAACCTAACCTCACAGGAAGCCACAGGTTTGTTTTAACCTGCCATGGTTAGTTGTAACCTGCCACGCAAGTCGGGAGCCACGGGTTAGTTTTAACCCGCCATGGGTTAGTTTTCACCTGACGCACATGTCGGGAGCCACGGGTGAGTTTGAACCCATTCTGTACGGGAACCCGTTTTGGTGTCGGCATCATGTTATGCTTTAGCTATTGAAAAATAGCAGATCTACAAGCTCATATCGCGCCACCGAGTGGCGCGATACGAGCTTGTAAGTCTGCTATTTTTGAAAAATCGAAGAGCGACTGACATTTCTAGAATCTGATCTCAGGTCAAAATGGGTTAATCAAACCAGTGTGGGGGTTATGGGTTATCCGGCAGCGCAAGTAGGGAGCGACGGTGTTGTGGGACTAATGCCTGTCTAACCAACGTATGCACCCCTGTTTACCTGGCTGTGGAAGTTTTAAATTATTCCAATTATTTGTTGGCTAGATGTGTTAATAATATTGATTTCAACAATTTTGCTTGATGAAGTCTCGTCGCTGATACGTTTACATTGACTGGATATAAGGTATAGAAATTGTGTTGACGTATGAGCAAATTGTACAAATAAGTGTCCCATGCCATGGTGTGTAAAGCCTCTTACATTTGTCAGAATGATTGTACAGTAATAGCCTACTGTAATGTGTTTTCCAGCCAAGTGGGGATACTGATAGAGAAGAAACATGAACACATGGTCGTGGCAGTGCAAAGACACTTCGTGACCAGGCACTTCTGTCTGCAAGTGCTGAAGGAGATGAGGCTTTCCAAGCTGAAGATGCTCTCACGGGCCGATTTCAGAGCCTTGCTGCTAGAGGATCACAGTAAAAGCCAGACTACCAGTTCAAGTCCAAAAGCTCAGAACAAGGTGGGTAAAAATTTGCACATTTACTAAATAACAGGCCTTTCAACTGAACACTCATTTACTTGGTGATTGTGAGTTATGTACTAGACATAACTGACAATCAGACACGAAAAGAGGATGGATGTTAGCTTTCTAATGAAGTCACTGTTATTTTTGATACGTGGTCAAAAGCGTGGTAGACTATACTGTAACGTTTCCTCGTGCCGATAACAGGACAGCAGTGCTAGTCTAGCAGAGAGACACCTGGACCCAGAGAGACAATTGGTGGACCACAGCTTCCAGCAGGAGTTTCTGTCTGAATTGGAAACCGGGGTAGAGCTATTACAGAGTCATGCCCAGTTGCTGTTGGGCCACACCCTCAGCTATGCCATCTGGCAGTTGATGGCCGCTAAGTCACAGACCGCCCCGCAAAAAGACCAAGGCTGGAAGGTAGGAGTCCAGTTTCCATCATGCCATGATAATCCTGCTTGATAATGATCTTCCTCGCCTCCCTTCAAATAAATGAACATACAATGATTGCTTGTATTTTAGAAAACAAGTTACTCTTTTTTTCTCACTGTAGTGTCACCTGACAGAGGTGGCCTCTGAGAGTGTGTATGTGACCAAAGGTTCCCTCTGTGCAATAGTCCAAAGCTACTACTCCAATATACAGGACGCTACCAGAAAACTACAACAGGATCAATCAAATATAAGCAGAGGTGAGAGGATCACTGAGCTCAAATTAAATTATATGCATGCACATCCATATGCGCAAACTTCTGGTATTTAAGCCCTTGCTTAAGACATTGCTCAACACAAGATAAAAGTAGTTTATGGAATAAATATAGCTTAGAAGCATACCCTTTTTATTTTGCATTTGAATGTAAAATGTAACCACTTTAAATATTGAAATATATCCATCTCTAGCTTTTCTTTATCTGTATGTTATTTGTGTTTAGGTCCTTAATGCCTTTGGAAAACTGAACAATGATTAAAGTACCTTTGAGCATCTATAATAGTATTATATCCAATGCTGTATTCAGTGTATTGTGTTATTTTTGCCAACTGTTGGGCAATAGGCATATATATAAAATTTGGAGCAGACAGAATTCCAAACATTCTTTCAAATGGTACTGTATGTTTGTCCTATAATTATGTGTGACATTATCCAGAGAAATGGTACTGTATGTTTGTCCTATATGTGTGACATTATCCAGAGGAGATTGAGAGACAGGAGAGCAACAATCAGCTCAACAAAGCCCTGCTCAGAGAACTGGCTAACTGGGGCAGAAAGCCCACATCCACTGAGTTTCAGCAGAGGTACAACAAAACTCTATTTCCAGAAATTCCTACACATCATCGCTGTCGGAACCTTGTATGTACAAAAAGACAACTTTTTGTCAAAAGGACAAAAAGTTTATACTTTTCATTGGTTCAATATGTCTAAGACCCACACACAGACTTAACCATTTTACGTTCTTTTTTTATTTATTTTTATTGAAAACTAGCAGATTACCAAGCTCACAACGAGCATTATGAGCTTGTAGATCTTCTATTCTTGCTACTTTTGTGTGACACTGTAGTCTGATGAAGTAGTAGGGCATTACTTTACACGGAAAGAAAAACATAATGGAGATAAAATGTTTCCCTCCATCAGCAACGATATGTTAACTGAGCAGACTTTCTTTTCTGAAGGGTTGAAGTCCACAAACGGAGGGTGTTGGAGCAGTATGAGATGGAACAGGAAGTGATGTGTGAGATGTTGAGGCGAAAAAAGGTCACCCAGGATCAAGCCATGGACAAAGTTAAAGAACAGTTAGTGGTAAGGAAGTACTGTGTGTGTGTGTGTGTGTGTGTGTGTGTGTGTGTGTGTGTGTGTGTGTGTGCGTGTGCGTGTGCGTGTGCGTGTGCGTGTGCGTGCGCAGCCCCAAGAGTCCGCTAGCATCATATTATGTAGATTTCATCACCAGCTCACGTCCATGTCCAGAACAGCCCGGCGATTTGGGCATATCAGAGATCTCCATATACACTGTATATGGAAAGCCCATACTGTATATTATACAGTATGGGAGTAAAAGGGACAAATCTCTAGCCTGGGTTCCAGTCTGAAACGCTGTGTTCCGTGAATCTACACAGTGACAAAACACAGTGATTCAGGCTGGAACCCAGGCTAACAAATGTCCATATATGGGCACAAAAGCAGGGACACAGACAGTTGGGTACATCCTGGTACTCTGACAAAATGGTAAATGGTAAATGGTGCATTTATATAGCACCTTTATCCAAGGCGCTTTACAGAGATTGTGCATTACATTCACCGATTCACACACACATTCATACACCGATGGCAGCGGAAACCATGCAAGGCACCAACTAGCACATCGGGAGCAATTAGGGGTTCAGTGTCTTGCTCAAGGACACTTCGACAGTAACTCTGGGGGAGCCCGGGTTCGAACTGGCAACCTTACGGTTACCATCCAGGCACTCTACCCCTGAGCCACCACCGCCACCTGTCCCCGACACTATGACCCAGACTAGACATGTCAGATTGGCAGTGTGGCGTAGGTGGTGTGTGTTGCTAGACACCAGTTTAATTAAATTAGAGATGATTTTGTATTATATTAAAATAAACAGATCAGTTTGATTAACTGTTGCACCCAATTGTAGTACAATAAGAACCGCGCCGTGTCCTCTTGTCTGCTGACCCTCCCTCGCCGCTACACGGATTGCGGCAAGTAGAATCAGGCCTTAACTCTTACCTGTACCTGACCTCTCCTTACTCTTAACCTGTTGCTACTATATGAAATTCACCCCAGGGATCAATACACATTTATCTCATCAATATAACATGAAGTAGATCCATAGTAATGCCCAGATTTTGCCTCTGTGGTGTTGTGTCCATCAGGAAGCAGAAGGACCCTTTATGGCGGAGTTGGCTGCCTTGGCCAGAGTACCTCTCCACTGTCCAGACCCAGAACCCAGCAGTCAGGAGGACAACACCGGTAAAGGAAGCAGCAGTTACTGTATGTGCTGATGCACAGATTTATATACCGTACAGCTGTCCTGAACTTTCCAACCTTTGTTGAACATCCTGTTTGTAACCATTGCCCTGGGAAATGACAAAATGGTCAAACATCTTCCAGCAACAACAGCAAGTTGAAGCCATCTGTATGCTCACCTCAGTTTCTTTTGTGCGATGATTCCACAGGTGATGATGAGAGTCCTAATGTATTGAACCTGCTGGCGCTGAATCCACTCCTGGACCCAGCCCTGAATCCATCACTGACTCCAACGACTGTAACTCCAGCTGTAAAACCAATGCAGAAGAGAAAAAGAGAGCGGGAATCTCAGCTTAAATGAAGTGTTTAAGCTTCTTTTTGTGTGTGTGTGTGTGTGTGTGTGTGTGTGTGCGCGTGCATACAATGTTGTGTGTGTGTGTGCTAAATTCTTTGTGGAATTTTAAGGAACTCCTGATTTTGATGATTGATAGTCGTTGATCCTTGTTTATTAATGATGGTAGAGTGTAAGAAAGCTGTATCTGTAGTTTTTGTGTTTGTATTATGAATGATTCCATCTCTTTTCTATTATACCATGATGCATGTTTCCAGTTCTCATATTTTGTAAAAAATAAATAAATAAATAAAACACTTTTTTACTTAACAATCTTTTTTTTTGCAGATTAAGAAATATTGTTGGTACAATAGAAATGATCTCAATAACAATTCTGACAAATTGTGCAGCATAAATCTCTGTACTGTACGAGGCTTCACCTATACAAACTGGATTATCTCCCAGGATGCATGCATTAGTCACTTTAAGTCAGTGTCTGTTGACACCATATGGATTGCTAGACAGTAACAAATCATAATTCTTCTCCTACGCCCACTTTGTCCTCCATGCCACGGCTCACTCACTGTATTGATTCCCCAGTAGGCCTACATGTCTGATGGATGTGTTCCTCTCTGACCCGTGGGGTGATTTGTTGATGTCCAGTCTGATTGTGCCAGAGTGCTAGTACTCAGGGATGAAAGCCTTGCCTTTCTCTTCCTCTAATGGGGTTTTAAGTATGTCTTTTATGGATGATAATGCAGGGTAATGGTGACGGCTCTGGGCAGAACAGACTGGCGGACAGTTGACGGCGTGCAGGCGCCAAAGTAACAGGCCTTACGGTTTACTGTCAGCACAGTGAAGATTTATATAGGACCCTCAATTTGAAAGCATTCATTCTTAATCCACCCTTTGTCCATATGCAAACTTAATGCCAGTTGTGCTTTTGGACATAGAGCACTCACCAAAAATGTTGTCTCGTAGCAATGTGTAAAATGTAATTTATAAATTAGATAGACCTTCTAGGTGTTGACTTTGCGAGTGTAGTTGAAGATAGACATTGAGGGAAACCGTTTGGATGTAGTTAGCTGTCCCTTAGGAGACTGCAGGGACTTGTGGGAAGAAGATGACCTCGTTTCTAATTCTCTCCTCTGCCTGGGCTGTAGGATAGTAGCTGCTTCAAACAGAGAAGCCCACCAAGAAACACAAGAAGCTAAGATGCTCCGGACTCGATCTATCTGGCGTAACATGGTCTCGATATTAATATAGAACACAGGATTTAATCTTAAGGGACACGCTCGGCTATATTGGAGTCTAACTCCCAAGAAACAGGTAAGTGGGAAAAAAAGCCATCCCGTTTATTTCCACTATACAGCTACTGATTAGAGACGTCCTGCAATAGGCTACAGTTGATAGCAGACACATCACACACGTATCGGATTTTGTTTTATATCAGCGCAGATCAAGGCGCACATAGGACCTAGGTTAGCCCTGTAAACATGACCCTCGTATTCATACGAGGGTCATGACGTAACTTCACCCTGGTCTTTGCAGACGCTACATTTACAAATAATTAAAATATATAAACATTCGCATTTCAAATATAAAGTACTCACAAAGTTTCCCACGGGTGTTAGTTAGTAGCAGCGCGAGCGATTAGAATTTCTGCATCCCGCGTTGTTTAATAAAAAGCATTTTTATCCGAGGTGTTATTTTGCCATTGGCTTTCAACTACGCGCCCCTATCGGTCGGGAGGATGGTGGCACTCGGTGTGTTCGATATAGGTACGCTGACCGCCCTGCCAATACAGACTAATAGGCGAGTGCGCTCTCGGTGTGCAACTGTGGATTTCCCAAACGAACCCCGTTTGAAAAAAGTAGCCGGAGAGCTCGGACAAAAATGCATTTTATTAAAGAACGCGGGACGCAGCAATTCTAATCGCTCGCGCTGCTACTAACTAACACCCGTGGGAAACTTTGTGAGTACTTTATATTTGAAATCTGAATGTTTAAATATACGGAAATCTTGTAAATGCAGCGGCTGCAAAAAACAGGGCAAAGTTACTGCATGACTGTCATGATAATTATCATGGCAGTCATGTTCCAGGGCTAGACCTAGGTAGGCTATAGGCTAATTGCGTCTTGATCTACATTGCACACAGTTTGTAAGGCACTAAAGGCAGCACTATCTTTGATTTCCATCGTTTATGTTCCACAAATTAACGAATGTGGGGATTTTGTCATTATAAATCAATGTATAAATTTAAAGTTCTGTGTTGTGACTCAGTGAGTGACGCAGCTAGGTGCGCATGGAACGCCGTCATCAGATCAGATGGTCAGTTATTTTAAGGTTCCAAAATAAGGTCGCTCTCTGAATACTGACTCAAAAAGGCCCTTTTCTGTCGGAGATGAACATGTCTACTGTACACTCTCACTCCTGATGGCTGCATGGTTTTCATATGTTTTGACTATAGTTTCAGTCTCAAATTTTAATAACTGATAGCCTAAATGCTGTCTAATTGTCACCCACTCAAACTGGTTATTCAAGTAGACCTATATTTGTCTAAATAGGCTATCTAGAATGAGGTCTTGAAATCAAATCAAAAATAAAATGTCACATAATTTATATTTTATGGCATCATTATTCAGCACCTTACAGAACTTTGATGAAGACAAGAGGAGGATAAATATAGGCAGCCTGGCATATCTTCCTTTTATTTATTTTATTTATTGTATTGTTTGTATTGTAGGCCTATTGTATTTTTTTCTGTATAGTTTGGTATTTTGTATTTACGTTTTGTCTTGGTTTTGTTTCATTGGTTGTCTATTTGTAGGCTATAGGCTATATGTCTGATTCATTTATTTACATTTTAATCTCCTTTTTTCTGTGTACATTTTGAAAAAAGGAATAAACATTTGAGTCATAAAATGAATCCTTATGTGTAGTGACAGTCTTTTTTTCAAATTTTGATAGTTATCAACATTAATTCTTAATTTTTACTATATAACAGACTGAATCCTTCCTGACAACAGTTTGTGTTCCCTTCCAGGAGAGCAGCCATGGCCAGCTTTCAACAGGAATATCCCTTAGTACTTCTAGGGATTCTGGAAGAGCTGTCCAACATGCGGCATTGGCTTACTTTCCAGGACCTCTGCCGTATGGTCAGTACCCGCTTTGATCTGGCCCACCTCATAGAGCTAAGAAGCCTGCTGTTTGCTGCAGCCAGCCAAGACCCTTGTTTCCCTGCTACTCTTTTCCGAGACAGGGTTACAAGCAGAGGACTGGGGTTATCACCCATAGGCGTGGCCGCTGATATTGTAACCATGTTCAATCTCATTCAGATGACAGGCGTGGCGCTCGACGAAAGCCAGCCAATGAGAGCCCAGGTAATCCTCCCCGTCAACCAATCCCCAGGTCCCTCTCTGCACGGAGTCAATCAGCAGAGCTTCGTTGGACAGGAAAAGGCACGTGCCCTCTCAGACTCTGACAGCTGGCCTATTGATCAGCATTTGCTCTACCCCAAGTCAAGTTACTCGAGTCGCAAGCGAGGAAGTCTTCCTCCTGATCCGATCTCTCTCGTATCCTCCCCTCCGGCCAGGACAAGGTCAAGGGCTGTGTCTTTTGATTGGCCTCACAACACACCTCTGTTCCCTGGTGGTCAGATCCCCAGCCAGACTATGAAGAACATCTACCTGCCTTTAGAGACGGACAGTGAGTCTAGTGGAGATTCTGCGCAGATGGAAGTTTTCGAACCTGAGCATGAGGGATCTTCTGCTCAGAAGAGAAACATCTTCAAGAAGGACTTCCACAACCAGCCGCCACTCATACCACAGCTGACTGTTAGTAGTGAGTCTCCTAGTCCTGGCATAGGGCAGAATTCCTTTGACAATCACAGCTTTGAGACGCTCCACAACCCTTATGCTTCACCCACACCAGGCCGCCGTTCACCAGAGCACCGGGCCAAACATGAGAGCCTAGATGATCTGCAGGACTCTACATACTTTGGGCCAGGCTCACAACCAGAGTTGTCTCCCCGCCACCTTCAACCCTCTAAGACCCCAAAGTCGATCTGGAACAGCAAGAGTCACAGTCTGGAAGACCGCATATCCCAGGGAACAATGGGGCTAGGAATGGAGTCACCAGGGAACCAGCCCCCAAGGCGATCAACCCCAGCCATCAGCATTTTGGGGGCTTCCATGGGAGGGGATTATGGGGGTAGTGGAGTGTTTAATGTACTTGATGGATTCAGGGCTCAGGGAACCCAAACAGACCCTCCGGACCCCCGGCTTCTCCGGAGCATAGTCCAGGCTGACCGGCTCTCGTTTATGACCTCATTGGACGACCCCGAGTTTGGCGAGGACGACATCAGTGCTATCTTCCGTTTCTTGGACGATATGAGCATGTGCGGCTCTACCGGTGTCCTGCACCACAACGACGGGGCCGCGTCTATCAACCAGGACACTCCTGAGGCTCGGCGCGGCCGCCTCGGACAGCTCCAGCGGCTCTTCCACTCACTGGAGAGCAGCGACGACGGCATTAAGGCCAGTGTCTGCAAGCTGCTGCTCCGGATGAGCCAGATTGAACGGCAGCTGGAGTCACTGACCGATGTCAAGACAGAGATCGGCCGGGTGCTTTCCACCGTACAGCGACTGGACGACAAGATCCAGCAGCCCATCGTGGGAGGTGCCGGAGGTGGAGGAGGACACACAGGGGGCCGCTGGCTGGAGCCTCTCAGTGCTGGTGCTTCTTCCTTTAGCAGCCACCCTGTGACCCCTGGATCAGAGATATCAGACCCTCAACCTCTGTCTGTGTCTGGGCATCTGTACCCAGCAACCAGCACTAGTAGTCTGGAATGGAGCCGATGGAACACTTCTGGGGTTCAAACAGACGGCAGCAAGGGTCAGATTGATTCTAAAGGCATTAAGGAGGGTAAGAGGGATGCATCGCTGCGTCGGGCGGCCAAATCCCAGTCCAAGAAGGAGAAGAGTAGTCTGGATTCACAACATCCAACAACATCCATGTCAACCTCTGCACGAGACTGGCCAGTATCGTTCTCAATAAGTACAGACAGCAAAATGTCTCAAGGGAAAATAGGACAGGTAGGATCCTTCCATTCTGTGAAATAAATGTTATATTTGACTTTAATAAGAGGGCAAAGCAAATGTGTGTGTGTGTGTGTGTGTGTGTGTGTGTGTGTGTGTGTGTGTGTGTGTGTGTGTGTGTGTGTGTGTGTGTACAAGTATACATCCAAAAACATTGGATAGGTATAAGGATAGATGATAGGGTATCAGAGCAATGTACAATCACTGATTCCACTGACCTTGTGTTCATATGGGAGGCTCAAACCACTAAATATGTTAGATGCGTAATTAGTCCGCTGCAGCAGACATTTGTAATTATGTGGTTAGACCGCCTTGCCATATTTTGTTCAAGATAATTGTTGTTTTGACTGGTTTGAACTGCAGAGAAGTAACCCTATTATGCAGTTTTTTAATATCACTGCTGTGAGGGGCTGGTGTATTTGGTTGCAGCTCATGTTATAGCTATTTTATGTTTCTTTAACAAAAGATTTAGGTTGATTATTTATCCCACTACTTTCTAATCTAGATGGACCATTTAAACAGCACAACTAACCTGCTCTCCCAGAAGCCCAAGAGTTTGATGGACCAAGTATTTAACTCAGGCCTGTTTGGGCAGAAGGAGAGCAGTCTGATTGGAGGGATGGCCTCTGGGAAGATCATGGACCCCAGACTGGCAGAGGGAAGGGGGAGACAAGTCTGGACCGTAGATGAGAGAGAGTCACGGATTTCCCCTATGAACCTTCAGGTATTACTTATCTCAAGTTTCCTTTCCATAATACACAAATACATGCATGCACACATACAGTATGTTTCCTATAGTCTTGTTTCAAAAGCCCCTATCGAGTTTATATTAAATATATACATATTAGACACTACTAGGCATATTGTTCATGTCACCAGTCCATAGTAGGTTGGTTTGTTTGATTGCCTTCATTGGGTGACAGATCTGCAGTGTGTGGAGTATAGTGGAGTACTCTACTTCAGAGAAATCTTTGTTGTTTGTGGAGTTAGGTAGAGGTAGTCTACATGTACATTTTATTTATATAACCTTTTTTCTTGTCTGTCACTGAAATGTGGCGAAGGTAAATGTTTTGTGCCCTTATTCACGTTTTGGAAGTTTATGAAGTTGAATTTCTTTACAGACTATTAAGGTGATTCTCAATTCCAGTAGGTTTGTAAGGCAGACGATGTTTTTTAAACTTTGTTGCACACCAATGTCACACATGGAAAATAGTGGATTTACATTTACAAGCTTACAATACATCATAGATTGGTTATTTTCAGCCAAATCAGGCTTTACTCTATATTTCTTCTTTCTAAAAGAGGCATCAAGGTTAGCCTTAGTCTCTCAACATATATCTCAGTGGAGATCTCTCTTGGACAGAAAATGTAGGCAAGAAGTTAATGTCTCTGAATCAATGTTTTTTCTTTGGCAAGCTTTTAAGAACCTTATGTTCAGGGCACGTGGCCACACGCCCATACCTGACCAGACAGTATGTCTATGTCAATTGTCAACGTGTCTCTGACTGCAGACCGTATTTCTTTCCCTTCTCTGCCATCGCTCAATTGATTCTACACTGCCTTATCTAATAAAAAAAGATTGCTGTGTTCTGTCCCTCAGAATCAGGAGTCCCTAAACCCCAACAACATGGAGTTCTGGATGGAAGACATCTATACTCCAGGATATGATGCTCTACTCAGGCGCAAGGAGGCCAGCCAACGTCGGGTCAAGATCTGCAAGCTGGGTGCGCTTATTGCCACCGCAGTGACCATTATCCTCATCATTGTCGTTCCCATCTGCACCATCGGCACATAAAGGTCCTCTCACTCAGAGCTCTGATTGTAGCACAATTGTCTATATGCTTCCTTTTGAAATGTTTACCTTCCACTCGCATCTGCAAGCATATGAGTGCTGTACCCAGGGACACAATTCTAATGCACTTACTGTATACCCAGAGAGATTAGTGCATAAGACTCTAAGACAAATACAATAAGAAACTGTGACCCCCAAATCAAGGACTCAATATCAAGATTAATTGATGATTTGATGCATTTCCTGCCACTCCACATGCAGCACCATCAGGTATGACTCTTTTGCAAAAACATGAAGAATTTGGGCAGTGTTCACATTTCCATGATGTTTGCCTGCAATGCCTAATGCACACAAATCTCATTAACATCACAGGTTTGTTCACTCCTATATTTCTCTTATTTGACCGTAAACCGTACGTTCTTGCAAAATTTCAACTATCCATAAAGTTACTAATATTCAATAACTGTGACATCGCTGTGAAAGCAAAAACAGATTTACTGAGCCAGTACAGAAATGCCCATTCTGATGCTTGTTTATGAAAACGAACACTGGTACAAATACATTGTGAATAATGTACAGTTATGAGCACTGCCTGACTCCATTGCCTTGCCAACACTAACAAGCTTATTGTTGTCCTCTGTGTATACTTGTTTTATAAGAAATGTAAAGCTAGTTTTAAACAAATGCCGAAGTTTGCCAAACAGAAATGTATTTTTCCTGGTTTTAGTTTGAATGTTTCTGTGACTCATTTAAGCTAACGTGCTACACAGCTAAAACTTACATTAATAAAAAATAATATTTTATAGAGAATTTCCTCCCTCAGTGAGATTGGACACACACTATGCTTCCTTAGGTTTACTCCTATAATTGCATTGGCGGTAAGAGTACTTTCCAACCATCACATTTCATGAAATGGATGGTAAAAAGTTCCATTGATGTTTTTGCTCTGAAGCATTGTGGGAAAGATACCTTTTCCAAGAAGCACTCTGAGTGGCTGATGCTGATTCAATGTGTAATCAAGTTATTTCAATGGCCTGCACACATAATGCCATCACATATCCTTTAGACTCACTCAGTATCAACAGACAGTCAGAGAGGTGCTGAATGTAGTTTGGTCAGACGGTGTAACGTTCCATTTTGGCATCCTGTCAAATTATAGTTAAAATGTTTTTTTAGTTCCATATTTTGACCTGTTCTGGCTATACATTATAATTTTACACTATTTATCAGTCAGCAATTTATATTTACAAGACGTTGACTTTGTCAGTGGATTTGTTTTGTTTCTTTATGGTAGAATAGACAAACATGTTATGAACATGCATGAGGTGTACACCGAAGTGCAGGTAGACAGCGGTATAATGCTTGTTTAAACTTTAGTTTATTTAGACCAGCAAACTTCACCCATACTTTATTTATACAAACATCCACAGGATGTCCAGATAAAGAGGGTCTTGTGATGCATTTTCCTAAGTACAGTAGATAGATGTATGTTTGCCAAGTGGTCCCCATGGGGCTGCTTGTGGATCCATTACCGTTATGATGGAAACCCTAACCTTAAAGTCAGCACAATTCACTGGTGCTTGTTTCTGAAACTTACTTACTCGGGCTTACAAAACATTCTTGTGTCCTGGAAATGAATAATGATGCCCCCCATCCCTAGTTTGAGTATTGTAGTAGGCCAGCCGCCTACGTTGTTTTGTGTGATCAGCATAATGGACAAATCTATAAAAGTTTAGAAAGGTGTGGTAGAAAATAACATGCAAGCCTCTCTTGAGCAAAATGCAAATGTTATAGTGAAGGTGACATTTTTAAATATGGGGCTGTTATATCATTGGTCCTTGCTAATGCTCATTATAACATGGCACAATTTTCATGTACAAACTCTGCATCTCATTATAGGCAGTTTAGACAAGAAGCCGTTTTTCTTGCATTCATTTAAAAAAGGTTTGATATCTTGTTTGAAATGATTAAACCTACCTTCCGATGATGTCACTGGTAGCCAGGCAAGTTTCTGAACTGTCCACAGCCCTCTAAGACAGGCAGAAATTGTGGCACTGGCATCTCATAATGAGCATTAGAGAGGCCCAATTATGTAAAGACAGGTTGAAAATGGGTGACATGGTCCTTTAATAGTCTGAAAAAATAGATTTGTCAGGTGTACATGTTCCAATTATTTGGCCTCATTAATAATGAATTAAAAACTAATTGTATCATGGGGCCATCAGAAACATTTAGGTAAAAACAATTATCTTCTGAGAGGAACTGCTCTATTTCACAACAATAATGATTTCCCGGATTACTTTTGGCAGCACATTCAAACTCTTGATGCCAAGGGAGAGAGGGAGGGAGAGAGAGAGAGAGAGAGAGAGAGAGAGAGAGAGAGAGAGAGAGAGAGAGAGAGAGAGAGAGAGAGAGAGATGAGTTGTCAGTCCAAGAGAAGCAAGGCAAGCAATGGTTGGCGTAAAAATAAGTTTCAGACAGTGAAATAATGTGCATATATAGAGTTGAATAATTGATCAAGACAGAGAGCCCATATTGACTGGCCACTATTATCTCAAATCGACTCTAATGGACTTGCAGCACTGAGATGCAGTGTGAATACAAAACACACTAACCAACACTGCATGACTGCACGCACGTACACACGTACACACACACACACACACACACACACACACACACACACACACACACACACACACACACACACACACACACACACACACACACACACACACACACTTGGAGGTGGACCATGACAGTAGGTGGAGCAGATTTATGGCCAGGCCTCCCTTCTCTGATGCATTCAAAATGACAGGCCTTCAAAGAATAAGGACGTTTTCAATGACAGGTTAGCTGGCAGCAGAGTGACATCCGAGGCCTGCTCAACTGTGCATAATGCATAAGCATGAGGAGGAGAAGTAGTCAGACCAGTTCCTGGAATATTCTTCTTAATGCTCCAAATATTTGTGTCTAATAAGATTAGGACTTCACAATATTGGTTGTCAAATATGTTTATAATTGTTACATAAATGGTAAGTTATTTAATTGAAATATACTCCATTTTGCCTTTGAATGTCTGTGTTCCGATGATAAATTCTTACACAGTTGCACTGATTGATGATTGATTGAACATTGTATTAACAGTTTGCAGAATTTGTACATTTACAGGTCAATACAAAAATCTGCTAAGATGATAAAACCTAAAAAAAAACTTGTTTACATAAGGGTCATCCATTTTCAATTCAGCAAAACATTTAAAGACATACAAATATACACTTTATATGCAAAATAAATAAACCACGGTTAGAAAAAAGGGAGAATGTTTACAGTGTAGAAATAAAGAGGGTGGGGGGGCATATCTAGGTGCACTGCACCTAGATATGCCAACTGGAAATGATTAATGATGCTATGGGACATATTCGTTGTGCCAGGCATTCTAAAGGGGACACACACAGCCGTTGTCTAGTTCACATGATGTAAGGTTTTCACCAGGGGGGCAGTCAGACAGATATTTTGTGAAGCCTGAAACTCCTGAAAGTTCATATAATGGCCTGTTGTGGCGCTGTCACTGGACCCAGAAAAACCCATAGCCCCATAGAAGTCCATGTATTTGGGCCCAACTTCACCTAGACTAATAACCTTAAACGTATATTCAGTGATTTCACTCAAAAAACCTTAGGTTTCGTTTTTGGCTGTGGGACCCAGCCTTTTGTCCAATCAGGATAGAGAGTCAAAAACGAAACCTAAGGTTTTTTGACCCCCAGGGGTTAACTGGGGACAGGGAGGAACTCCTTATATGGCCAGCACACTCTATAGTAGGGAGGATTATCACAACAAAACAAAAAAATAAGTGATATTTGAATTAAGTGAAATCACTGAATATACCTTTAATAAACATGGTCATGAATACTTTCTGCTTCCAGTCACTAGTTTAAAGTCTCATTTCTAATGTCATAATATTCTTTTTGGAAAATTATGGTCCCATTTATAAAATAAATGATCATAAAGTCGCGTATGTTCTGAGGGACGTGGCTACCATTACAGTCTATGATCCCCACCCACCCACTCGAGTCAAAATAAAAACCAACGGAGAAGAAGGGGGGAAGTCCCGCCTCGTGTCTGGGCAGCCAATGGCCAGCTGGGCCCAAACGGAGCCAGCCAATGGCCAGCTGGGCCCAAACGGATCTAGAAAGATGGTGACTTACAGTGCAGGAATAACAGGCTTCATTTTACGTCCATGTTAGACCTGGGGAACGCTTTGTCCATATTTTTTTACAGTCTATGGTTTTTACCCATCTTGATCCCAGGTAGTGACAGCAAACTGCACCTCAACCATCACACACACACACACACACACACACACACGCTTCAATAGTTGCTCTGTTGATGTTGATTTATTTTATTAAACTTCCTGTTGAAAAGTGCCAAAAGTGGCCAAAAGTGAAGACAACTCAACCCGAAAGTGAAGACATCTCACCCCTGGTGAGTCGTCTCCACTTTCGGGGTGAGTTGTCCGGACAACTCACCAAAAAGAGTAAAAGGGGTGAGTTGTCTTGTTACAAACTCAACAGGAAGTCGACATTTGTATTAAAAATACAATAAAATGGTTATGTTGGCAAAATCTGCTTTGTTTGCATACAGTTTCACTGTACAATGCACATGAGAAGAATATATCAATTTCTAATCAATTGAGCAATTATTGAAGATATGGGTAAATTAATGTCTGATAATGATGTACCATGCATGCTAAAATCATGCATTATCATGTAGGCCTATACATTATTTATGACCATTTTCCAAAAGCACCCAATATATATATATATATATATATATGTATATAACGGTTGCGTACCCGTCCCGTCATGTAACACACACAGAGGCACTGGGTTGGATGTTGTGGTTCTCTTTACTGAGGCAGCTCTGCAAATGAGTGGTTCAAGACACAGAACATAGTGTGGTTTAGCTCCTCTGCTGATATTGACGTCACAGCAGAGAGCTAGTCAGACTGTGTATAGTAAAAACATCTTGTAATAATTTACATGAAATGCATTCAGATGTCTTTTCACAATGGTTCTTAACAGTATTCTTTTTAACATTTGATCGTATAGTGGTTTTAACATTAATACTTTACAATGAATTCAAATACAATATATTTTTAACTTGTTTTTAACCTACAACATCCTTTCCCTGACGGAGAAGGAGGACGAAGTCAAGCTGCTGCAGACAGACCTGGGGATGCGTGCATTTATCAGATCCAAAACCTTCACGGGGCGGCGCTCTCGGGTGCCGCCTCGTCAACTTTTGGTGACTTGCCTCCAGGCAAGCATTGCCAGTCTGGAAACGCAGCTTGCCTTCGCCAGCCTTCGCCAGCCGGAGAACAGCAGGCTCCATGGGGGTGAAGGGAGAGTGACGCAGTCTGCCTACTTTGCGGTTCCACTTCCAACAACTGTTCAGTCCCGGCAGACTAGCAGTTCTGACAGTGACGACCTTGATGTCTCTCTCAATTCAACAATTCAACATTCCACAGCCTGGCCCCGGCCCACTCCCATCCCAACCTCACCACCTCATCTGATGATCATGGTGCCTCACGGCCCGTGGCAACAGAGCCATTTGCCACACCCTCCGACGGTGATGACCACCTGCTCGGCCTGCCCGGTTACCGCCGGCGAAGTGCTGCCGTCCCACCCTGGAGTTCTCTGTACGACGGGGTGGAGAACGAGCCTGATGGTGTGTCTGAGGACTGGATGAGGATCGCCAAGCTGCAGGCGAGGAACAAGAGGCAGCTGCCTCACCTGAAGTGCAGCTACCCTCTGGAGCCCCGGCCTAGCCTCTGTCCAGATTTCAGTCTCGGACGAGGAGCTTCGGACGGGAGACCCAATGGAGACGGTAACAAGAAGACTCACCCCGGTGCGTGCCCGTCTTTCCTCTCTGAATTTTCCCCAGTGAGGGGGATAACTTTGTAATATGCTATTGGCTGTTTGTATTCTTTTTAGAAAAATATAAAAAGATACTCCTGTGGAAAGGCTATATTATATTACTGTCCAGCCTCTCCCACCCCTCACTGGGGAAAATTCTGGGAGGAAAACAGAAACGGGGCGAGTCTTCTTGTATTCATGGAGACGATGAGGCGGGCGACCCTCATGCCAGGTCAGCTGCAGGACTCCCTGGCCTCTCACCGCCTCTCCTACATGGGACCTCCTGGTGCCTCTCCTACATGGGACCTCCTGGTGCCTCTCCTACATGGGACCTCCTGGTGCCTCTCCTACATGGGACCTCCTGGTGCCTCTCCTACATGGGACCTCCTGGTGCCGGCGCTGCTGCCGGGCGTCATTCTCTGATGCCCGGGAATCTTCCAAGGATCACCGCGGCCACTTCATCACGCCAGGAGAGCCAAGGAGGCTCCAAGAGGCCTGCAGCCAACGAGTCCCAGCTTTCTCCTGAGGCAAAACGGATGGCCATCTTGTAATAATTTACATGAAATGTATTCAGATGTCTTTTTACAATGGTTCTTAACAGTATTCTTTTTAACGTGTGATCGTATAGTGAGTGGGTTTAACTGGGTTTTGACATTAATACTTTATACTTTACAATTAATTCAAATACAATATATTTCCTGTCACATTTATAGGCTACCAGTAGGGGGCGCTAAACAACCACTCACGCAGGAGGATAAACTATACAGACATATTTTAGCAGGAATTTCACTACAATAAACTGAGTATTTCTTCTACCCGTTACACACACACACACACACACACACACACACACACACACACACACACACACACACACACACACACACTGGCTGCATAAGGGGAATGAAGGGAATGGAATGACAGGAAACCCATATTAACATCAAAAAACGTCAAACTGTAACAAAAACAAATCGCATCAATTTAAACTCATATACAAATCAAACATACCCCTTAAATGTTGACAAAGAACGTAAAACATTGGTTCAGAAACAACAAACAAACCTTGGTTAATGACACGCTTCTCTCAAACAATTCATGTCCATTGTCCTTCCGTCTACACGGAGGCTTGACAAACAATGTTGTGAGGCTGTGAGCCATCGCTGGTTCAACCTCTAGGGTTCAACACCAAATAAGGACATGGCACCGGACGTCACATAATTCCAAATTACCTTTCCCAATATAATGAAATAAAACAAAATAATGACAGAAACATATTTCTGGCAGCCATATATATATATATATATATATATATATATATATATATATATATAATTACTATAGACAATTAGTAGACCATAATAATAATAATAATAATAATAATAGACCATAGTTAGCCTGGCACCAGTCCTGAGTCAGACTGAACGTGTCCAAATTGTGCCTTAATGACTTCAAAAGACATACTATTATTAGAATGCACACTAATTTTGATTATAATTATGTAGGCTTAATATACAGAAATAAATTGTTAATATTATGCGGACTCCTGCCGTTACAACCCCTCACCGATGGGGGGCGACAGAGTGCACTCGGCTCTCTTCCGGGAAGACGAACGGGAAAGGCGCTGTTTTTGAACTTTCAGGGCGTTGCAGAAGTTGTTGTAGTAGAAAAGTTTAGTTTCGTAACTTTCGTTGGACAGGACAGTAGGCTAGTAGGCACACACACACACACACACACACACACACACATACACAGTCAGGGCTTTTATAGGCTAACTTTCTAATCTTTGTTTTTAAACTTCTGGCAACGGGAGCAGCAGCAGCTGCATTACATTACATGTTTACAACATTAATTGCAAACGAGAACTGGTGAGTTTCTGTTCTTTTCTCGTTTATTATTATTAACCGAGACATTACTGATGGAAGAAGTAGCCTAACTGCTAACTGCTATTCCAACTATGTGGTGTATGCTAGAGACGTTAAACTTAATACACGAGTCGACGGTGTTGGTCTTTCCCCTTTCGCCTTTTATTCGCTGATAGTTTATAACTTTATTTATGTCTCAAGTGTAACATCAAGCCAACTCACTCATTTCTCTGTGCTAATGCTAACGCTAACGTTAGCTGATCTAGGCTATAGACATGATGGAGTCCTCTGGGGTGAACCTGCACAACCAGTTTCAGAAGCTGCTGGCGCATGTGGACGTCCTGAACGAAGGAATCGAACCACGTAAGTATCACTGTAGGCTGTAGGAATGTGACACCTCAATCAATGTGTGCTCCAGGATAACATCCCGCATTGTTTTGATCTCATGAATTGATTATATTCACGTTCCAAATAAGGGTTTTAAACACACACAAATATTGCTCAGTTTTGATCCAATGTTTACAATTACAAACGTATCAACATTAAAGACTGGAGTAACGTACTGAACAGCCCAATATGACTTACAGTTTAGGTTAGAAATAAATTCTTTAATACTGTTTGTTGACTGAGTCACATAGCCTGGCTCCAGCCCTGAATCGCTGAAATGAAAATTCAGACTTGAGTCATAGAGCATAAAAACATGGCGGTGGGGCTACTGGTCTCACTGATTGGGTCTGAAAGTTGTAGATATGTTTTTGAAAGAAAATGAATGATGCTGCTTATATGGAACTCAATATCTGTCAGTTCCATCATAGTCATAAATAAAGCAATCAGACCACCACTAGCCTTGCTACAGTTGGCTACAGTACAGAGTACACCACCACATCTGTAGTGTGGGAAGTGCAGCCCAAGACCTCTTCCTGGGAGAGTCATTGTGGCGGGGGCTGGAAATGTATTTTCACGTAATCCAAATAATGGAGAACATTTCCATTTGAATCATCAAAGGAGTACTATTGTTCTTCCCTTTGCATTAGATTGGGTAACCCTTTCCTTATGTCCCCTTTCTGGAGGCCAGTTGTATTATTATAATCATAATCATTCTCACTAAATGTTGTAGCAGACACATTATAATTGGAAAGAACAGATCATGTATTAAACTATTCTCCCATGTCTGATCCAGAGTTCATCCAGCTAGCGGTGAACTTCGATGACTGCCGTAAGAAGTGGCTGCAGGCGGATGTTGAACTAGGTTCCTGTAAGGAGGGGCTGGCTAAGGCAGAAACCGAGAGAGGGTCCCTTGAGGTTAAATTAAAGCATGCTCGGAACCAGGTGGACGTTGAAATACGCCGGCGGCAGAAAGCGGAGGCAGAATATGAAAAGCTGGTGGGTATATAATAATAAAGCGAACTATCCATGTCATACAATATCTAAATGGTTTTCTGTCAATTTTCACAATTAACTAAGACTGTCAGGTTGAATTGTTGGATGTTTTGTGATAATTAATAACTAGCCTGATGATTGATCAATATGCATTGAGGCTACAAGTGTGTTTTGAAGTTGAAATGTTAAGTGGGAAGTTGACAATCATCTAATAATTATTGTTCAAACCTTACTTTGACGAAGATAGGCCACTGCTCATAAGCCAACGCATTACTTATTGTTAAAGGAGAATTCCATGCTAGAATGCTTTCTTACCTTTCTTACCTTTCTTTGTAGTCGTTACGTCCCCACCAAAGAGGTCCAGGTGCTTTTTTGTGCAAAAACTCCTTATTGGCTTTTTTCCTTACCATAAGCCCTCAATGAATTGCATTGCATTGAATGGGAATTGAATGGGGCTATGGGGTGTTGTGCTAATTTGCTTATTTCCATCGAAAGAAGTAGTAAAGTGTGCCGCTTGGGATATTATTTACATTATAAAGAGAGGATATATACAAAGAAATTATAATTTTGAGCGATGGAAATAAGCGAATTAGCACAACACCCCATAGCCCCATTCAATTCCCATTCAATTCAATGCAATTCATGTAGGGCTCATGGTAGGGGGAATAGCCAATAAGGAGCTTTTGCACAAAATAACACCTGGACCTCTTTGGTGGGGACGTAACAACTACAAAGAAAGGTAAGAAAGCCTTTTAGTATGGAATTCTCCTTTAACTAATGTTCATTATTAATAATCACTAATAATGTTTCTGTGTGGGTTCGTAATCGTAACATCACCTGCTTCTTTCTGGGTGTAGGATCGTCAGCTGCAGCTGATCAAGGATCTATTGATCTCAGAGAACAACAGCAACAGTGTCCACCTGAGTGAGGAGCAGCGCTCTGCCCTGGCCTTCCTCAGCGCTCACTCCCAGATAGCAAAGGCAAACCTCAACAACAGCCGCAGGTGAGCAGTGCAGAACTAGTCTATATTAACCCATTCTGACCTGAGATCAGATTCATACGAGGTTTCCGCCAGACACACACTGGTCTGATGAACCCATTCTGACCTGAGATCAGATTCTAAAAATGTCAGTCGCTCTTCGATTTTTCAAAAATCTTTCAAAAAATGTAGCAGACCTACAAGCTCGTATCGCGCCACTTGGTGGCGCGATATGAGCTTGTAGATCTGCTATTTTTCAATAGATAAAGCATAACATGATGCTAACACCAAAATGGGTGCCCGGTCAGAATGGGATAAGCACAATGACAGCATTCTGAAGTATGGGCAATAACGGATAGTTTTGCAATTTGTGTGTGTGTGTGTGTGTGTTAGAGTTGTTCCGATAACGATACTGGTATCGGTTACTCAGGCCGATACCACCCTCAAGTACTCGGAACCGGCCCGATACTCTGACCCGAGAACCAAAACATCCAATTGAATTGACACTAGGCTGAACGAATGCAACGGCAAGTCTGACCCAACACTGCAGCAAATTGCCAAAAACAGCCGATCTACAAGCATAAATGACAATGTAGATCGGGGATCCATCTGCATCTATGAGAAAAAGGGGGTAAAATTACTCAACAAAAATGTAGTACTCGTAGCGGTATCTGCGAGTACTAAAAATGAAGTACTTGTACTCGCCTACTCGGTCTGAAAAAAAAATGGAATCGGGACAACTCTAGTGTGTGTGTATTCTACACATAAAAGATTATATCCTGATTATGTGCGTTGTCTAATATTTTCCTTAGGTTAACTCGCATTGATGAATCAGCCTCCTTGCTGTCGGACATTAGCTATGACCAAACGGATGACTCAGTGGTATGGTTGGCCATTTTATATATCGTGTCTTTTTGTTATGCATTCTATAATAATAGTGGTAATCCACTATCCACAAAGTATGGAGAAATATTGATGTTTCTAGACTATTACTGCTGTTCTGTTTTCCGGGGCAGGGCCCTTGGTCCCTTCCCGGTCGCCGGTCGGTGATTCCACTTGTGCTTTCGCCTTAAGTGCTATTCATACTCCAGTTTTAGCTGATAAGGTGACCACTAAAACGGTGGTTAGTAAAAACAGAGAGATGTGTTGGGGTGAGCGTTGAGTCGCTGTTATCACTGCGGCGTGCGCCATGTTGTAGTTTTTGGTGGTCACCTTATCACCTAAAACTGGAGTATGAAGGCCTTTAGGTGCTTGGGGTGTCCGTACTCCTAACCCTGGTCCAGTGCCTTCTTAGAGAGTCTCTCTCACTAACGCCTCTACGTCTACGCAGTGCGCGAACACGGGTAAATTCCACTGCTGTGCGAGTGGTCCAACTTTTTACCGAAAATAAACAAAACTACTCCCCTAATCACCGAAACAAAGCCTGTTTTGTGTTTGTGAAAGTCTATTCTATCTCTGGGAAGTGTCTCGGGGCCCCAGCTTCTCTCTAAAATGCACTATTTCTGTCATAAATAAAATGCATTCAACTGGATCGGCGGAGGCACAACCCGAAAATGTAGTAGAAGAAGTTACTCTGTCCGGTACATTATTACACAAAGTGCATTTTTATCTTCTATCATAATTAAAATTAACTTGTATGTTTTTATTTATCAAAGAAGAAGAGGAAGAAACATCCACACAACCATTTTCTAGAGCTCCATGAGCTCCACTTATTAAAGGCATGTTTTTAATTTATCACCATCTCTCTCTCTCCAGGACTGGGATTCCTCTGTGATGACGTCGGTGAGGTTACGCAAACGGCAGAAAAGAGTGAGTGATGTGACAGATTTAACCACAAAGCCTATTGACCGTAACATGCAGCCTGTAGGTTTGATGGTCATCCATACATGGACAGTGGCTAGCTAACTAGACACCATACTGTGGAATGCACTTCCCATTGCAGTCAGAACTGCAGCATCACTCCCAATCTTCCGCCGTAGTCTGAAAACCCACCTTTTTAGACTCCATCATGGCCCATAGCACTTACCCTACCTACCCCCTTAGATAGCATTTCTGTAGACTTAGATAGCATCTGATACAGACTTATAGCATGTTATGTAGACGGCACTATAATTGCATTGTATATAGTCATAGCACGCCATAGTACATATGTATAGCATAGTAGTATATATATATATAGTTTATATGTATAGTCTCATAATATATATATTCCACTGTTACTTTCTTAGCTTACGCATGTTTTATGATAAATGCTTTTGTGATGTATTCCCATGCTTTTGTTCTTGATTATTGTCGCTCTGGATTAAGAGCGTCTGCTAAATGCCTAAATTGTAAATTGTAAATTGTACACTATATTAGGATGTCAAGTTCAGTTGATAGTAAAGAGATTTTTTTTTAATCCCCAGCGTTCCTCTAGAAAACTCTGCGATGCTCCTCCACAGGCAGTGAAGAAACCCCGTTCCACAGGGCGTGCGCCCGAACGGGTAATAATGACCTCTGGCACTAACTAACATGCTCAATATCTGTGGCATAGAATAAAAAATAAAGATCTATAATAACAAATGACAAGATGATGAAAAGGCCACAACTGCTGTTTGATTGTTGTTGTTTTTTTTAAACTAGTTGAAGTTGAACCATGTTTGTTGACAATAGTATTGAAATGTCTCATTATTCAGATGAATGAGGACTCCGTGGTTGCCAGAACCACCATCACTGTCGTGGCCAACGGTGGGCCTGGTCAGACAATCTCCACCATTGAGACGGTGCCGTACTACTTGCGCAGTAGGAGGACTGGTGAGAACCTTTCTAAGTTCTAACCCATCTTCATTTGAGCCTTGAGAATGTTTGTTTGATCTCACTGAAGCCTAGGTTTTAAGCAGAAATGTTCTATTATTACCCCATTTTTGGGGCGGGAACCCCTTTTGGTGTTTCAAACATTACGTTATAATTTAGCTAATGAAAAATAGCAGATCTACAAGCTCCTAGCGCGCCACCGAGTGGCGCGCTAGGAGCTTGTAGGTCTGCTATTTTCGAAAAATCGTAAAAATCAGCCATACAAGTGAAGTTTGTTGGTTTTGAGGTGTGACATGTGATCTCCCTACAGGTCCAGCTCCAGCATGGGCCGACACCACCACGACTACAGATCAGTCTGAGACCGCCAGCGAGGCTCCCAGTACGCCAAGCACAAAGGCCCCACATCCAGCCAAAGCTCCCAGTAGAGCCAATGTCGGAGGAAAGAAACACCAGTTGATCCCTAAAACGGTATGAGCCCATATTTCACTGATCTGTTATGACTATCAGATAGATGTGAAGTCCAGCATTGCCATTGGAAATGCAGTACTGTATGTGTTACGAAGAAACCAGGTGTCATTCCGACATCATAACCGGGGGTGTCAGAGGTGACGTCACCTCTGACATCTCAACACTATAAATATAGGTGCCTAAGCAAGCAAAGACGGATTTAAACCAGCTCGCCTCAAGAGACCCCATATCCATCCCTTACGACTAAGCTAAGGTTGGCATCTCTCGGCATTATCCCCCAGACCAGATCAGCCCTTGATTTAGGGCTCGGTTACAGTATGTATGGGGGGTGAAATGAAAGGGACACTATGCTGTTAATATGCATTTCAGTTAACTGTTGATAGTTGTTATTGTCTAGAGAGACATCATCATCTATGGTCTCTGTCAAACCAGTTTAACAGAAAATCCCCCTTTCTGTCAAAGTCCATTTTGTTCAAATAAATACAGGGAAGCATTTCACAGGCAAGCAATAGCCACTGGCCAACATCCAAATTTGGTCTCTGGCCAACATCAAACTGATATTTTTGTCTCCACCAGGCCGAAGGCATGGGGAGAGAGTATGTTTTGCACTCCGTCCGTCCGTGTGTCCGTGTGTCCGTGTGTCCGTGTGTCCGTGTGTCCGTCCGTGACAAGCTAATCTCGGCCACCGTTAACCCGGTCGATGCCACATTTTGCACACACACTCCCTGGATGCCAACGATGAACCTCTGCCCCAAGATTTCCAGAACGGCCTGTTATAGCGCCACCAGGAGGCCGCTTTGTGCAAAACAAGTTTTTGCACAGTACACCTACAGATTTTGTCCAAAAATCCCGCAAATCGTTACACAGTATCTCCATAGTCATGTGCTCAAGACGGATGTGTCTGATATTTCATATTCCATCCTAATTGGCTAACATTGGCTTTCACATTTTGCAGGATTGGCCTGTTTTGAACAAAAAACCTCAAATCATGAACGCAGCGTGCAATTTCACGTGAAATCTTTCACGCACTTTCCTACTAGGCTGAGGAATATAGCCCACCCATTTCACATTGCCCTGTTATAGCGCCACCAACAGGTGGATTGTGCATGCGTGCCATCAACACGGATCTGCACCATTTCCCATATTCCATCCTGATTGGCAAAGATTGGAACAAACAAACAAAAAACATGTTTATATTACTCCTAAATATTCCTATCCTCCTGGTGGAGACCTGTGCCCAGAAGGGCACTTTTTCTAGTTTGATTTTGACTTTGCCATGAACGGCAAACAAGGATGATTGAGCAATACATATAACATGTGTTGAATTACATTTTAGTAATTGAATATTCAGTTTAGTGATGTATATTAGTTCATGTTGAAATGTGCAACTTTATAAAAATGAATAAACGGATTAATTAATTTGACTAGATGAGTTGTATTGTAAGCTTATGAGCTGAACTGTACTCCCCTCTTCTTGGTGCTATCTAAACTGTCATGTCACTCACCTCTTGCACCAAGGTGATCAAGTCTGAGTTCTGTGTACCGTGTGGAAGGAGAACCAAGTTCGGTAAGATGTACCTGCGGTGCCAGGATTGCAGGATGGTGACCCATCCAGAGTGCCGTGACCGCTGCCCCTTGCCCTGTAACCCTACTGCCTTTAGCACCCCCGTGAGGAACGCAGAGGTAATGCATTGCTTTTGAGCCGCATGGCATTAATTCCCTTTTCATTGTTTCGTCACTATACTCATCAAAGCCTTTCATCCATGTTTCATCCTGTGTGCAGACGACCCTGGCTGACTTTGCTCCACCCACTGCTCCCATGATCCCCATCTTGGTGCTGCAGTGCATCAGGGAGATTGAGCGTAGAGGAATGCGTGAGGTGAGGATGGCTTCAGGCCTTCATTATCTTTGTACAGTCCTCATTTCCCCTGTCTGTATTGTATCTGTGTTCTATTTGTAGTCATTTATGCACCCGTGCCAAATGTGAAAGGGTCAAATAATAATAATAATAATAATAAAACTTTATTTGTATAGCACCTTTCATGACATGAAATGCAGCTCAAAGTGCTTTACAGAACAATGGAGAATAAAAGAAAAGCAAGGCAACGACAAAAAAAACAAGCAGTAATGCAATACAGTGAGGACATGAATAACAAAAAATAAAAATAAAAGATCAATTAAAAGCAATGTTGTAGAAGTGGGTCTTGAGCTGAGCTTTAAAAATGTCTAGAGAGGCTGCCTGACGAAGGTACAGTGGGAGCTTGTTCCATGCCGACGGCCCGTAGAAGCAAAAGGCTGCTTCCCCGTATTTTTTTGTTGCCATTTTTAAAGTAAAATAATTTTAAAATCAATCCTAAATGACTACTGCTTTTCTTGGATCGTTTCCTTTCCACAGGTCGGCCTGTACCGCCTTTCTGGCACTGATCGCTTGGTCAAAGAGCTGAAGGAGAAGTTCATGAGAGGGAAGACTTTGCCTTCCCTCAACAAAATAGACGACATTAATGTCATCACAGGTGTCCTCAAAGACTTCCTTAGGAACCTTCCAGAGCCCCTGCTCACCAGCCGCCTCAACAAAGCCTTCATGGATGCAGCTGGTTAGTTCCTGAGATTCTTTATTCAACTGAAAGTTACACAATTATTTCTCTTCTGAATGCAACAGTCTTTTTGTGAACATTGCTCTTTGAATCCACCGTTAGCCTCCAGTGGCGCCCTTGCTGTGTAGTCATCGAATATCCAAAATCTCCTCGTGCACGTGCACGCGATCTAAAGCATTTTAGGGCTCAGATTGAGATAAAGGACAATGTTTAGAGCTTAATAAAACATTAATTTGAGTTCTATGCATAATAGTTGAGCGGCAGATCATGGCCATGAGCGAGCCAGCCGTCAATCATTAGTCTTGTTTTGTCCCCAGAAATCCAAGATGAGGGCAACAGTCTAGCCATGTTTTACCAGACGGTCAGTGAGCTGCCCTTCCCAAACCGTGACACCCTGGCCTGTTTGATGATTCATCTGCAGAAGTAAGTCTCTCCCAGAAGCTTTTAATCAGCGATCTCTGAACCTTTTTGAGGGGCGCAACCCCTCCTATATCCAGCTTTGAGGGTCTGTGTAAACACAAACATTGAAGACAAAAGTGTTTAAACACAAACATTGAAGACAGAAGTCTGGACCCAAATTGTGATTGGCCAGAATGCGATGATGAGCGCCCCTCACTCTCGCCCCACTCTCCGTCTCATGCACTTCCATTGACTGTATCAAACATGGCTAAATAACAATATACATAACCAGGATAAGTTGTGTCCTTTTCATAATAACACTAACTTAGTGACCACCTCCCTGTTTGTTTTTCCTAGGGTGTCCCACTATACGGAAAACAAGATGGACGTGACCAACCTAGCCAGGGTGTTTGGCCCCACACTGGTGGGTCATGCTGTCCCTGACCCAGACCCAATGACCATTTTACATGACACCAGCAGACAGCCACGGGTAAGTAGAGATGAATGAACTGGATGTAAGCAGTGTTCCCCCCCCCCCCCCCCCCCCCCCATGTACAAAATGTGAGGACTGAACCAGCCTGTTCCTGCTTTGCCTCAAGATATTCAAATGAACGTTAATAACGTTTATAATCATTTGCCAAATGAGCCCATACTCTTCCCAGCAAAGTATCTGACCAATAACTCCTGTACCCAGGTGATCGAGCGGTTGCTGAGTATCCCAGCAGAGTACTGGAGTCATTTTGCCCATCCAGATAACATGGACAATGGACAAGACGCGCCTGATCTCCAAGGTAAATTATCCAAATGCACGACAGTACATTTCGACCAATGAGAGATCTGTTATTTGGGAAGAACTAGATATACAAGTCCATAAAATATCACACATTTGTTGTAAAATGCAACAAATGGAAAATAGTTCTACAGATCTTATCCTTATATGTTCTGATTCTGAAAAGTAAAAGGGCATGGCTACTTTTGTTCCCTCGTATGTGCACACTGCACATATAACATAAAAACATATTCTGATATCGAATCTAGAATTAGAGTGAGAAACAAGGCCTAGAGATGTTTCAGTGAATGCCTATCGATGGGACTGTTTGACACTGATTTTAATCATAACTATAAACGTGCTTTATAACACAGAACATTACAACAAAATTCAATGCAATCAAAAATGCGATGACAAATGGGAGGGGGGGGGGAACTGATATAAAACGGGGATAACAGAAGAAATAACAGAATCCAATTTTAAGATATATACATTTTCTGCAGTGAGCATGTTGGGACCCGTGACCACTCCAGAGCACAAAGCGTTGGTTAAAACACCGTCTTCCAGCTCGCTCTCCCAACGCATGAAGCAGACCCTCTCCAGCACCACCCTGTAAGTACACTCCACACTCATACATACTCATTCGTATACCGTTTACTGCAATCATCACAGTTTTAGTTTAACGGAGCAATATTATGAATTAAGAGGCATGCAAGTAGTTGACCTGAATAATGTGTCGACAATCACAACATCTCAACGTAATCATTCACAACATCCCCCAACAGTTGCCTGGAGATTTGTGATGCATATTTCTCTGTAAAAAACTGCCTAAAGGAGAAGAAAATATGATGAACTAGAAGCTTGTGTGTCTCACATTTAATGCGTGCGTCCGTGTTGTTGTTTCTCTGTGAATATCATGTGTCCGAGTGAGAGAGAGACACACCCCCACAAACCGTATATACAGCTTTTTTTTTTTTTTTTTTTTTTTCACTTAAGTTTTATTGAAGGAAGACCAGACAATAAAACACAACTGACAAAAAAGAAAAAAAGGCATATTACAAAAAAACAAACATTCAATGAAATCCTATTGCAATATCGCTAGGCTGAGAGAAGAGATTCCACTTTTCCCACTTTTTATAGAATTTATCCTCTTGTAGTCTAAGTATGAATGTTAGTTTTTCCATAGCATACAGTTCCTCAATAATGTCCATCCATTGATCTTTCGTTGGTGGGTCCTGCTGGCACCAGCGTCGTGATTGCTTTTTTACTTGCTGCTATTTGATTAAATATTTATCATGTATTAGAAACTCTTCAGGGATATTTCCCAACAGTAGAAAAGAAACAGACAGAGGTATCTCAAAACACTATACGGCACATTTTGAACCAAGGCAGACAGTGATGTGCCACTGAACTGACCGTGTTCTTTCTCCACATTTTGAACCAAGGCAGACAGTGATGTGCCACTGAACTGACCGTGTTCTTTCTCCCGAGAAGGATTGAGAGAGAGGTAGGGAAAGTACAGGGAGCAGCCCCGCTGTGATTGGCCAATAGTCTTAAGAGCCACCAAGCTAGGTTGAAAACGCAGAGGTGAAGGTAGTGGCGTACCACGAAAGGCCACAAAGGCCCTTCCGCATACTCTGCATACGAGGATGTATGAATAGTATACATTGTGTCTATGACTTGGCCACCTGAACCGGCAGACAAAGTTGTGTGCTCCATCATGGGCACAAGATTGTGGCTGTGGAATAGGTTTTGGGTGACGATACGAATACATCGTCAATCGCGACTATACGAATCCAATCGCCAAATATTTTTATTAGGCGATTTTTCGGGACGATTTAGCCCAATTAACCTGTAAAGTGTGAGCAACATGTGAATCAATTTGGGTCCAGCAAAGTAGTAACAGCGGCCGGGGTGGAAATCCTCCCGTTATGCTCCCGGCCTCCCACAGTCCCCGACTCAGCAGCATCAGGGAACGGCACTTACGGCAGCCGCCAGCCAGAGTAAAGGCTGGGAGCCTGGGAGCGTACATGTTGTTTAAGCTCCGGAGTCCAGACCCATGCAGTTTAATAATATACAGTCACAACAGAATGCACACTGCTGTCTCGTGTCTCATGATAGGCATCATAGGCTACCCATCATGTGTCCAAATCCAAAAGAACAGATATGTAAACTGTCGACACGCCATGAGCGATGCATTGGTGATTTGTATCCGTGAAGCAGATTACGCGTATGGGTTTGAGAGCAGGCCCGGCGCCAGGATGAAATGACTGAGAGGTCAATTGAGATTTTTAAGGGGGCACAAAGGCAAAGAGGTTGATTTAAGGGTGCAAATACCCCCTTTACCCCCCCGTGGCGCCGGGCCTGCTTGAGACTAAGCAATGATTGATGTAAACTGCTAGCCAAGCTTGGCAGTTGATAGCCGGCCGCAGCAGCTTGTGGGCTCCGCTGCTCCGATCCGAGCCTCCGACGGACCGGTGCGGGAAGGCAAAGGGAGCAAGTTACCCTGGCTGCGCAGCTGCGCTGCAGTCTGCAGAAACGGACTGATCTACAAGCTCTCACCGCCTAGCGAACGGAGCTGCAAAAACAGGCAGGACGCGGCGCCTTGAGAGCTTGTAGATCTGGCTTTTTTGCGACCTGCAGTGAGCTGTTCTCACTTTACTTTTATGACACGAATACATTGTCAATCGGCGAATATTGGTCAGACGATAGGCGATTGAAAGAAATTGGCATATCGTCCAACCTTAGTGTGGAATTCTCCCAATTGTAATAATAGATTGGACTGACGATCTGTCTTCACCCCCCGTAGGTTCGGTAGCAGGAGTAAAGCGTCGGCTCCCTCTAGTCGACAGAACGGCTACTTTGCTTCTCCACAACTGAAATGAACGTGAACGGGACAAAGGTACCCATATTGTACCACTGGGTTATCTTACTGCAATAACTGTATTATTCGCACAATCCTGGGAAAACTACTGTGCAATTTTTATTTCTTAACACTAACTTTTTCTTGCTCTGAAAAAAAGAAATCCATATATAATATATATATATATATAGCCTATATTACCTTTGATTAACATAGTAACTGTTTTAAACGATGAAAGTAACTGTTTTAAACGATGAAACCATATAAGTGCCAATGTCTGCTATACCTTTTATGAGCATGCATTTATTAAATGTGTTGATGCACCATCTAACCTGTGGTTCTAACCGCAAGAGGCAGGTGCTTTAGTACGTTTGAAACATGCAGCTGGGTTTAACTGTTTTTAATTCATGTAAAACTGCCACGCATTGTTTTTATATATTATTTTGCACTACATGACTTTTTTTTTAAACAGTGTAATGTAATGTAAAGTGACATTGACTTTGTATTACTGAGGGATTGTATTACAGCCATGTTAAGGGCATTGCCTGAAGATGCACACTGTACCACAAGAGGTCGCCATTGCATCATTTTTGACATGCTATAGCATGTAAAGATGATTTCTTCACTGTGAAGAGACACTCCTTTCTGATGCTCCTTTTTTCTATGATGATCAACAATCATAATAAAAAGGATTACCACTTTTCACTTGCCATCATTGAACTTGTTGAGTAGGAACTTAGGAAGGCGACACATGCTTTTAAATCAATATTATGTAGAAGTAGGAGTGGAGATTATGGTGTAGGGGTGTGTTATGGTAGAAAAGCGGAGTGGAGGTTATGGTGTAGGGGTGTGTTATGGTAGAAAAGCGGAGTGGAGGTTATGGTGTAGGGGTGTGTTATGGTAGAAAAGCAACACCCTGAACAAAACAAAATCTACACTGTAGAAGAGAGCCAGAGGATCCCTCCTAAAATCTCCGGGGGGAACCATCATCATTAATGACCAACTCCTTCAGATTGGAAAAGAGTAGGAGAACACAACAGTCAGGAAGACTGACAGCTATCTGATAATTCTATGAAACTAAAATATACAAAAGCATAACTCCACTAAACACCATTCCAAGCAGGTGTACAACAAGACCCCTGAAAACAATATTACTACATAAACAATATTTTAAGCTAATCTCTCTTCTATTTACATTGGGGACAGCTGCAGCTCCTGACCTCTGAGTGTAGCAGTGTAACTCAGAAAGGCCAATGCTAGGATCAAATTAAGAAGACAAAGTGTAGCAAGAGATAAAACAACTCATGGCAAAGAGCATACAAGCAGTCAGTTTACTCCCATCTCTACATGTAAATAATAATAATAATAAAACTTTATTTGTATAGCACCTTTCATGACATGAAATGCAGCTCAAAGTGCTTTACAGAACAATGGAGAATAAAAGAAAAGCAAGGCAACGACATTAAAAAAACAAGCAGTAATGCAATACAGTGAGGACATGAATAACAAAAAAATAAAAGATAAATGATCAATTAAAAGCAATGTTGTAGAAGTGGGTCTTGAGCATAGACTGTAAAAAATATGGACAAAGCGTTCGCCGGGTCTAAATGAAGCCTGTTATTCCTGCACTGTAAGTCGCCATCTTTCTAGATCCGTTTGGTACCAGCTGGCCATTGGCTGGCTCCGTTTTGGACCAGCTGGCCATTGGCTGCCCAGACAACGAGGCGGGACTTCCCCCATTCTTCTCCGTTGGTTTTTATTTTGACTCGAGTGGGAGGGGAATCCCGATCATAGACTGTAACGGTAGCCACGCCCCTCAGAACATACGCGATGTTTTTTTTTCTTTATGGTCATTTTTTAAATTAATGGGACCATAATTTTCCAAAAAGAATATTATGACATTAGAAATGAGACTTTAAACTAGTGACTGGAAGAAGAAAGTATTCATGACCATGTTTATTAAGGTAATACAGTCTAGGTGAAGTTGGGCCAAAATACATGGGCCTCTATGGAGCTATGGGGCTTTTTGGGTCCAGTCCAGCGCCACAACAGGCCATTATTATGAACTACCGATTTCAAATGAGGCTTCACGAAATATCTGGCTGACTGCCCCCCTGGTCTTGAGCTGAGCTTTAAAAATGTCTACAGAGGCTGCCTGACGAAGGTACAGAGGGAGCTTGTTCCATGCCGTCAGCCCGTAGAAGCAAAAAGCTGCTTCCCCGTATTTTTTAGTTGCCATTTTTTTAGGCAAAGCGAGCAGGCCAGCAGTGGAAGACCTTAGGGGGACGGTTTGGGACATATTTAGGCAGGCAGTCATGTAGGTAGGAAGGTGCGAGACCATTGAGAGCTTTATAGACAAGTAAAATAATTTTAAAATCAATCCTAAAATAACCGGAAACATCTAACATGTCAGGGGTGTCGGTAAACCCAAACGTTTTTTTTTCTTTCTCCCTGGAAATAAAAACATCTGGGTTTCCGAGGCTAGAGTGTCGGTAGCTCAGGAAGAAAAGCGGACGTCTTGGAATGGAAAGGTTCCCAGTTTGAGATCCCTGGCTCCTCCGTGCTACAAGTGTCCTTGAGCAAGGCACTGAACACTATACAGTATACCAGTTTGAGATTCCTGCCTCCTGGCTGCACGTGTCCTCGAGCAAGGCACATTCAATGAATTAGAATATTGTGTAAAAGTTCATTTTTCTTCCGTAATATAATTCAAAAAGTGAACCTTTCATATATTCTCAAGTCATTGTGCATAAAGTGAATTATTTAAAACCTTTTTTTTGTTTTAATCTTGATTATGGCGTACAGCTCATGAAAATAAAATAAATCCTATCAACAAATTAGAATATTTAACGAGAAATGTCGACCATCTGAAAAGTATATTAATGTATGCAGTCAATACTTGGTCTGGGCTACTTTTGAACAAATTATTTCATCAATGGGGCGTGGCATGGAGGTGATCAGCCTGTGAACAAATTATTTCATCAATGGGGCGTGGCATGGAGGTGATCAGCCGGTGAACAAATTATTTCATCAATGGGGCGTGGCATGGAGGTGATCAGCCTGTGGCACTGTTGAGGTGATATGGAAGCCCAGGTTTGTTTAATAACAGCCGTAAATTAATCTCATGTCTCACACCTTCCTTTTGACAATACAACCTAGATTCTCTGTGGGGTTCAGGTCAGGTCAGTTGGCTGGTCAGTTAAGCACATGGTCGGTACACCAATTACTAGTAGTTTTGGCTCTGTGGGCAGGTGATAGGATTTTTAGATTTTCATGAGCTGTAAACCATAATCGTCAAGATTAAAACAAAAAAAGGTTTTAAATACTTAACTTTATGCACAATGACTGGCTGGCCAGGGGGAGGTAGTTTAGAGACCAGGATTACTGCATGTTTTTGTGAGGGTACCTACCCTAGGGGACATGGGGAAAACATGCCCCCTTGGGAAAGCTATTGTTGCTGTCCAGCACAAACCTTATAACTCCATCTTTTTATTGGTAAATGAATGCCCTACCTTTCCATACTACATTGTCATACAAAAGTAGCAAACGTAGCAGATCTACAAGCTCTGAGCTTGTATGTTTAGGACGGTACCCGATGCTATGCTCTACGTGGGCAGTTTACCAAGGATAACATGAATAAAAAATATAGCCTACCAGTGTTTCATCCTGTGTATTGCCAGAGATGGCCAGTCAACTACAAAATACAGTTATTTAAACCCAATGTTTACAGTTCTCTACTCTCTCTTGTCTATTTATTGTATTTTGTTGTGTTGGGACTTGGGATTGCTGCTCAACAGTCAACAGTGCCACTTTATGTCACCCAACAGTATTGCAGCTGTTCGTTCTCCAAACATACAGGCCGACAGACGAGGCATGAGTTATGCCTGTTCAAAGTCCCTGTTATTTCTGCTCAGAGCTACATTTGTTCCTTGTGAGGATACATATGCGTTGTGTAATTTTGAAGTTTTATTTGGCGGTCAAACGGTTCATGAGCTATGCCTGTTCAAAGTTTGCATTTCTTTTTTTTTTATATATTTTTGGGGAGTTTGTGCCTATATTTTATAGTAGGTAGACAGGAAACAGGGAGAGAGATGGGGGGAAGAGACAGCAACAATCGGAGGGATTGGGACTCGAACCCGCGACACTGTACATTTTAACACTTTCAGAGTTTCATTATTACCCCATTACAGTAAGTGCAAATGTGTCATGTACTGTAAGTTGTTATATTCATGTAACCTAATGTTTAACATACTTCATCTTCATTTTCCTTCATGTAAATTAAATGTTTCCCATTGTTATGCAAGATATACTTCAGTGAAAGGATCAGAACATACTACTAGCACTAGTTATCCCATAGACATGGCAGACATGGAGTTGAATGATAATGGAATTTGGCTCATTGTTCCAAACAGTCATTACAGCTATCTCCATAATCTATTGGTTGAGTGGGCAGGCGATGAGGTCCGATATTATGAATTAAAGAAGAGATCATTTATACGTCTTACAGTTATTCCATTAACAGTAGCTGTGGAGAGAGAACCATGAAGCCATCCTGAACTCATTGACATACATTTTATACAGCTTCATTCAGCACAGTGCTTCAGCAACACAAAAGGCCCTTTGAGGTGTGAGCCTGGCTGGTTGGAGGAGAAATGAGAATATGGTCTTCTACGAAATTAGATTATTCTTTGCCTTGCGCGCACACACACACACACACACACACACACACACACACACACACACACACACACACACACACACACACACACACACACACACACACACACACACACACACACACACACACACACACACACACACACACACACAAAGATGCACACCATGCATGGCTCAGAAAAGGCCCTTCAAAGAATGTTTGAATTTCAAATCAACATTAATAGTTCATTAGCCTGAAATAAGGTCTCCTGAGTGTAAATCTGTCCTCTCGCTGGGGGATTAGTGTTTATTTATACGGCGTGGTGGAGTAGCATCCAGTCAGCGGCTGCAGACATCAAACAGCTGGCTGTGCGTAGCTCTGTATTCCACCAAGGCCCCAGTGTGCCTTGATAGATCTCAGCCAAGCTGTGGGACTACAAGGGCCAAATGAGTAACTAGTCCAATTAAGAGCTCTTAAATAAATTACAATGTAAGCTCGTAAACACACAACATCGCTATTTAATTCCTCCCTTTATATGGTGAACTGCAGGCGGTAACGACAACAAAACCAAACCGTTATCAGCATCCCTGGAAGCTGAATACAATGTGCATGCAGTTATTGCTCTTTATTGATTAATGTTAAGTCAATAGGTACTGTAGCTGTAGTCACGTGACTGAATGGTGACTGGAATATTATTTTCTTTAGTTTGTGTTCGATAATGTCAGCGGCTCAAGTCAATATCTGACTCCAACACTAGCCAATTAAACCTATTTAATCAATCAGTGCATTTGTACATTTCTGTCATGTTAACCCTAAGAGTTCTGTGTATACAGGAGAGTAGGTGCTTTATGGTGCAACACAGGTCCACTAGATCTGTGCCCATTGGGCACTGGCCTACTTGGAACGATGCAAGTTGGAAATGGATGCCCCACCCAGTTATTATGTCTGTGTCCCTTTATGCCCTTATATGGAGTTATTTGTCAGGCATGCCCAAATATGGAGTCTATGCAGATGTCAGAACATAATTGTGATGTCAGAACAGGCCAGCTCCATATATGGAGATCTCTAGCAGTGATCAGGTGTGATCAATTGGCTAATTTACCTGTCCAGAGCCCGGGCAGAGGCTTTTGTGCTTGTTCTGGACAACGGTGTATCCCGCCGACTCAAGGCCCGACACTGCACTCCCGTCCCTATGGTGGTGTGAAACCTGTGTGTCAGATTTGAAGTCGGTGGGGTGAACGGTTCTTGAGTTACATGGATTACAGACGTACGTATGCACGATTGCACGTACACAGAGACGTGGTGCAGAAGATATGCTACAGCTACAGTATGACAATTGACCCTTTTCACAGACGTATCATAAGGGTAAATGCAGCTGCATCTTATAACATTATTAATGACTACTTACATTTGATGTATGTGTACCAGTTCGCAAACATTTACAGTAGTGTTAGAGCCAATTTAGTTATTTCTATCTTATTTATTGATTTGCTTGGACACTCGATGCTGCCCCCCGCTGTTTGGGCTATGAAATAGTTGCCACAGGCCCACAGCTCACACGGCAGGATGGAACCTCTTGATAAGATAAGGAAGAGAGAGAGGGTGTGACAGGGGGAAAATGTTTGGACACGCACACGCGTGAGCAAGGACGGCAGCAAACAGTTTTTTGACCACATAATTATAAACAAGTCCACAACACAATAAAGAAGAAATAAGAAGAGAATAGTTTTGTTTACGTTATATTGAACTCTTACATTTACACTGATTTATTTACACACACACACACACACCGAAGCTGATCGTTTTGGAGTTTGTTTTATAAACAACGCTGTGTGCAAACCATAATGGACCCTTGAATGTGCGTCTGAACTACTACACCGTCTCCGAGCCAGGCGACTTGAAAACTAAGGTAGGACAAGTCTCCATAACAAGTAGTATTGACTATTGTCAGTGTTTGCTCCTTGGCTTAAAGCCAAACATAATTACAGCTGCAGCTGTCTTTACCATACTATGCTCTGTAAAAAAGGGTCCATTGGTATTCCAATGTTTTGACACTGTTGCCTTATGAGACAGTTTTATGTGACAGTTCGTCAGATCAATATCCTTTCCAAGAGGTGTCTTAAACCTGTGACATTATAGAGATTAAACTGCTGAAATATGCTCCATTTCAATAGCGGTATAAAAAAAGAAATCGGCATGAAGCCAAACCCATGAACCCATGGGGCGGGCAGGCAGGCATCTGCACTCCATACACCCATCTACAGTCACTCGCAAATAATGATATGGCAATTTAGCCTCTAAGTCCCTCTTTCTTTTTGTTCTCCCTCTCCATCCCTCCTTCCCTCTCTTTCTCTCCCACTACCTCTCCACCCCTCCTTTGAATTGAATCCCCGTCTTCGCCGTCTCCTGTGCATGGTCGATACCTTGTTACCACAGAGAAATCAATTATCTGGGCCAAGCAGCAGGGGAAAGAGGCAATAATGAAAGAAATGCCCCTCCCTCCCAGGCAATAGCCATCGCCATTAAATATGAATTTATCATTGGCGAAGAAGAGAGTTATGAAGCCAGTTGCAGGTCTGCCTGAATCCATGCTCTCTTTTCCCAGTGTGAGCTCCAAGGCGTTAGTAAGTGGAAGCTGATGAGCAAACATTTGTCAAATAGGACATTATATGTGTAGCAATGCTGTGCCCTAAACTAAAATGTAACTGTACAATGCTGGAATAAGGAGGGTGTGTTCTGGAAAGTGCCATATCCATTGTCCTGTCCTGATCATCACACTCAAATATCCCCTTCAGTCCCCGGTAGAATTGGTACTGAATACATGCAGTAGCTACTAAGTTTCACCAAAAAGCTATTCAGTGTCTCTGTGGTGTATATAGTTTTCCACCAGTGG
The DNA here is from genome assembly GCF_964188405.1 of Protomyctophum parallelum. NCBI lineage: Eukaryota > Metazoa > Chordata > Actinopteri > Myctophiformes > Myctophidae > Protomyctophum > Protomyctophum parallelum. Next base: position 51,166,818 of record NC_139703.1, on the reverse strand, counting down.
CGTGCACAGACATTTAGAGGGGCAGGTGCTCAAGTGGAAAAAAAAGGGCACCTTGTGCAGCGCATTTTGGGGGCGGGAACCCATTTTGGTGCTTTATAGCTATTGAAAAATAGCAGATCTACAAGCTCAAAGCGCGCCACCGAGTGGCGCGCTACGAGCTTGTAGGTCTGCTATTTTTTTTTTTATCGAAGAACCACTGACATAGAAACAACGCTTTAGATTGTGGGGGCCTAAATAATATAGTAGAAGCGTTTTTATCAAGATTTGATCAATGTATATATATATATATTTATTTTAAAGAGCACATTGCCAAAAGGGCAGGGGGTGCTCCAGCACCCCCTAGTGTCTATCTGTGCACGCCACTGACCTCATACACTAAACCTGAATGATAGCATGATGGCAACTGGCACCGGACTGGAGTGTGGTGGATGGCAGACGCCTTTCAATTAGACATTTGAGCAGCATTTTCTCAGGTGACTGCAGCCTGATGGGGTGGGCGGGCGTTCTCTGCCTGTACTCTGCCTGCCCATTTGGGCCTTTAATTTAATGAGCCATTCCCATGTCTTGTCTGACAGTTGCTACGAGGAGGCCACCAAAATAAATAAATAAAAAATAACATTGCGACCGCCATCACCACAGTTGAGAAAAATAGCAAGTGAGATAGAGGGGAGGAGACACTAGTGAGTGGATAGATAGATAGGGGGAAAATGTGTAATTCGTGCTTGCTCTTAACCCGTTTCCACTGGACACACGCTGGTCTGACGAACCCATTCTGACCTGAGATCAGATTCTAAAAATGTCAGTCGTTCTTCGATTATTTTCAAAAATAGCAGACCTACAAGCTCGTATCGCGCCACTCGGTGGCGCGATATGAGCTTGTAGATCTGCTATTTTTAAATAGCTAAAGCATAACATGATGCTGACACCAAAATGGGTGCCCGGTCAGAATGGGTTAAGGCAGCAATAAATTTCATTTTAATGGGGCACCACAGCAGTAGAAGGCACTCAGCAGTCTGTTGTGTTTGACGCCAAATTGTGCAGAATAAACAGATTTGCTGTGCAGCTGGTCCATACGCACACACATGCACACACATGCACACACACACACACACACACACACACACACACACACACACACACACACACACACACACATCCTCTCTTTCTCTCCACCCCTCAGAACATACCAGACAAGAATTAGAGACATCGTCACAAAAAGATGCAAGTGGTTTGATTCATTTTCTTCCACTCAACTGAGCACTCATCTCCAGCTGTCACACGCTGTGAAGAAAATGTATTTATTTATTATGGAAAGGAGTGAGCAGTGTGGCATTAGTAACAAACAACAAAATGTCACATCTGACTCTTTTCCCAGATGCTCTTCAATCTATCATAACAGTTCACATCACACTCTGTCTGAAGTCTCTGCAATGACTCCTCACGCTTAAAAATAACACATTGTTTCTTGGCATAGAATATGACAATTATTAAGAAAAGAAAACCCACACACATTCAACGTGATACTTATTTTTAAATTAAGGATAACAAAATGTCAAAAGGCATTTTCTTTCTGAAAAACAAACAAATACACGTCAGACTAAATCTAAATATAAGATTGAGAAACTTTTAGTGTTATCCTTAATTGCCGAGACTCTTCTTCGACAAAGATGCATGGCGAAAGCAAACATTCTTTGTTATACATACAATAGTATGGTACAAAACACTGAAGTCCTTAAACCAGAAACCTAACCGCAAGCACGGGAGCAGCGCATGTTCGACCGCATGTCCGACCGGTAACAAGAAGACTCGCCCCGTTTCTGTTTTCCTCCCAGAATGTTCCCCAGTGAGGGGTTGGTGGGAGAGGCTGGACAGCAGACGGCTGGACTTTGAATTTCTCTAACTATAAACTTTCATGACAGCAGACAGCCCAAGTACAAATATAATTTATGAAAAGCTACTACAGTGAAGTCTGTTCACAGAAGTTGTTGTAGGATATGTGGGGATTATCTGACGAGGTACCATTTGAGGGGGCAAAACCTTACATATACTAAATAATACTAAATTGTTTATAGGTTCAATATAGGTCAAATAATATACCCTTACCACAGGAGTATCTTTTTATATTTTTCCAAAAAGAATACAAACAGCCAATAGCATATTACAAAGTTATCCCCCTCACTGGGGAAAATTCCGGGAGGAAAAACGGGCACGCACCGGGGCGAGTAGTCCAGTATTCGTCTGACCACATGTCTGACCGTCGTTTCCACATGTCGGTCCGTCGGTCTGTCTGCTCTGATCTGCGTGTGCATCCCGTTCCCTAACACCTTTTATTACATTGAAGCAGGGATGGCTTCAGCGGACGGCTATAGTTTAGACCCCTTTAACCCATTCTGACCTGAGATCAGATTCATACGAGGTTTCCACTGGACACACACTGGTCTGATTAACCCATTCTGACCTGAGATCAGATTTTTTTTAAATCAGTCGTTCTTCGATTTTAAAAAAATAGCAGACCTACAAGCTCGTATCGCGCCACTCGGTGGCGCGATATGAGCTTGTAGATCTGCTATTTTTCAATAGCTAAAGCATAACATGATGCCAACACCAAAATGGGTGCCCGGTCAGAATGGGCTAAAGCCCCCACCTCCCCACAAGCCCATTGATTGACTTCAATGTAAACCAAACTTCATTAGCCCCCACTCTGAATATCCAGCCGCCCATAGTCCCCCCCCAGTCACAATTTTCTGGAGCCGTCGCTGCATTGAATAGGTCAGAGAGCATATTATGTCCTCCACAATGCAGAGCCTGTCTGTGGTTCAGTCAGTGCCTTGCTCACGGGCACTGTCTGTAGAAGAGATGGTGACGAGCACTGTGGACGCAGTACCAGTCACCCTCCGGTTATCAGTTTAACCATGGACCACAAGATGGAACCCTCCTGTCAGTGCCGGGGATTGCACCACCAACCTCTGAGTCAATGTTTGGCCCTGCCAAACCAACTAAAAAACTAGAGCATATGATGAGGACCCACATCCACAGGACATTGATGGGGACTCCTTTTTCTTTTGGGTCAGTTGGAGTGTTAATATGAGCTCCATCTTCCCCTCCATGCGTGACCGGAGGTGGAGGACATGTATGGCCAGGCCTCCCTTCTCTGATGCATTCAAAATGACAGGCCTTCAAAGAATAAGGACGTTTTCAATGACAGGTTAGCTGGCAGCAGAGTGACATCCGAGGCCTGCTCAACTGTGCATAAGCATGCGCACGCACGCACGCACGGTCGCATGCACGCACACACACACACACACACACACACACACACACACACACACACACACACACACACACACACACACACACACACACACACACACACACACACACACACACACACACACAATTGACTATTTCCACTGCTCCCATGTTTTATTTATGGCTCTTGCTTGTAAGACTGATCTTTCATGCTCAAACACATACGAGCACACACACACACACACACGCACGCACGCACGCACACACACACACACACACACACATACACAAACACACACGCACGCACGCACGCACACACACACACACACACACACACACACACACACACACACACACACACACACACACACACACACACACACACACTAAAATACCTGTATGCAGGTGTGTATTCATGTGTGTGTGCTGCATGAGTGAGTCTGAATATATGTAATTGAATGTGAGTGTGTGCGCACAGGTGCATGGTATGGGATAGTGTCATATATAGTATGAGGGGCTGTGTGCACGAATGTGAGTGTTTGCCTGTATGTGTGCAGTGAAGTACAGAGTGAGTGTGTGCGTGTGTGTGTGTGTGTGTGCGTGTGTGTGTGCGACTGTGCGTTTGTGCGCGCGTGTGTGTGTGTGTGTGCGCGCCGTGCACGCTTCTGGCTGAGAGTTTGAGATTGTTTTTTCTACATGGATGGACACAGCTATAAATATATATCTGTCCCCGCCAAACCATAGGCCTACCCTGCAAAAGCTTCCAGACATAGATGGTTGTAGACCTAGTGTGTGTGTGTGTGTGTGTGTGTGTGTGTGTGTGTGTGTGTGTGCGTGTGCGTGTGTGTGTGAGTGAATGAGAGTAGGATATTGTGTGCCCTGCAACCGCGTGTGCGTGCATGCATGTGGCATAAGGCTTAACCCATTCTGACCGGGCACCCATTTCGGTATTAGCATCATGTTATGCTTTACCTATTGAAAAATAGCAGATCTACAAGCTCATATCGCGCCACCGAGTGGCGCGATACGAGCTTGTAGGTCTGCTATTTTTGAAAAAAATCGAACAACGACTGACATTTTTAGATTCTGATCTCAGGTCAGAATGGGTTTAATCAGACCAGTGTGTGTCCAGTGGAAACCTCGTATGAATCTGATCTCAGGTCAGAATGGCTTAAGTTCTCTTGCTGCACATTTATTTATATTTGATCATCCTTTACACATTGCATACCGTACGGGCAGGGAAAGGGGCCACAGACAGTAGACCATGCAGGAACATTTATTCATGCTTCTCAAATATTCCATGTGACTCTCTTATTGGCCACTAGAATGTACTGTTGCTCCCTGTAATAATCCATCATGTCATATGACACCTCCTATACTGTAGCCTATATCTACAGGAGATGGGTCCTCTGCAGCGGCACACCCTGTTATGTGTATGTGGGTTTACTTCCCTACAATTTACAATTTACAATTTAGGCATTTAGCAGACACTCTTAATCCAGAGCGATTTACAATAAGCAAGAACAAAAGCATGGGAATACATCACAAAAAAGCATTTATCATAAAACATGCGTAAGCTAAGAAAGTAACAGTGGAATATCTATATTATGAGACTATACATATAAACTATATATATATACTACTATGCTATACATATGTACTATGGCGTGCTATGACTATATACAATGCAATTATAGTGCTGTCTAGATAACATGCTATAAGTCTGTATCACCATCCTCCACCTCTGGATCATAATGTGGTTCCCTTGTGGTTGTCGTGAGATGGTAGTGGTACTGTCAGCAGCTGCATCATTTGCACAATTCAAGTCAAACTGGATTGTGGATTGAAATTCGAGTTTAGCTGATAAAGTTCCCTCTTTGACTGTGGAACGTTGCATCTCTGTTGGCAACTATTATTAATATCTTCATCTCTTGGAGTTTACCGGCAGATATATAACATGTGGTGGATCAGAGTTCATACATAAATGTATGTGCAGTAGGAACTATAGTGCATGTACGTTGGAGCCTTATTGTATCTGTAATTCATATGTTCATGGTTTTAATCTTGACTGCACTGCATATGATTCAGGTTGTGACATTATTTTCACATTTCATCATTCACACCATGCAATGCCGTTGTTAATCCTCATGTTCATCAACCAACTACAGGCAGCTCTCTTCTGTTTTCATTATTCCCTGCTATAAAGTTAGTGTAAATTAAAAAGAAAAAAGAAAGAATGAGAAGAAATTATATTGTCTGCATTTTTGTAGGCCTCATTAATCCTGCCAAGGAAAATCATGGTTTCAACAGATTGTATTGGTCCTCCTAACACCCTTCATACATTGGGTTGTCCCGATCAAATCACGTGATCCAAAATCGGGACCGATCACGTCAACATGGTTGGGACTTCCCTAGTATCAATATTATATCCATATCATTAGACTGGATATTTTCTGTAATTTTGCTCGTTATCAGTAAAGCCAGTGGCGTGCACAGACATTTAGAGGGGCAGGTGCTCAAGTGAAAAAAGGGCACCTTTTTGCAGCACATTTTGGGGCGGGAACCCATTTTGGTGCTTTAGCTATTGAAAAATAGCAGATCTACAAGCTCATAGCGCGCCACCGAGTGGCGCGCTACGAGCTTGTAGGTCTGCTATTTCTTTTTTTATCGAAGAACCACTGACATAGTAATAATAATGAATTGCATTTTTATAGCGCTTTTCCAAGTGCTCAAAGCGCTTTACAATGGTTCATTCATTCATACATTGGGAGGTGAAGCGGCGAACAGTCGACGCCAGCGTCCTCACTTCCCACATTCACACACCAATGGTGGCGAGCTCACACCGACCGACTCATTGGAGGCAGTGTAGGGTTCAGTGTCTTGCCCAAGGACACTTCGACATGTGGACAGGAGGAGCCGGGATTCGAACCGCCGACCCAGGGATCATTGGACGACCTGCTCTACCTCCTGAGCCACAGCCGCCACATAGCTTTAGATTGTGGGGGGCCTAAATAATATAGTAGAAGCGTTTTTTTATCAAGATTTGATCAATGTCACCGCATGGTCCACACACTACAAATTAAGAAAAAATAAGAAACCTTTTTTTTTAAAATTATTTTTAAGAGCAAAATTGCCAAAAAGGCAGGGGGTGCTCTAGCACCCCCTAGTGTCTATCTGTGCACGCCACTGAGTAAAGCTATACCTCCTCCATTATGTGCCAATTCAAAACAGGTGGTACACATGGCCTACTTTCCTTAGTGGACGCACTCTGAGCCCCCCCCCCCCCCCCCCCACCACATGTATAAACTGTACTTTTTGGCCAAAAGGGGATTTTGTTTCCACCGGGAAAAAAAATACTTTTAGTTACTCCGCTGCGCCCTCTACTGATATTGCCCAGAGAATTGCCTCATAGAGAATTTTTTTCCTCCGGTGAAAATAAATCCCTTTCTGGCCAAAAAGTACAGTTTATACGTGTGGGGGCTCAGAGTGTGTCCACTAAGGAAAGTAGGCTTTCTAATGACACAACCCGCCTTTGTTTTGGCGAGTATAGCAAAAACATTCTTTTTATTTACGCTAAAGACGAGAGGCTGGTCTGCATTCATGCGAGCGGGCGGAAGTTGAGAGTAACATAGCTCTAAAATGAAATGCATTAGAGGCGAGCTATGGACCAGAGCTAGGGTTATCCTAAAACTCCATCCCAGAACACATCTTCTCCATACTCATTTTGATAGCCTCAATTGGCTCAGGGTAGACAAAAGAGTTTCATTAATAAAACTGTGTATGGTCCACAGGATACAAAGCAAGGACACCCTGACATACCTTCATAACTATTTTTCTAAGGTTAGTAACGTTCACAATAATTTCACAAGACGTATAAGTACCACAGACCTTATACCTGTGAACTTCAGCAGCTGTATGGGGAAAAACAAATGTTTACACTCGGCAGCTGTAAGGTGGAATGAGATGCCCCAAAAACTTAAAGGTATATTCAGTGATTTCACTCAAAAAACCTTAGGTTTCGTTTTTGGCTGTGAGACCCAGCCTTTCGTCCAATCAGGATAGAGAGTCAAAAACGAAACCTAAGGTTTTTTGACCCCCAGGGGTTAACTGGGGACAGGGAGGAACTCCTTATATGGTCAGCACACTCTATAGTAGAGAGGATTATCACAACAAAACAAATAAATAAGTGATATTTGAATTAAGTGAAATCACTGAATATACCTTTAAAACTACCAACTCCATTATCACTTTTAAGTCCTCCCTGAAGATATGGCTAACTAACAGCTGGACCTAACTTAAACTTAAGCTAAACTTCAGTGCATGGCTAAGCAGGATTACACCCTAACCTATCTTCGGTTTCAGGTGCCACAGTCCATATAATTTGTAAATGTCTTTTTCTTTTTGTTTGATCTCTACTATTACTTGAAATTATTGTACATTGAATGCTGTATCCTTTTAAATGGTAAATGGTAAATGGTGCATTTATATAGCGCCTTTATCCAAGGCGCTTTACAGAGATTGTGCATTACATTCACCCATTCACACACACATTCATACACCGATGGCAGCGGAAACCATGCAAGGCACCAACTAGCACATCGGGAGCAATTAGGGGTTCAGTGTCTTGCTCAAGGACACTTCAACAGTAACTCTGGGGGAGCCCGGGTTTGAACTGGCAACCTTACGGTTACCATCCAGGCACTCTACCACTGAGCCACCCCCTGATGTGTGTTATGTACCCATTGTCTCTTGTGTACACATACAGGCACGCGCACACATACGCACTCACATGAAAAAAATGATAATAATAATAATAATAACATAATAATTATTATATAACACATTCCTAAAACACTCAAATGGACACGCTCGCTCATACACATTCATTGTTGTGTTTCATTTTCAAACTACGGGACTGCAATGGAAATAAGCCGTTGGCTTTCTTGCATTTATCCTTTTGACAGTATAACTATGTGCATTTTTCTGTACATGTAAACACTGTCAATAAACATATCAAAATGCTATTATGCCCATGGCTATACAGAGTGAACTTAACAATTATAAATGAATATACCTTTTATATTAATCACCAACATGAATTTATGTTATTTACAGCTAGGTAGAGTAGTGGGGAGAGATGGAAAAGGGACGACCGTACCTGTTACCTTGTGGACAAATTGGGGCTGCGTGCACGTGCGTGCACGTGCATGCACGTGCGTGCGCGTGCTGGGAGAGTATACTGTTTGAATTATTTTGGAACGGCACCCCCATGACATCACGACACATGACTTCATATTTTGAGGAAATTGAAGCGAATTAATTATTTTAAATAATAATAATTATATATATATAGTAATGACTGCAAACGGCAGTGGGATTTACAGATTGGGCCTTTAACTATTTAAAATATAGGCTATCAGTTGACGAGGAGTCACCCAGGGGTCCCTGCTCCATTTCCGTTTTACCTGTACACTAATATCTTAGCTGAAAACAGCTTGTAGATCTGATATTTTTGCCCAATGTTCGCTCCCGAATAGGGACACTGTGATATTGGTTAAGAACTGACAGTTTTCATGCAACTCTGACCTCCACCATGGACCTATTACTAAAACCCCACAGAAACACAGCGTGCACAGACATTTAGAGGGGCAGGTGCTCAAGTGAAAAAAAAGGGCACCTTGTGCAGCGCATTTTGGGGCGGGAACCCATTTTGGTGCTTTAGCTATTGAAAAATAGCAGATCTACAAGCTCATAGCGCGCCACCGAGTGGCGCGCTACGAGCTTGTAGGTCTGCTATTTCTTTTTTATCGAAGAACCACTGACATAGTTTTGATCAATGTCACCATGGGCCACACACTACAAATTAAGAAAAAAAAAAAAAACTTTTTTTTAAGAGCAAAATTGCCAAAAGGGCAGGGGGTGCTCTAGCACCCCCTAGTGTCTATCTGTGCACGCCACTGCAGAAACACTTTCATGCATAAACATCTGGCATCTAAGGCCTCTTTTAGACGGCGACCATCTCCATATAACACGTCAAAGTCCTGTTGCGTTCTCATTTTTTTTTACCCTTTACACGAGAACGCACACGTTATGATATAATGTGCTATTATGCTATACTGTCGCTAGGTGGCGATAACGGGCTGCCAAATAGACAGCTGGTCACCCAAGTACAAGAAGAAGACGCAAGCGGCGCAACACTGCTCTGGGCGCGCCACGGGATGATATATATTTATTAAATAAACGCTGCTGCCGCGGCTGCCGTCTATCACAAGGCTTTTTATTTACATCATGGTTTTACATTCAACATCGCTGATGAGCAGCACTTTGTAGGCGAGGAGGGAGGCTTGTTCAGGAACTCCATTATATCATAATGATATTGCTCTGCATCAATGTAATAAACATATGCGCTGTGAGCCAACGTGAGCCATGATGTCATAAGTTTTGCGGATTCACCGTTTTGCCTGTTTATATGGAGACCATAGGAAACGGCGTTCTCAAAGATTTCCACTCTGGGAGGTGGTTTCACTTCATTGCGTTTTCACCTCCTGAGAACACGGTTCTCGTCTAAATGACAGCAGCAAACGATACTTTATTTTGACGTTTTATATGAACACCATCCTCGTGTAAATAGCACCTAAGTAGTGTGGTAAAAAAGAAAAGAAAGAAAAAACAAAAACAATAAAAACACCTTTCTCATTAACTTCTGTTTCTGAACTGCATCCTTGGATCCGTCTCAATGATTGATCCACGGTGATTTCTCCAGACCAAGCACTTCCCAAAAAGAGCCAAAGCATACATAATAGACACAGAGATTGTTATTGAGCGAACCTTAATTGCCTCATTTGAATTATGAAATTAGATTTTGCTATTCTCTTCCGATATCAAAGGCAAGTTAGGCAACCCAGCATCGCTTGGGAAATGGCACTCAGTGAGCAGAGCGTGGGAGGGCTTTCATGTCAAAGGAATGAGAGCATTCTGCTAGGACTTATTCAGCATATTCTTTGTCGTTGAATATCAATGAAATATAATCATTTGATTTTTCAAATTCCTGTGGAAAATCATTAATATCTTCTGAAAGGTGACAGTTGTTTATTATATTTTTAAATATTGTTATCCTTATATCCTCATTGGTTGCAATTGCGAATAATATCCCAAGTCAGATGCGTGCACACATTCTCCTGGGTGACAGCAGACGGCAGACTGCTGGGCGAGTGCTGGCGTTTTGGCATGGGGGGGGGGGGGGGGGGGTCAGAACATATGGAATTCATTCTGTACTGGCCATATATGGAGCGTGTCTTGAGTGTACAGGGTTTGATGAGGTCAGATCAACATACTGTATGAAATGTCAGAACAGGTCAGCTCCATATATGGAAAATTGGAAATATAAGGGTTTGAGTTCAGATATAGAGTTGCTGGCCAGCTCCATATATCTGTATGTCTTCTCCATGTATGGTTATCCAGGGTTAGCTCCATATCTCTGTATGTCTTCTCCATGTATGGTTATCCAGGGTTAGCCTAGTTGAGGTCAGGCGTGATATGGCCATATATTGACATTCCCATATATGGGGAAGGGCTCCTGGCGATGTTATCTATGTCGCGAGTCGCAACTAAATGGTGCATTTATATATAAATGGTAAATGGTGCATTTATATAGCGCCTTTATCCAAGGCGCTTTACAGAGATTGTGCATTACATTCACCCATTCACACACATTCATACACCGATGGCAGCGGAAACCATGCAAGGCACCAACTAGCACATCGGGAGCAATTAGGGGTTCAGTGTCTTGCTCAAGGACACTTCAACAGTAACTCTGGGGGAGCCCGGGTTCGAACTGGCAACCTTACGGTTTCCATCCAGGCACTCTACCCCTGAGCCACCGCCGCCCCACCGCAACTACATACAGTATATGCCCATATACTGTATGGAGATTCCTGATGATGTCGAGGTCGCATTGCTGGGGAAGATCAGTGCATCGATGCATGCATCCGCATGGGTGACGGCAGACTGCTGTCGCTTTGGCATGGGATCAACTTTGACCAAAAAAATGCACAATGAAAAACGGGTATAGAAAGGGTTAATTGTGATGGCCAGGGTTCATGGCCATAAGGCGTGTTGAGTGTAGAGGGTTTGATGATGTCAGACTGACATATTATGATGGACTAACAACCATATATGGAGATCTAAATGTCTCTATGATGTCACGTGATGTCACAAGGTCAAATCCATATATATGGAGATCTATTAAGTGTCTCCATGAGGTCACGAGATGTCACGTGGCACGATACCATATATGGAGACGTGGGTGACTAACTAATGGACGGACGGACGGGAGATGCACATTTTTATAGTAAAGCACGACCTTCAGTCGCAATAAATGTTGCCCAGCTGGCCAATCATATGGTTCACTGCAGCTCAACAGTCTACTGTATATGGGAGTGGTCAGGTTAGCGTTAGGGTTTCTGTGCAGGGTTTGATTTGCTGGGGGAGATACACAACTAGCTCTCAATGGTCTCGCACCTTCCTACCTACATGACTGCCTGCCTAAATATGTCCCAAACCTTCCTACCTACATGACTGCCTGCCTAAATATGTCCCAAACCTTCCTACCTACATGACTGCCTGCCTAAATATGTCCCAAACCGCCCCCTAAGGTCTTCCACTGCTGGCCTGCTCGCTTTGCCTAAAAAAATGGCAACTAAAAAATACGGGGAAGCAGCTTTTTGCTTCTACGGGCCGTCGGCATGGAACAAGCTCCCACTGTACCTTCGTCAGGCAGCCTCTGTAGACATTTTTAAAGCTCAGCTCAAGACCCACTTCTACAACATTGCCTTTAATTGTTCGCACATCCACTATTGTTTGTGTTCAAGAATCTTTTGTTAAATGTGAATGCAAATAAAGATGTTAAATGTGTGTTTGTCTGTGTCACATTATGTGCATACAGTATTACTTTTGTAGTATGTATATGTATACAAAAGTCTTTCTTCACAGTGTCTTGTTCAAAATGCTCAACGGACATAATTATGTGCCACACTGTAGGCTATTCGCTCATTGTTTGTGATTTGCCTGGCTGGCTTTGCTCTTAATTACCATTGCAACTGACTGACATGTACGTTTCTGAGACGTTATACGGCCGTGCTATCCGTCTCCGCAGCTGTTGCATGCCAATCATTACAAAGGTGCCAATTGATACTTTGAATGACAGACCGCGGTCCCTGTGTCTTAAAATAAAACCATAATTATGTTGAAGTAATGAATCAGTTGTTCTTTTACTGTATGTGGCCGTTTTTAAAGTGGTTGTATTGTATGGAAGTATAAAGTCGCAGAATTATGCTATCTATGTGAGTAGGTCTGGATATATAAAGGTGTGTGCCTATGTAGCTATGGATTTGTCTCACAACCACCATAAATATATGATTAAAATGGTAATTATTCTTTCGATAAATTATTATTCATTTATGTTAAGCATGAGCAGACGATTCATTGCTGGGGAAACAAAGTGAAAATCGTAAAAGTGCCCCTTAATAATCTCTATGAGATACTTTTGTTTTTATGTTTCCAAATATACAATTATATCTGTAATGCATTTAAAACTATTCTCAAATGATGACAAATCCTCTTGGTTTGTTTAGAAAAACATAGACATTCCAGAAGCAAAATGTAATGTAATGACTGAGTGGCATCTATAATGTATAGTTCATAAATATCCCGTTCACAATGCATCTTGTTAAAGATGGAGTGTGCCACCATTTTTTTCCACCCTAAAACATGATCATCAGGTATTATTACTAATATAAGGGGGAAGAACTTTTTCCAAAAAGTGTACAGTATTTGTTAAAATCATGCTTTTATGTGGACACGCCCACCAGTTCATTAGGTATGCCTGGTTTGCCTGGTGGGTGGTGATGGGCGGTGATCCACCATAGAGTTATATATCTATAGAGAAGACACCCGAGTTCTCCTCCCATCCACTTGCATTAAGTTGCTCAAAAGCGCATGAGGCGGATTCACTCCTCCTTCCTGGTAGGAACAGAGTGCATTCTGGGATTGATTGGTTACAAACACATGAACGCGCTGCCGTTGACTATCATTGTGCCGTTTGTGCGCGTTCACGTATGAAACATTCGTTCACGTGTCATGGCCCCAATCACATGAACGTGCGCAATGATAGTCAACGGAGCAGCGCTGGCTCGAGCTGCACTACCAAATCCGGCCACTATGTCCATTTCGCCTCAGGGTTTCCTCTGGGTGCCTTCTCTAGAAATATATACTCTAAGTGATCCACCTGAACTGAAGCCACACCCACAGCTGTAGTTGTATGATAAAGGGGGAGGGGTTAGGGGAGGGGCTGATAGTGTGGTGTCACTATATTACTGTTTACTTCATTGGCCCGTTTGACTGTCAAGGGTTCAGCCTCCAAGAAGAAACCCTAAATACAAAGTTAATACACCATTGCACATAAAAACAACTCCAGGGTGTCTAATGAAGTACTGTCACCTCATAGACACATGAAAAACTGGAAAAATACAAAAATTGTGGCACTCCATCTTTAAAGTGATGCTTTCAGATGGGCCAATGCATTGGGAAATGCTGATGAAAACTATGGTTATCCGCTCCAGATGGAAGACCAGCCTGAGCCGCAGACCCAGCTATCAGTGTGAGATAGTGATGCAGTAGCATGATGATGAGACCATGACAAACCAGATTGGAGCCTGTGTGTGTGTTCCTGTGCAAACAGAGTATGGGGCTGACTGTGTCATGCTGTCCAAGATCCCCTGAGAATCCATTGACCGCCTGCAGATGGTCAAACATTCTGAAACGATGCATGCTTCATAGACAAATCCCATGTTGTGTTTACTGTACATACACATGGGGGAAGACAGCCGCGTGTGCAGCTGTGCTTATTTTATAGTTCACTAGTAAGAGACCACACCTCTACTTCAGTTAACGGTTTATTGAAACATAATGAGATGAACGTGGAATGGAGTGAGGAAGAGGAACCCAAGGATGGGCGAGACTCAGTGGCGTGCACAGACATTTAGAGGGGCAGGTGCTCAAGTGAAAAAAAGGGCACCTTGTGCAGCACATTTTGGTGCAAGAACCCATTTTGGTGCTTTAGCTATTGAAAGATAGCAGATCTACAAGCTCATAGCGCGCCACCGAGTGGCGCACTACGAGCTTGTAGGTCTGCTATTTTTTTTTAATCGAAGAACCACTGACATAGAAACATAGCTTTAGATTGTGGGGGGCCTAAATAACATAGTAGAAGCGTTTTATCAATATTTGATCAATGTCACTGCATGGTCCACAAACTACAAATTAAGGGAAAAAAAAATAAAACAAGCCAAATTGCACCCCCTAGTGTCTATCTGTGCACGCCACTGGCGAGACTCCATCTTTGGTCCCTCCCCCCCTGGATTCCTAGAGAATGGAGGCGGAAGGAGGAGGTTTTAGTTGGGGTGGAGGAGAATGGCGAAGTTGAAGAATAGCGAAAATAGCCGATCTACAAGCACGGTGCTCACAACCCGTGTTTGGTCTCTTGTGAAGCTTGTTTCTTCTTCATTGGGTTTTATGGCGGGTTGCAACCAATCTTAAGGTGTATACCGCCACCTACTATATGAGAGTTCTATCTATAAACGTAGGTCTTTGCTCTATTTACTAAAAGTCCACCCAAGTGCTCCCCTTCCATATTCAGTCCTGACTGTCCAAACAACTAAAACTGCTTTCAAAGTCCAGAAAGAAATGACAAGGCCTGGTTATATCAGAGTGGTGATTGAGGCTCAAACCATTAGAAATAAGTTTGAGGGACATAGACAATATGATATTAAATATTAAAAGCAGTTTTAAAATGCATGTTCTTCGCGCTTTAAGTCTACTATGGGGTTCTGTGTGTGTGGCTGTGCCTTTAACAAGTCCATTGCAGTGCTGGATTGGAGGGCGGAGCCAGAGATGATGAGTGGAAGGGGAGACACCTGGCCATTGTCTCCCCAAACACTGTTTAAGAGACTGGCTGCTCTCACTGCACTTCAGATCGGCTTTTCTCCACAGCAGGAGAGAAACCTTGTAAATGTGTTTCTTTTGGTTATAAGTTTTGGGCAGCATGTTTCCTTAACAATTTAAGTTGGAAACTTTAATTTAATTGCTTGAATTACTTATCTCTTCACAAGTATGAAATAAAATACTTATTTTTGGATTGTCCTCCGGTGTGGTTTCCATTTTTTCCGTTATGGCCCCAGAGCCAGATTTGATCCAACTATCAATCCTGGTGGAGACCTGTGCCCCGAGGGGCACTTCTTCTATAGTTCACTCTGTGCCATTTTGAAAAATAAATATTTGAATTACAAAAAAAAAATAAGCCGATAAAGAAGAATTATTTAGTCAAAGTCTAGACAAAATATTTCAAACTTATAACCAAAGCTAGAACTGAGGTGAAAAGTTCACTTGAAGTTTAGGAAGATGACATGTTAATTAGAATTTTGTTAAATTTCTCAAGAGTATTTTCATCTACAAAATCTCTAAGAACCCTTTGCTTCTTCACTATCGTAGTTCTAAATGTCAAAAAATGCTGACATGTGAATTTGTAATTGGGCCTTATGCGGCCTATATAGCCGTGCCTCATGGTGCCTATGTTACTCCAGCAGAGAATATACTTCTCTATGGGCTTAATGAATAAAATTAGATCTCTCAGTAGAATGAAGGCAGAGCAGACGGGGTCGAAGTTCAACACCAACCTTTCAGCAAGTAATTGGCTGAATCTGTGATCCCTCCCGACCGGATTCATTATCAGACCCTTTCACTTCTCGCTTTTACTGCTCTCTCTTGACAGCTGTGAACTGGTATAGCTGACCCAGATCTACTGTACGACCAGACGTTACCAAGCCTTAACCCATTCTGACCTGAGATCAGATTCATAACGAGGTTTCCGCTGGACACACACTGGTCTGACGAACCCATTCTGACCTGAGATCAGATTCTAAAAATGTCAGTCGTTCTTCGATTTTTTTCAAAAATAGCAGACCTACAAGCTCGTATCGCGCCACTCGGTGGCGCGATATGAGCTTGTAGATCTGCTATTTTTTCAATAGATAAAGCATAACATGATGCTAACACCAAAATGGGTGCCCGTTCAGAATGGGTTAAACAGCCCTATTACGCTCCCCTGCCTTGTATTCTTAGTGTAGTCCATCCCAACGGCCATCCTAAGAAAGCCAAATTAAATATTCATTAGGGTTGGTCTGGGCTCGGACGAATTCCTCTACTTTGCAAGAGGAATCAGCTGTCTTGACAGTAAGGAGCTACTATTTCCCCCATGATGATAGCCCCACCCTTCCCATCTTAACAGAGTGTAAAAATGTAAATGTGTACTATTTTTCCACTTAAACCCTGTATACCTTGTTGTACGTCAAATCTGTCAATCAATTTAGACCACAAGGGTAAAGTCAATTGAAACAGCTGTAAATCTACTTCATAGGCATGAAAATGCAAGCCCTAAAACCATGTGTTTTGGTGGATGAAAGTTCTCAAGAGTGACACTAAATAAGAAAATATCAACCATATCTTTTAGTAGAATAATTATAATATGATTAGTAGAAATAGGACCTCAAACACCCCTTGAACTGAATGGTGTACTACCACTACCACCACTATAGTGCAGTTTTAGAAGCTGTGAACAGGAACATCCTTGGTTCCTCGTCTAGAAAACCAGATTAATCCTGGCTTACACTAGCTGCTTTTCTGTCTCGACTGAAGGAAAAACTAGGCACTGACACAAGGCAAAGCGGTAATCTTACCTCGGTTAGGTTATGGGGACATGTTGGAGATAAGACTTTTGGACCACAGATAAGACTGGAGAAACCCTGCAGCCGCACCATGGGGTGATGAGGGAGAGATTCCTCACAGGTGATAGCAGGGGGAAAAAGGAAGCTTGTGTGGAGCTCTGTGACTGAGGCTCACAGCAAATTAATTACACTGACTCTTACCCCTCTCTTTGACTCCTGCTGCTGACACACTTTTCCCTTTTATTGAGTGCCCCCCCCCCCCCACACACACACATACACAATATTCCTGTGTCAACAGATAGAGGAAGCACTAAGCAGACACATGGAGGTAGAATAATTGACACCGGTGTGAAAGAAAGATGAGCTAAATCTGAATCTTGCTCAGACATACTGCATTCATTTTGAGCAGTTTTCATTCTTCATGTTTTACTATGTGCTACACGACTTTGGATATATTGTACTTCTGTTTTACGTGGTGAAATTAAATCTCCCCAGCCTCTATGAATGTGTATAGAGTATATATATATATACAGTATATATCTCCCACTCTAATCACTACAATGTACCACTTTCCATCACAGAGTGCACCAGGTAGTAGCAGACATCGACGAGCAGACTGCAAACGCGGACAGCTCTTGTCAAGCTCATCGGTAATTGCATGACATGCCATTAAAACCTCCGACAGCCAGAGGGAATTGTACATCCGACCAGTGTCTTTACATGTCATGTCTGCACATACAGGCTATACAACCACACACATACTCTATGAATACATGTCCACATATATACAGTGCATACACAGTACTCAAGTACAGACATACACTGTTCATTTATATATAATTTATTAAGTGTATTGTACATATTTTGTTCACTCAATTCACTCGTTCAGATTATCCACTGCAGATTTCTAGGGCCAGCAGCTATTTTGTTGTATTGGGGATCAATATGTTGTAAATAGCCTTAAACTAAAAAGCCATAACCTAATGTACGTTGACTCACTTCCAACATTTTGTTATTGAGAAAACGAACATTGTAACTATTGTCTTTATTTACAATGTTCTTATTGTATAAGCGGTGTCTGTCGTCCCTTTGATAAGCCTGTTTACTGTATATCAACTGGTCCGTAAGTAACAAAGGTTTATCTTATCATATATTGTGCTCAAACCAGTCCTTATGAAATAATACAGTTAAGTGTAGCGAGTAACCGCCATTGGACGTGACATCTCTGTGTAAGCCCTCTGCGGCGCTATGCAACAGCTTGTCACACATTAGGTCATTATTCTATAACTGGGAATGTTCACACTTTCCTTGTTAAGCCTAGCTCCTTCACACCCACACACACACACATGCACGGCGCACGCACGCACGCACGCACACACGCACACACAAAAGTAGCTGGTGTGCTCTCACTTTGCAGACGGTTTGCGCGTACTTTTAGCAACGCTCAGGTCCCACAGGGCCTTATTAGAGAGAATGGTAGGGGCTTCTCACAACCTCAGCACTCGCTCGCTGCCTCCCCTCATGCAGTGAAGAAAAGAAGAGAGGCTCACATTACTAGGCTCACATCATCCAGACTTCAGACACTTCCCTACTGCAGTGGCTGCGCAGCACTGCGCCGAAAGGTCATTGGCTTATTTGAGATTCTGTTTTGAGAGATGCTAAAGTAGTCATGCGGATTGCATAGTTTGCATTTATGGCGAACGTGTGCATGCATGGTGTATTCTATTTTATTAATGAATTCAGAGTTAAGTCAACACTTTTAACAGGATTTCACACAGTATGCATTTTAACCACAGTCACTATGTATGGCTGTATTTCAAATAGATTGTGTGGATTATCTTTAATTTTGGAGGCTATAGGGATAATGCAGAGTTCTCCATGGGAAACTGTTACATCTTGTGGTGTAAACTTCTCTCTTCTTCACTTTCACTTATCTCTTCAAGAACTCTGGAATTAGCCGGCACCATCGGAACTGCAGATCTTGAGGACTCTTTAGAAAGAAACTCAGAGGTAGCTTTGAGCTTTTCCCTCGTCTAGATAATGGGGTTTAAATGGGATATTCAGTCGCAGGCATTCTGGTTAATTGGACATCAAGCATGGCGTGTGCAAGGGAGATTAGGCTTCTGAGGATACATCAGAATAAAGGAGAATGCTGTATTTGCCCTCTATCAGATACTTTGTTCTAAATCTGTATTATTAGACAGAGAAGGGCTTCTAATTCAATTTCTCATTTTAATTTACTTGGTGAAGATTAACAGCAACTCCAGAGAGAAATGTTGTGGGATTATCCTTGTAGTGTACAGTAGTGTTGTAGTATAGTTAGGTTTCACATATTCTGTACAGGTCAAGGTGATCGGGTCAACAACTCAACCGAGAAAGACCTGAAAGTGAGGAAGGCCTCGAGCCTACACTTGCATGGCCCTGAACGGCATAAGCAGTGTATGGAACTCCAACCTCCCTCATCAAACCAAACTCAGCTTCTTCTATACGGTAGAGTCTGTTCTCCTATACGGCAGTGAACACTGGACCCTGAAGCCAACCCTGCAGAAGTCTCTAGATGGGTGCTACACCATAATGCTGCATGCGTGCAGCACTCAACATCAGTAAGAGCAACACAAATCTGTATGATGGAATGCCAAGGGTGAGCCAGAAAATAGCAGTCAGGAGAATGAGACTAGCAGGACACTGCCAAAGACACCAAGGCCCTCATTTATCAACCGTGCGTACGCCAAAATATGGGCGCACGCCGAAATTACCGACATTTTCGGCATTTAACATTTCCGGCAAAGCTTGAAATTGAACTTGAGTAGGACAAATAGTCACGTCTGGTCGCGAGCTGGCGTACGCTGTTTTTCTGTTTTACACAAGCGGAGCAGCCTTGTCTGAACTGCTGAGAGGCTGTCACAGGCATCAAAACATATATGTATTCACTCCTAAAATGTTTATATAAAAGGTATGTATAATGTATATGGGCTACATGTAAAAAATAAATAAATAAAAATGTTAAGGAATACATGTGTCATATGAAATTAGTAGGAGATAAAATCGCGCAATTAAAAACAATGTTGCAAGAGATGCTTAAGCCATTTAAACAGTGTTTTGCATGAGCGCATATACGTACATGCGAGGATTTGGGCTGTCTGTGCTGAAATATTTCCATGACGGGACGTTGGAGAGTATAGTGCAGCAGCTGCTGCAGCTCAGCTGCGGAGTCCCAACGTGCAGGTATAGCCTACTGTAGCCTAATCTACAGCATGAAGGCCGATGTCTTTCTTACGGTATGTGCAATATAATAAACCCGACGCGTCGCTCGAATGCCAAATGTACCGTGCCAGGCTCCCAGCGCAAGTGGGAACTGCATCGGATATATAGGTAGGCCTATATTACCCAGCCAGCCCATGCACCAGCCACATGAGGCTATGGTTTTGGCTGCACATTCATATAACAGTGACTAACGACTGCGAGGCAATCTAAATAGACTGGCGAACGTCGGAACGTGCATGGTCAGTTGGTCACGGACGGACCACTGTGATAGAGAGAGACAGACAGACAGACAGACAGGACAGGACAGGAGGAGCACCTGTAAAACAGCAGCGTGTGTGTCAGTGTGCCTATTTGTTATTTAATTATGGTTCACAGGTTCAGGTTTTCGTTCACTAATATATCTTGTTGTATATTAAATTAAAAATACTTTAATAATTTAATATACAACTAACAACACACAGTTAAAGTTGCAAATAGCGATATGTGCGTGCGTGCGTGCGGGGGGTGAGGGGGAAGCGAAGCGAGAGGAGAAACAGACAGCTTTATTTAATGTGTCATGTAGGTGCGTGCGTGCATGACAGCAAGGCAAGCGAGGTGAGAGGGAAACAGACAGGGACCCTGCATGAATTAAATAAAGTTGGTCACAGGGTAGGCCTACAACTTTATTTAGTTGTCTGTTTCTCCTCTCGCTTCGCTTCCCTTGCTGCCCGCCTCACCCCCCGCACGCACGCTTTATTTAATTCATGCAGGTGTTCGTTCTTTATTTGTTTAACAACACACCAGTTAGTTGGGCTTGCAAGTTGCGTGTGCGTGCTGTGCGTGTGTATGAGAGAGGGGGAGAGGCGGGCAGCAAGGCACGGGAGAAACCTATTTTTTCATGTAACCATGGTTTCAGGAAACGTATTGCCGTTGTTCATGTCGCAAAAACGAGGGCGAGGCTTGATTTCTTAGGGCGTGCCAGATCAAATTCAGCCGTGACATTTATTAACGTGAGAACAAAATTAAGGAAGGATCAGCTGTTTGCGATCACTTTATAAATGCCGTGGCGACGTGGGTGTACTACGAAACCTGCACTCGAATCTGTGGCAGATTTTACACTCGATTGATAAATGAGGGCCCAAGAGCTGCCAGCCAGCAAACTAGTGCTGATCTTATACCAACCTGCTTGCGCAAGTGCGGTCACAAGGACGTCCTACATTAACATATGTACATGTTGGCTACTCAAGAACGACGCAGGAGCGCAAAGCACCAACGAGCTGGCCGAACGGGATGACTGGAAGCAACGATGGAGGGCTCGCCTGAGGACGACCTAGAGAGAGATACCTGGGGAGGAAGAAGAGAAGACGAAGAAGGAGAAGAAGATTTAAGCAGCAGTGGTTTGGGTCTTCAGTGAAAGTCTTATTTTTCCAAAAAATGTGTGCAGTTGATTATTCTCAAATATAAATATATTTTTATTCTATGTGCCAGGGACAGATCCAGATAAATGTCAGGCTTCCACCTTTTGAAAGGTCAGTGTGCACAAGAAATATGACACTGATTGGCCTAGTAGTATGCAAGATTAGCTGTGGACACATTGACACACACACAGACGGGGCAAATGTGTGATCTTCTGGCAGAGATAATGGCCTGGCGTCAATGCACGCACGCACAAACGCACGCACGCACGGACACACACAGACACCACATCCTCACAGGAAGCTCAAAAGCAATCTTTACTTAAAAACTTTTTTCCCAACCTGAGAATTGTGACCTTACAGTATCTCCCTTAAAGGTTTTATGACATTCATTTTCATTTCTTTTTCTTTTTCTTTTTTCCTTTAGGTTTTATGACCTCAATTACACCCAAAAAACCTGAACTTTGAACATTCAGTGGATTTTCTGTGGTCTGAAGTTTTCTTTGGGGTTTGGAAGGCCTTTGAGCTACAATGAAAACAGGCAACAGGCAACAGGCAACAGCAAATCCCATTGACATATATGGGATTTGCAGTAAGTGATGTCACTTACTGCCGGCAAATCAGAGCACCTGTTTGAGCCAGAAAACCCCAGATCACAGAAAATCTACTGAATGTTAAAAGTTCATGTTTTTTGGGTGCAATTGAGATTAGAAAACCGAAAAAAAAACAAGAACAATTCCAAAACCATTTTTTAATGTCACAATCCCTTTAAGGAGATCCCAAAAATGTCCCCAAAAGGTCAAGTTGTCAGGTATTACTATAGCCTTCCCTTATGAGGATTTTTGGCTTCCATGTGCGTACTTGTGCGAGAAACACACATACATGTCTGCATACGTCCATCCTTCTTTACATACCTGTTTATTTAAACACACATACATGTCTTTGATTGATTGATTGAAATATTTATTAACAGTTTGTAGAATTTACAGTACATTTTAAGCACAAACTCAATACAAAGACTGTCAACTGTGAGTGGACGACCCAATTAAGCATTACACTTGTTTACAACAGGGTCCACATTGTTCAATTCATCAAAACATTTAAAGACATACAAACATTTAGAGACATAAACAAACATTTAGAGACATAATGTCTGCATACGTCCATCCTTCTTTACATACCTGTTTATTTGAAGCAACCGTGTTTTCTGCACCACAAAAGGAGGGTCTGCCCCACAAAGGGAGGGCAGACCCTCTAGCCTGGTTAATAAACCAGACCGAATCAGCCGTTGGCAAAAATAAATTGCCTGCCGGCGGATTTCGGTCTGGAGAGGCCCATTTCCTACACCAGAGAATGTGGGCGGCCAATCGGGACACGGTATGCAATATGGGCGGGCTTTGGTACAGTGACTTTCAATGCTTGAGACCTTTGACTGACAGTAGCTCTGACCAATTGCGTCAAAGAGAAAATGTTTCCCTGGAAATGAAATCCAAGCTGAGCCTCCCCAGACTAATATCCCGCGATCTGTGCGATATTAGTCTGGTTTATTAACCAGGCTACAGACCCTCTGCCTAAAACTATAGGGCGAACTCCCTTAGACCAAACTGCCTCCCCCTGGCCAGCCGGGGCGCCTAATGGAGGGGAAAGGAACTGGTCGGAATTGGAATAACATGTTCCTTCCACTCGCTATACAGTACGTCCGGCCGGGGAAACTCTCCCCTGTCAGGTGAAAAGAAGCAGCTAATTGGTCTCCTCATGCATAGAAGGAAGCATGAGGTCAGTCCGCTGCCCCCCCCCCAGGTTGGCAGAGGAAGTGTAGCGCCCAGGATTACATTAGATAATTGACACTGGGTGAAAAAATGCGTTGCAAAATTGTGGGATAAAAAAAGTAAGGAAAAAAAAAAGAAAGTCCCTCCCTTCATTATTTGTTCTCAAGGTTCTCAATTACACACACACACACACACACACACACACACACACACACACACACACACACACAGCTTCCTTTGCCGAGCCCTTCTAGAGAAGTGTCTAAACTTTCTGCCTGTACGGTGTGTTGGGAGGCAGAGTAATAGGCAGCGGTATAAGCAGAGGCTTGCTGCCTTTGCCAGCCTGTCGGATTTCAAGTTTATTAAGTATATCAAACCAGGGCTGCCCCCCCCCCCTCAGGGAACATTTGCAATCCAAAGCTCTGCTTGGTGTCGCTTCCACCAGCGTCAAGCTGTCACAAACACTCCACTTAATTTGCAAAGCAGTGCACAGAGGGGGAGAAATAAGAAAATGGGAAATGAGTGTCATTTTCCACCGTGTGTGTATACACCATTTGCATCTAAATCAAACTGAGGAATGTTGTACACAATGTTGTGTTTTACAACTTGTTTTGTTGTAGCCTATACAGCATATACTGTGTATACAGTAAATTATGTGCATAATAACCCATTCTGACCGGGCACCCATTTTGGTGTCAGCATCATGTTATGCTTTAGCTATTTAAAAATAGCAGATCTACAAGCTCATATCGCGCCACCGAGTGGCGCGATACGAGCTTGTAGGTCTGCTATTTTTGAAAAATCGAAGAGCGACTGACATTTTTTTAATCTGATCTCAGGTCAGAATGGGTTCATCAGACCAGTGTGTGTCCGGCGGAAACCTCGTATGAATCTGATCTCAGGTCAGAATGGGTATAGACGTGCATGGAGTAAATATACTGTATGTATACTGCTTGCATGTAATGGGCAGTAG
>NC_139703.1:51039891-51139891 GCF_964188405.1 Protomyctophum parallelum | reverse complement strand
TCTGTGGCATACAAGGTAACGGAAAACAATATATATATATACACACACAAGTGCTATACAAGTGAAAATACAGGGTGAGCAGGGCTGTGCAGGTCCAAAAGCAAAGAACGGATCAAAACATCCTATAACTCTCAATCCTGGACCAAAACACCTCCCCAATCTGACTAACTATTAATGAAAACAAGAGAGCCTTTAACTGACTACTCTACTCTTAACCTAACTCAAACTAAAATACATTAGTGAGGAGCCTGCTTGTCTACCTACAGTAAGTGAATGACAATTGGATTTACTATACTACCTGCTATACTACCTGCTATACTACCTGCTCTTGATAACAATATACACAATAATACACTTTACATGATATGATGAATTCCTGTTCTGTTCTTTAGCTACATAGAAGTGTCTATTTGTATGTCTCTAAATGTTTTGATGAATTGAACAATGTGGACCCTGTTGTAAACAAGTGTAATGCTTAATTGGGTCGTCCACTCACAGTTAACAGTCTTTGTATTGAGTTTGTGCTTAAAATGTACTGTAAATTCTACAAACTGTTAATAAATATTTCAATCAATCAATCAAGCAACAGGTGGGGGTTACGCAATAGACGGATAAATGCAACTCTTGCAATGATGTTACTACTCCGTGAGTCCTCTCTCTCGGGAATGAAGTCATCGTAACGGCTTTATGCCGTCAGGTGCGTGCAGGTGTAGGAGCTGGTTGGAGGAGTGAGGTGCGGAGCGGGCGACCAACAGCGGAGCGTCGGTAACGCTCTCCACCAATGGCTGCGCTGCAGGGACGGATTAACCCCCACGAGGGCCCCTGGGCCGGTGATTTTTGCAGGGCCCCCATAGCGCGGGTGCACGTGACATTTTCGCGTTTTTATCATCTTTTTTTACCTAAATGTAACAATATCACTGGCCAATAAAGGTCCCCAGCAGCCCTTTTCAAGGTCTTAAACCTAGTACAGTGCGGTCCAGTTTCCCCAAAGGGCCCTTGAGAGCCAAGGGCCAATTTGTCCCTGCTGCGCTGACTGAGCTGCAGGGGGGAATAGACAACGGGGCGCGCGCTGCATGGGCGCACCAACACAGACACACTGCAGACCCACAGGCCTACGGCCGTAACAGAAACGTTTTATTTTATGTGTGCAGAATGCAATATTTTATGTGTATGGGGGTTACTACTAGACCATGTGTTTGTACATATTATTTGTTGTCCTTTAAAGTGAAGCATTTAGAGTTTACTTTGCATGAGATGTGCTATCTAATATACGGAAAAGAGAGATGGGGTTATGGCCGCGGGAAGATGTTTACAGTATCGGAGGTTCTGAATGTTTAGCAGGGGGTGCGTGTGCGTGAGCACAAAATGTTCGCGCATTTTCACGCGGAAAAGTGGCTTTTACTTTCCCTCTCCACACGCATGAGCAAACTGAAACAGGCTATTAACCAGGATAAGGCACCGATACTGTGATACAGCATATCTTTTAGGCCTAGTATCTGTTTTGATGAAAATTATTATTATTTTCCCCCTCCAGGGGGGGGGGGGGGGGGGCCCAGCACCCCTACTTCCATCAGCCATACACTGTACAGCATGTGAATACCTGCTTATGTCTCAATGAGCGTTGGTGCATGCACATACAGTACAAGAATGATACAATGGTTGATTCAGGATTTGCAAACAGCCTGAATTCCTCTATAGATAGTATGCTAATGTTACCCCATGTGTGTTACAAGCACGTCAAATATCTCTCTCCCCGTGTGTGAACATGAAGAATGACTTCCAATGAGATAATAGGACTTTTAAGCAGGACAACTGGATTACTCACTCCCTGGAATTATGCAATTCATTACAGCCTTTCTTTTTATAACTATAGACTAATTGCATTAGTCGTGATGGTTATTTCATCAGCCTGTCACGCTGATTGCGTTGTGGAAAACGAATCGACTTTCCAAGGAAGACATGAGAGCCATTTTCAAACTGGGCCTGCAAGGATGTGTGTGCCTTTAGAGCAGGAGTAACGCTTGATTTATACTCCGTCGTACAGTGGTGTTATGAGGCCAAAAGGAGCAGGTCTATAAGCTCACATTGTGTCATACTAAGGGCAACAAAGTATTAATCAGGCTTAATGGCACAGTTTAAGATTATGGCAATGACGACATATTGTAGAGTAGGTGATGATCACATATGATCTCATGTTATTACAGTCACTTCATATTACGACCTTTGACCCTATATGGGGTCTTGGCTCCAAAGGAGTAATATATATTGTGGCTGTCAAAGATCACAAACCAATTCAGGCAAAAAGGTGTACATTTATTGAAAAGAAAGCTTCACAATGTTCACATCAACAGGGCAAGCATGTATATATATAGCTTCAGGGTGGCCAATGCTAGAAATAACAAACAACACCCCCCAACCCTACCTAGAAAAGAAACACTCCTAAACTACACCAAAAAGAAAATTACAATCTAGGCTCCCTGACTAAACATAAAACAATGGGTCAAAACTGGGGCACCAAAATAAATAGCAGCACACCCTTACCATGTACAGCTTCCCTTCTTTTAACACAGGAAAGGGGTTTGGGATACTTTGACAGCGGTTTGCGTAATGCTTACTAGGTTGGTCTGTTCTCTAAACACACAGTAAATAAAGAAACCTCAAACTAAGCAGGTAAGGCACACAGCCTACAGACACTACCCTAGCTACAGACTGGGTTCAGCAGCACAGGTGACGGATGGCAAGAAAGACAAGGAGCTTCTCCCAGCCTTTTATACTGGTGTCTGGCTGATTGAAACATGAAACACAAAACTCTAATTTCTGGTGTATTTTATTGCTGTCTCTTTATTGCCCTTTCCTGAGCAGTCCCTTGTTTTCTCTTCCTCCCAGTCACGTCCCTTCCAGCCCTACCTTTTGGATTCAGATAATCAAACATAGTGGCCAGCCATATTCTGAAGCAAGGGGAACGTGGCCAGCCATTCTGATAGCTGGTGTAACCCATCCATGACAAACAACCTGAACCATGGGATTGTGTGCATTCTGACTAGCAGGGCTAAAATGATGCATTGTGTCAGAGTTATAAATACAAAACCACATATTTACTTTCAAGCCAGCAGTGGCAATGCACTATGGGAAGCGACAGCGATGAATGATTTGTCATGGTTTTCATGCTCACAAGAACAGGAGCGAACAATGTGCTTCCTCAGGTCCATTCATCTGGAACTGAGAAAGTAGAATAATGGTGGAACACTAACCGTGTTCCCAGGTTTATCTCCATGTCATGAGGAGATCACTATTGCTGAAAGTTTCTAATCGGAAGTAGAGGAGGTAAAGGGCTACATGTTTGCCGGCTCTACCGGGTCTTCCTGTAGAATAGGGGTGGACTAGTAGGACTATGCCTCCCCGACTGGTCGATCTTGGGGGTCTTTTTGGTTGATCACAGCTACAATTTGAAAATACAGACAAAAACATCCATTCATATTGGCGACGCCCTGCCATCCAGATCGCACTCATCAGGGTTTCTGGTTTCAAGTTCAAGTTTATTGGTCATTTAAAATACACACACCTTATACAATGTATTCAGGGTTTTCTTTTTTGACCAAAAGGGAGTGTTTGGCAGAAGCCTTAGCTTATAATGCCAGCCCTTTTAATATTCAAAATAGCTATAAAAAGGATGAAGATACAACAAAACAAAAAAACAAAACAGACAGAAAAAAACAAAACAAAACAAACATAACAAAACAAAAACAAGAAAAAAAACAAAAAACAAAACATGTATACAAACAAAAAACGGAAAAGGACAAAAAAAATAAAAATAATAATAATGGTAATGATAATGATGATGATAATAGTAATAATAAACACAAGGGAGGAAGGAGTATTTTGGTTATACTTTTATGATATCAATCCACTTCATAATTGTCTATCATATTGTTTTTAAGAGTTTTTTTTAAATACATGTAAAAAAAAGGGTTAGTTAAGATTTTTGGACTTTTTGGAAAGCTGTAGGAAATACTTAATAATGTGGTTGTAAAGGTAATGATTGAGTCCCGATGGAAGTTCTGGTTTTGGTGAATATTAAGTAGTTCCGGTGGGGGTCTCATTGAAAATAAATAAAATAATTTGTATTGTTGACCTATTTCTACCATATATCGCAACTTTCGTTCAACTCTATCACACTAGCAGCAGAAAAATATAATTCCATGTGACAGGGGGTCAAAGCTGAACGAAAACTGTGGCCCCCATTCACGAAAACTGTGAATGGGGGCCCATCGATGGCTGGCAATCACAAGGCAAAGCACTGCATTAGAAAAAAGTGCAACTATATACGGTATTTAATTACTTGCACAAGGGTTTTTTACTTCCACCATTATTGAACAACAAACCAATTCAAATGTAAGTGGGGTCATACACTTTGGCAGTGACCACTCCATTAGGGCCGATTCATACTCCTATTTTACAGCTGTTTCGGCGCTGTAGTGCCGAAATGATTTCGGCTCGTCAGAAAATTTCAGTAGCACCGAAGAGCCGACTTTAGGACGGTCCCCGCCCCCCCGAACCTCAAATGACGTCAAATTGTAGGCTCTACAGCGCCGAACTTATTCGGCTCTAAAATAGGAGTATGAATCGGCCCTTAGACTGTACATGAAGGCTCCGCCAACCCACGTTAAAGTATCACAACTCAATGACTAGATCCCAGAAGACTACACTGGTGATCTGTCTATCTCTCTTGGGCACTTGGATTGTTATTAAATGTACAGATGTAGACATTCCCTTTAACTATTTAAAATCAGAGTCCTGTCCATCTACGCACACGCTCAACACACACACACGTGCGCACGCACGCACGCACGCGCGCACACACACACACACACACACACACACACACACACACACACACACACACACACACACACACACACACACACACACACACACACACACACACACACACAGTGTGTGTATTCAGATTGGCATTAAAAAAATGGAAATAGAAGGTCTGGCATGATATCAAAGAAAGCACTCTTTGGTATATTGAAAAAGGCATCTGCATATGAATACTGTTGCATTGATACTTTAGGTTTTGGGGGTAAAACATATGAATACTGTTGCATTGATACTTTATGTTTTGGGGGTAAAACATATACTGTTGCATTGATACTTTAAAACAAATGGCAGGCTGAGTAGCCTACTTGAGTTAGTTGAACACTACAAGAAGATGAGATGAGACCGGTGTAGCTTCTGACTTGAGCTTTGACTCAGGTTGTAGCCTATACCGCTCAAAAATGGACAAAGTTAAGGTATAGGTATTAAGTCAACGATTGTTGTTAAATATAATCCATTTCTGTGAAAATATTATGCTAGCATTTCAAAATTCACCAGTGTAATTCAAATGGATTTATATGGTGAGATGAAAGAGGCTATTTGCATATGGTTAGCCTATGAATACATGTGCTCAGCATTCACATACAAATTGGTAAATTTAAGCTATGTTTTTTTTTTTTTTTTTTTTTTTTTTAGTTCCAGTTAGCAAGTCAGACTCAGCACTCCTCTCAAGGTTAGGGCTTTTTTTTTAAAGTGGTTTGTAGAGACCACAATTTCTCTGCCCAGCTACCAATATTGTTTGTGTGCAGTTTCACATAGAACTTTGCTCTTGTGTATGGTCACATTCATACCAGAGAGCTTTGCTGCGATTAAAACGAATTCTGCTGCGCATTGTCAGAAAGTGCACTTCGTTTGGCAGGTGTGAAGGCTCATTCGAATCGTAATGCGTATCAAAGAACCGCATTATACTCCGAGCAAAAACGGGGGTTTCGCTTCGCTTCCAATCGCACTTGATTACGATTCGGTGCAGGTGTGAATGCAATCCGCAGTAAATTAAATATGCAAGAATCCCAAAATCTCCGCCCATACGCATGAGTCTACCGAAGTATTAGGTGAGAATGTGACCTTAAATGAGATACTTACTTGTATATGAGATTGTGGCAGTTCACCCTGCATGCCACTGAGGATATATTGTACGAGTCCGACCTGTATTAAATTCAGATTATTTTATTTCTAATCTAACAGGAACGTCGGGACACAAATGGGTTAAAGTTTGAATTATTATTTATTGTGTATGTTGCAGAGAATTATATTATTTTGGGATGTGTATGTATATGGGTTGATGCTTGATTGCTAATTGCTTGTTGTCTCCATGGTAGGGAGCACCTATCAGCTGTGGGGTGTGGGGAACATACCAACAGTATGAGGGTTTCTGCTTTCTCATTGTTTAGATGATATGGTTAATTGATTGAATAATACGTGATGTATAATAATAATGTGATAATAATATGTGTTGTCCCTGGACATTATGAAGTACTTAGCCTGACCCAGAGCGAGACATTTCTGGTCTAGAGGGGCGGGTCGCGCCTCAGAAATGCGCGCACCCTGATTGGATCTCATCGATCTGTCCGTCACCCCCGGCCCCTCCTCTCCCCCCTAGTGCAGCGCTACGTCACATCATTTAGAGCGACGCCCACCCGGAAGGGTTGACTCCCACTTTTAGACTTGTTCAGCCCACGGCTTTTTCCAGGCTTTCATCTTTCGCGCAGACGAAATGAAAGCCTGGCTATCGAGGCTATGAAGTACTGGTATATTTGTGGAATCAATTCAGAGTGGTGTGTTCCAGTGGGAGGGGCTTAGCCTTTATATGTAGGGAGGCCTCCCACTGCCTGTCAGTCAAAGTAGGACTGTGGAGGTGGAAGGAGCTAGGGACACCTGTCCATTAACCCATTCTGACATGAGATCAGATTCATACGAGGTTTCCACTGGACACACACTGGTCTGATGAACCCATTCTGACCTGAGATCAGATTCTAAAAATGTCAGCCGCTCTTCGATTTTTCAAAAATAGCAGACCTACAAGCTCGTATCGCGCCACTCGGTGGCGCGATATGAGCTTGTAGATCTGCTATTTTTCAATAGCTAAAGCATAACATGATGCTAACACCAAAATGGGTGCCCGTTCAGAATGGGTTAATCACTGTAAATACTTTTGTTTTGGTGAATAAAGACTAACAGCATATCTGCATCAGGGACTGCCTGGAGGCTATTTCTATATATTTCCCCATTTTCCCAGTTTTCATACTACCCACACTAGGCAAGTGTGACAGAGATGTAACAAATACAATCTTAAATCCTGAAGAATACAATATAATATCTGGAAACCTTCAATTTACGGACATACATGAGAATCACAAACAAGATGTCGTCATGTGCCACTTAACCATACATTTATATATCTAAACACTATGATGTTACTGTATGACCTATTGTATATACATGGCAGGCCAGTACAATTACCATTTTCCAATCTACTCATGCTAACATAAAAACATCAACATATGCATGAATATCATATGCATTGAAGGACCTATATGTCCCACATCAACAGTATATCTTCTCATCAGATATCAACAACCCTGCTCAGCTATCATCCACCTTTGAAGCACCCGGCCTTGACCCCGTCTCTGGCACCAAAGCCTCTGTTGATTAAAGAGACGAGGGCTCCCATACCAGGCCCATGATGCCTGGAGAGGCAAGCCAGAGGGGGCTGCTTGCATCACCCAACACCACACCACTTGTATTAATGCGCAACCATTGCTCTCCCCCGCATCTAAATGTTTCATTACAGACCCCAGCAGACGCAGACACAATTTCGCGGCCTATATGGGGCTGCTCCCCAGCAGGCATGCTCTCTTAAGGGAAAAGTAAAGCATGACAAATTGAAATAAATGAGAGAAGGAGAGAGGGGAGGAGAGGTGGAGGGGCAACGGGGCCTTCTCTCAGACGCCTCTTTGTATTCCTCTGCCATCTGCCTCCATCTCACTTTATGTCAGCACTCACAAGGCCTACATTTCAATTCCACTGCTGGCTGCTGCTTTGGCATTTATTCATCTGTACGGGAGTGGAGAGGAGAGTGGTAAAGAGGAGATTGTTATCAGCCGTTCCGACTCCTAATGATTGTGTAGTGCTTTTGTCAAAAGTATATACACCAAAAGTGCATCTAAAAAGTTTCATGTCTATTAACCCATTCTGACGTGAGATCAGATTCATACGAGGTTTCCACTGGACACACGCTGGTCTGACGAACCCATTCTGACCTGAGATCAGATTCTAAAAATGTCAGTCGTTCTTCGATTTTTCAAAAATAGCAGACCTACAAGCTCGTATCGCGCCACTCGGTGGCGCGATATGAGCTTGTAGATCTGCTATTTTTCAATAGCTAAAGCACGACATGATGCCAACACCAAAATGGGTGCCCGGTCAGAATGGGTTAAATCCATAATCACTATTCAGTTCGGTACGTGCTGTAACAGTACCATTCAAAAGACCCTGGAACATGTGACAATTTTATGCATCTCACATGGAACTGGTCTACCAAGGTTATCTTTACACTGTACATAATATTATTCCCGTGACAGGCGAGTCTTCTCAGACATGATGTCAGACATGATACACAAGTATACTAGCAAATTTAAAAAGTGAATCAGAAGAAGAAAGCCCAACACCCATATCATTTCCTTATCAGCCATAAACCGTGTGGGATTTACAATATACCAAGTTCTATTATATATCTTTGATCCTCACATTCTGCAATACTTTATCGACACTAAGGGCTACTATGACCACCAAGGAAATGTCAATGTCAATTCAGCTAATCTGGCCCATCATTTAGCAGACTCAAGATTGTGCGCGGGAAATGTGGTTAAGCCGCAGGCTATTCTTTGGGCATAGTCCGCTAAAACTGAACTTTGGAAAATAGAAGGGTGTCTGTGATATATTCATTACATTGATAATGTGTCATATCTGTTGCAACATGCCATATTATATTCATGGACAAAGTACAGACGCAGCCGTGGTCGATCTGCACAAAAGGATTCAGAATAAAGAAAATAAATAAGCTTATAATTTCCATTGCTTGGTGGAGCACTGAACTTGGGATTCAGATTGACAGGGAGCTGAGCAGAGAGACGCGAAGGGATTCAGTACTGTATGTGTCACCTTGTGGTGATGCGTGCACACATGAACGCACAAATCCACACACCCAAGCTATAGTCTCACTCCCCCCACACTCACACATAACGTGCCTTCAAACTCTGAAGCTCCCTATATGATATCAGCCATAGCTCCAATGATATTCCAGCACAGAAGGTGTGTTACCGTAGCAACAGAGCCCTTTCATCTGCAGCCGGCACTGATTCCTCATTGTGTATGCAGATTCCGTTTGTACCCCCCCCCCCTACCCCTCGACCCCCCCGAGCCAGTCAATCACACTTTCATCTCATCTCTTGCCTCTGATTGGCTTGTTCCTCACATGCTCTCCTTCAAAGTATCGACCTTCATACATGACTGACTGCTGAATGACAATTTAGGTGGGAGTGGATCACCTGTACTGGTTTATGCACACTCTGTGTGTGTGTGTGTGTGTGTGTGTGTGTGTGTGTGTGTGTGTGTGTGTGTGTGTGTGTGTGTGCAACTGTGCATGTGTTTGTGTGTGTGTGTGTGTGTGCGTGCGTGTGTGCGTGCGTGCACGCGTGGCGAGTGTGTAAAAGGCAGAGGAAAAAGATAGCTTGTGAGAAAGTCTACCTGTTGCACTCTTAATTGCCATGCCGTCTAAGGACTCTTGTTGGAATCCAGCAGTTCTTGATGATAATCTGGAATAATCTGAGGTGAGAATTGGGATCACACATTGTGGCTCAAAGGCTTATCTACTCTCTACCCCGCACCTGCTCTCCAAAAAAACCTCTCCCTGTTACACAACTCTTACATCATGTGAGCAACCCATCAAGCGGAAGCAAAGGGCACTCCTCGGAGCGCAGCTCTTTGCTAGGCTGGGTGGCCGGCCTACCCAGGCCTGTGTCAGTTTTGGCTCAAACAGTGACATTTGTAGCACCCGTATATGGGTGACAGACCCCTCAATGTGTGATTCAAATTTTGGGTAGATCGCATATTGATTTCTGTTAAACTGACCACTTTTAACCCAACATTTTATGGAAACATGAACATGTCTGTGGCATATCCATGACAGATTATGAGATATCCTGTCTGTAAAGACGACATCGGCCCTGAGCCCCGGTCTATATGCTGTACTATAGAGCGTCGCAGTCCCGCCCCCCCTCGAGAGACCCGGAAAAGAAATCCCCGTTAATTTTCCTCATAGACTTTTCAGAAAGTATTTATTTATAGACGTTTACGCCGCGGACAAAGCCAACTCTTGTCGTGACAAATCATGACATTTTTCGGGCCAAACAAAGAATTAGAACGGCAGGTTACAACACTTTTTTTGTTGTTTTTCTTCTTTGCAGACAATTGTTCAAGTCGCTCCGGTCCGAGTCCAAGTCGAGTCCCAAGTCATTTGGTCCCAAGTCCAAGTCGAGTCCCAAGTCAATCCAACCCTCAGGTCCGAGTCCCAAGTCGAGTCCCAAGTCAATCCAACCCTCAGGTCAGAGTCCCAAGTCGAGTCCCAAGTCAATCCAACCCTCAGGTCAGAGTCCCAAGTCGAGTCCCAAGTCAATCCAACCCTCAGGTCCGAGTCCCAAGTCGAGTCCCAAGTCAATCCAACCCTCAGGTCCGAGTCCCAAGTCGAGTCCCAAGTCAATCCAACCCTCAGGTCCGAGTCCCAAGTCGAGTCCCAAGTCAATCCAACCCTCAGGTCCGAGTCCCAAGTCGAGTCCCAAGTCAATCCAACCCTCAGGTCCGAGTCCCAAGTCGAGTCCCAAGTCATTTGGTCCCAAGTCCAAGTTGAGTCCCAAGTCTTTCTGTTGTGGGCAAGTCAAGCCGAGTCACAAGGTTGTGTCAAGTCTAGGCATGCCACGGTATGATATTTTACAGTACGGTACGGTGCCGGTATTGATAACATATACCTCGGTATTCCACGGTATTTATATTAAAAAAAAGAAGAAAAAAAAGATTGCCCCCCCCCACCTTTGTCTAGTGACTACCCCCACCTCCTTATAAGCCCTTCTTTGTTCCCCAACCTGCAGGCCTACATATCTTATTTTTTTATGATAATTTGAATTTTGTTATTGTGACTTGTCATGATTATGAATTGATTACCCAGGACCGAATGGAAACAAGACAGCAAGGACTTTTTTCAGTGATCCCTTTTTGATCAGTGTTTGACTGTACCCTATAGGCCTACTGATTACATTTCTGCCAATAAAGTATTCAATCAATGAATCAATAGATATTCCCCACTGTATTTCACTGTACTATGGCTCCCCCTAATGGCCGCTTTGTACCCTGTACGCTGTAGCAGAGGTAGTGCAATCTGCGCATGCTCACAACTGTCACTGTGTGCCTCCGTGTTGACACTATAGTTCACGCCACAGACACAACTTCACACTTAGTTACTACATATGGAAATATGGAATATACAATTGGATCTGGGTGTCTTTCAGCAACACTAACTCAAAGGTAGGAAGCAACTTTTCAATCTACTGCAGCTGTGTGGTGAACCTTGCCTTAGTGTGCAAGTGGAATTGCTTTAAATATGAGCAGCATGCTCTGCCCACAAGAACTGAAAGACATGATTGATGTGTATGTATTTTTCTGTGTTTCACAAAGAGATTGACAGATACTGAACTGCGACCTGGATAAAACCTTGAACTTGACCATTTGATTGATTTATTGTCTATGTGCAAGTTGTGCAATGCTGCATACAGTATCAAGGCTTTTCTTATTATTTCTGGCTTTCGATTCTGCTTTTATTTATTTATTTATTTATTCAATTTTCTGCCTGACATCCTGGGATATCCCTTGGTGATTTGGAGGTATTGACTTCTTGGGCTGTTAATTTGCTTCATTGAACTCCAAAGGACAGCTGTGGCAGCAAGGGGTGGGGAAATGGCCATGAAGAGCAGATGGTCAGTTAGCACCTGTTAGCTCTGTGCTCACTCCATCGTAGACAGGAACTGTTGTCCATCTGGGGCCAATCAAGCAGATGAATGTCAAGGTGCTCGTATTGGAAAACATTTATGTTTGAACAACTAGTTCAAACATTTGGGCCGCTATGCAGCCCTCACACGTATTCACACCACACCGCCGATCTCACTAACCCATTCTGACCTGAGATCAGATTCATACGAGGTTTCCGCCGGACACACACTGGTCTGATTTAACCCATTCTGCCCTGAGATCAGATTCTAAAAAGAAATGTCAGTCGTTCTTCGATTTTTCAAAAAATAGCAGACCTACAAGCTCGTATCGCGCCACTCGGTGGCGCGATACGAGCTTGTAGATCTGCTATTTTTCAAATTATGTCTCAGTCATAGTGTCAGAGGCTTTGTCAGGGTGCCGGGTCTGGGTGAGTAGTCAGACGGCTCGTTATTCCGACATTACCCTAACTCTAAACAAACATTAAAAGTCCATAGACAACGACATGCCTATTAGGTGTATCAGGTTCATGGTTATGTGTGAGTCGTATTGACATGCCTATTGGGTGTATCAGGTTCATGGTTATGTGTGAGTCGTATTGACATGCCTATTAGGTGTACTATCAGGTTTATGGTTATGTGTGAGTCGTATTGACATGCCTATTAGGTGTATCAGGTTTATGGTTATGTGTGAGTCGTATTGACATGCCTATTAGGTGTATCAGGTTTATGGTTATGTGTGAGTCGTATTGACATGCCTATTAGGTGTATCAGGTTTATGGTTATGTGTGAGTCGTATTGACATGCCTATTAGGTGTATCAGGTTTATGGTTATGTGTGAGTCGTATTGACATGCCTATTAGGTGTACTATCAGGTTTATGGTTATGTGTGAGTCGTATTGACATGCCTATTAGGTGTATCAGGTTTATGGTTATGTGTGAGTCGTATTGACATGCCTATTGGGTGTATCAGGTTTATGGTTATGTGTGAGTCGTATTGACATGCCTATTAGGTGTATCAGGTTTATGGTTATGTGTGAGTCGTATTGACATGCCTATTGGGTGTATCAGGTTTATGGTTATGTGTGTGTCGTATTGACATGCCTATTAGGTGTACTATCAGGTTTATGGTTATGTGTGAGTCGTATTGACATGCCTATTAGGTGTATCAGGTTTATGGTTATGTGTGAGTCGTATTGACATGCCTATTAGGTGTATCAGGTTTATGGTTATGTGTGAGTCGTATTGACATGCCTATTTGGTGTATCAGGTTTATGGTTATGTGTGAGTCGTATTGACATGCCTATTGGGTGTATCAGGTTTATGGTTATGTGTGAGTCGTATTGACATGCCTATTAGGTGTATCAGGTTCATGGTTATGTGTGAGTTGTATTGACAGGCCTATTAGGTGTATCAGGTTTATGGTTATGTGTGAGTCGTGTTGACATGCCTATTAGGTGTACTATCAGGTTTATGGTTATGTGTGAGTCGTATTGACATGCCTATTAGGTGTATCAGGTTTATGGTTATGTGTGAGTCGTATTGACATGCCTATTGGGTGTATCAGGTTTATGGTTATGTGTGAGTCGTATTGACATGCCTATTAGGTGTATCAGGTTTATGGTTATGTGTGAGTCGTATTGACAGGCCTATTGGGTGTATCAGGTTTATGGTTATGTGTGAGTCGTATTGACATGCCTATTGGGTGTATCAGGTTTATGGTTATGTGTGAGTCGTATTGACATGCCTATTAGGTGTATCAGGTTTATGGTTATGTGTGAGTCGTATTGACATGCCTATTAGGTGTATCAGGTTTATGGTTATGTGTGAGTCGTATTGACATGCCTATTAGGTGTATCAGGTTCATGGTTATGTGTGAGTCGTATTGACATGCCTATTAGGTGTATCAGGTTTATGGTTATGTGTGAGTCGTATTGACATGCCTATTGGGTGTATCAGGTTTATGGTTATGTGTGAGTCGTATTGACATGCCTATTGGGTGTATCAGGTTTATGGTTATGTGTGAGTCGTATTGACATGTCTATTAGGTGTATCAGGTTTATGGTTATGTGTGAGTCGTATTGACAGGCCTATTAGGTGTATCAGGTTCATGGTTATGTGTGAGTCGTATTGACAGGCCTATTAGGTGTATCAGGTTTATGGTTATGTGTGAGTCGTATTGACATGCCTATTAGGTGTATCAGGTTTATGGTTATATGTGAGTCGTATTGACATGCCTATTAGGTGTATCAGGTTTATGGTTATGTCTGAGTCGTATTGACATGCCTATTAGGTGTATCAGGTTTATGGTTATGTGTGAGTCGTATTGACAGGCCTATTAGGTGTATCAGGTTTATGGTTATGTGTGAGTCGTATTGACATGCCTATTAGGTGTATCAGGTTCATGGTTATGTGTGAGTCGTATTGACAGGCCTATTAGGTGTATCAGGTTTATGGTTATGTGTGAGTCGTATTGACATGCCTATTAGGTGTATCAGGTTTATGGTTATGTGTGAGTCGTATTGACATGCCTATTAGGTGTATCAGGTTTATGGTTATGTGTGAGTCGTATTGACATGCCTATTAGGTGTATCAGGTTTATGGTTATGTGTGAGTCGTATTGACATGCCTATTAGGTGTATCAGGTTTATGGTTATGTGTGAGTCGTATTGACATGCCTATTAGGTGTACTATCAGGTTTATGGTTATGTGTGAGTCGTATTGACATGCCTATTAGGTGTATCAGGTTTATGGTTATGTGTGAGTCGTATTGACATGCCTATTGGGTGTATCAGGTTTATGGTTATGTGTGAGTCGTATTGACATGCCTATTAGGTGTATCAGGTTCATGGTTATGTGTGAGTCGTGTTGACATGCCTATTAGGTGTACTATCAGGTTTATGGTTATGTGTGTGAGTCGTATTGACATGCCTATTAGGTGTATCAGGTTCATGGTTATGTGTGAGTCGTATTGACATGCCTATTGGGTGTATCAGGTTTATGGTTATGTGTGAGTCGTATTGGCATGCCTATTAGGTGTACTATCAGGTTTATGGTTATGTGTGAGTCGTATTGACAGGCCTATTGGGTGTATCAGGTTTATGGTTATGTGTGAGTCGTATTGACATGCCTATTAGGTGTATCAGGTTTATGGTTATGTGTGAGTCGTATTGACATGCCTATTAGGTGTACTATCAGGTTTATGGTTATGTGTGAGTCGTATTGACATGCCTATTGGGTGTATCAGGTTTATGGTTATGTGTGAGTCGTATTGGCATGCCTATTAGGTGTACTATCAGGTTTATGGTTATGTGTGAGTCGTATTGACAGGCCTATTGGGTGTATCAGGTTTATGGTTATGTGTGAGTCGTATTGACATGCCTATTGGGTGTATCAGGTTTATGGTTATGTGTGAGTCGTATTGACATGCCTATTAGGTGTACTATCAGGTTTATGGTTATGTGTGAGTTGTATTGACATGTCTATTAGGTGTATCAGGTTTATGGTTATGTGTGAGTCGTATTGACATGCCTATTGGGTGTATCAGGTTTATGGTTATGTGTGAGTCGTATTGACATGCCTATTAGGTGTACTATCAGGTTTATGGTTATGTGTGAGTTGTATTGACATGCCTATTAGGTGTATCAGGTTTATGGTTATGTGTGAGTCGTATTGACATGCCTATTAGGTGTATCAGGTTCATGGTTATGTGTGAGTCGTATTGACATGCCTATTAGGTGTATCAGGTTTATGGTTATGTGTGAGTCGTATTGACATGCCTATTAGGTGTATCAGGTTCATGGTTATGTGTGAGTCGTGTTGACATGCCTATTAGGTGTACTATCAGGTTTATGGTTATGTGTGAGTCGTATTGACATGCCTATTAGGTGTATCAGGTTTATGGTTATGTGTGAGTCGTATTGACATGCCTATTAGGTGTACTATCAGGTTTATGGTTATGTGTGAGTCGTATTGACATGCCTATTGGGTGTATCAGGTTTATGGTTATGTGTGAGTCGTATTGACATGCCTATTAGGTGTACTATCAGGTTTATGGTTATGTGTGAGTCGTATTGACAGGCCTATTAGGTGTATCAGGTTTATGGTTATGTGTGAGTCGTATTGACATGCCTATTAGGTGTATCAGGTTCATGGTTATGTGTGAGTCGTATTGACATGCCTATTGGGTGTATCAGGTTTATGGTTATGTGTGAGTCGTATTGACATGCCTATTGGGTGTATCAGGTTCATGGTTATGTGTGAGTCGTATTGACATGCCTATTGGGTGTATCAGGTTTATGGTTATGTGTGAGTCGTATTGACATGCCTATTAGGTGTACTATCAGGTTTATGGTTATGTGTGAGTTGTATTGACATGTCTATTAGGTGTATCAGGTTTATGGTTATGTGTGAGTCGTATTGACATGCCTATTGGGTGTATCAGGTTTATGGTTATGTGTGAGTCGTATTGACATGCCTATTAGGTGTATCAGGTTTATGGTTATGTGTGAGTCGTATTGACATGCCTATTAGGTGTATCAGGTTCATGGTTATGTGTGAGTCGTATTGACATGCCTATTGGGTGTATCAGGTTTATGGTTATGTGTGAGTCGTATTGACATGCCTATTGGGTGTATCAGGTTTATGGTTATGTGTGAGTCGTATTGACATGCCTATTAGGTGTACTATCAGGTTTATGGTTATGTGTGTGAGTCGTATTGACATGCCTATTAGGTGTATCAGGTTCATGGTTATGTGTGAGTCGTATTGACATGCCTATTGGGTGTATCAGGTTTATGGTTATGTGTGAGTCGTATTGGCATGCCTATTAGGTGTACTATCAGGTTTATGGTTATGTGTGAGTCGTATTGACAGGCCTATTGGGTGTATCAGGTTTATGGTTATGTGTGAGTCGTATTGACATGCCTATTAGGTGTATCAGGTTTATGGTTATGTGTGAGTCGTATTGACATGCCTATTAGGTGTACTATCAGGTTTATGGTTATGTGTGAGTCGTATTGACATGCCTATTGGGTGTATCAGGTTTATGGTTATGTGTGAGTCGTATTGGCATGCCTATTAGGTGTATCAGGTTTATGGTTATGTGTGAGTCGTATTGACAGGCCTATTGGGTGTATCAGGTTTATGGTTATGTGTGAGTCGTATTGGCATGCCTATTAGGTGTACTATCAGGTTTATGGTTATGTGTGAGTCGTATTGACAGGCCTATTGGGTGTATCAGGTTTATGGTTATGTGTGAGTCGTATTGACATGCCTATTGGGTGTATCAGGTTTATGGTTATGTGTGAGTCGTATTGACATGCCTATTAGGTGTACTATCAGGTTTATGGTTATGTGTGAGTTGTATTGACATGTCTATTAGGTGTATCAGGTTTATGGTTATGTGTGAGTCGTATTGACATGCCTATTGGGTGTATCAGGTTTATGGTTATGTGTGAGTCGTATTGACATGCCTATTAGGTGTACTATCAGGTTTATGGTTATGTGTGAGTTGTATTGACATGCCTATTAGGTGTATCAGGTTTATGGTTATGTGTGAGTCGTATTGGCATGCCTATTAGGTGTACTATCAGGTTTATGGTTATGTGTGAGTCGTATTGACATGCCTATTGGGTGTATCAGGTTTATGGTTATGTGTGAGTCGTATTGGCATGCCTATTAGGTGTACTATCAGGTTTATGGTTATGTGTGAGTCGTATTGACAGGCCTATTGGGTGTATCAGGTTTATGGTTATGTGTGAGTCGTATTGACATGCCTATTGGGTGTATCAGGTTTATGGTTATGTGTGAGTCGTATTGACATGCCTATTAGGTGTACTATCAGGTTTATGGTTATGTGTGAGTTGTATTGACATGTCTATTAGGTGTATCAGGTTTATGGTTATGTGTGAGTCGTATTGACATGCCTATTGGGTGTATCAGGTTTATGGTTATGTGTGAGTCGTATTGACATGCCTATTAGGTGTACTATCAGGTTTATGGTTATGTGTGAGTTGTATTGACATGCCTATTAGGTGTATCAGGTTTATGGTTATGTGTGAGTCGTATTGACATGCCTATTAGGTGTATCAGGTTCATGGTTATGTGTGAGTCGTATTGACATGCCTATTAGGTGTATCAGGTTTATGGTTATGTGTGAGTCGTATTGACATGCCTATTAGGTGTATCAGGTTCATGGTTATGTGTGAGTCGTGTTGACATGCCTATTAGGTGTACTATCAGGTTTATGGTTATGTGTGAGTCGTATTGACATGCCTATTAGGTGTATCAGGTTTATGGTTATGTGTGAGTCGTATTGACATGCCTATTAGGTGTACTATCAGGTTTATGGTTATGTGTGAGTCGTATTGACATGCCTATTGGGTGTATCAGGTTTATGGTTATGTGTGAGTCGTATTGACATGCCTATTAGGTGTACTATCAGGTTTATGGTTATGTGTGAGTCGTATTGACAGGCCTATTAGGTGTATCAGGTTTATGGTTATGTGTGAGTCGTATTGACATGCCTATTAGGTGTATCAGGTTCATGGTTATGTGTGAGTCGTATTGACATGCCTATTGGGTGTATCAGGTTTATGGTTATGTGTGAGTCGTATTGACATGCCTATTGGGTGTATCAGGTTCATGGTTATGTGTGAGTCGTATTGACATGCCTATTAGGTGTACTATCAGGTTTATGGTTATGTGTGAGTCGTATTGACATGCCTATTAGGTGTATCAGGTTT
Organism: Protomyctophum parallelum; assembly: GCF_964188405.1. NCBI lineage: Eukaryota > Metazoa > Chordata > Actinopteri > Myctophiformes > Myctophidae > Protomyctophum > Protomyctophum parallelum. Next base: position 51,121,230 of record NC_139703.1, on the reverse strand, counting down.
ATGGTTATGTGTGAGTCGTATTGACATGCCTATTGGGTGTATCAGGTTTATGGTTATGTGTGAGTCGTATTGACATGCCTATTAGGTGTACTATCAGGTTTATGGTTATGTGTGAGTTGTATTGACATGTCTATTAGGTGTATCAGGTTTATGGTTATGTGTGAGTCGTATTGACATGCCTATTGGGTGTATCAGGTTTATGGTTATGTGTGAGTCGTATTGACATGCCTATTAGGTGTATCAGGTTTATGGTTATGTGTGAGTCGTATTGACATGCCTATTAGGTGTATCAGGTTCATGGTTATGTGTGAGTCGTATTGACATGCCTATTGGGTGTATCAGGTTTATGGTTATGTGTGAGTCGTATTGACATGCCTATTGGGTGTATCAGGTTTATGGTTATGTGTGAGTCGTATTGACATGCCTATTAGGTGTACTATCAGGTTTATGGTTATGTGTGAGTCGTATTGACATGCCTATTAGGTGTATCAGGTTTATGGTTATGTGTGAGTCGTATTGACATGCCTATTGGGTGTATCAGGTTTATGGTTATGTGTGAGTCGTATTGACATGCCTATTAGGTGTATCAGGTTTATGGTTATGTGTGAGTCGTATTGACATGCCTATTAGGTGTATCAGGTTCATGGTTATGTGTGAGTCGTATTGACATGCCTATTAGGTGTATCAGGTTTATGGTTATGTGTGAGTCGTATTGACATGCCTATTGGGTGTATCAGGTTTATGGTTATGTGTGAGTCGTATTGACATGCCTATTAGGTGTATCAGGTTCATGGTTATGTGTGAGTCGTGTTGACATGCCTATTAGGTGTACTATCAGGTTTATGGTTATGTGTGAGTCGTATTGACATGCCTATTAGGTGTATCAGGTTTATGGTTATGTGTGAGTCGTATTGACAGGCCTATTGGGTGTATCAGGTTTATGGTTATGTGTGAGTCGTATTGGCATGCCTATTGGGTGTATCAGGTTTATGGTTATGTGTGAGTCGTATTGACATGCCTATTAGGTGTATCAGGTTTATGGTTATGTGTGAGTCGTATTGACATGCCTATTAGGTGTATCAGGTTCATGGTTATGTGTGAGTCGTGTTGACATGCCTATTAGGTGTACTATCAGGTTTATGGTTATGTGTGAGTCGTATTGACATGCCTATTGGGTGTATCAGGTTTATGGTTATGTGTGAGTCGTATTGACATGCCTATTAGGTGTACTATCAGGTTTATGGTTATGTGTGAGTCGTATTGACAGGCCTATTGGGTGTATCAGGTTCATGGTTATGTGTGAGTCGTATTGACATGCCTATTAGGTGTATCAGGTTTATGGTTATGTGTGAGTCGTATTGACATGCCTATTAGGTGTACTATCAGGTTTATGGTTATGTGTGAGTTGTATTGACATGTCTATTAGGTGTATCAGGTTTATGGTTATGTGTGAGTCGTATTGACATGCCTATTGGGTGTATCAGGTTTATGGTTATGTGTGAGTCGTATTGACATGCCTATTAGGTGTACTATCAGGTTTATGGTTATGTGTGAGTTGTATTGACATGTCTATTAGGTGTATCAGGTTTATGGTTATGTGTGAGTCGTATTGACATGCCTATTGGGTGTATCAGGTTTATGGTTATGTGTGAGTCGTATTGACATGCCTATTAGGTGTACTATCAGGTTTATGGTTATGTGTGAGTTGTATTGACATGCCTATTAGGTGTATCAGGTTTATGGTTATGTGTGAGTCGTATTGACATGCCTATTAGGTGTATCAGGTTTATGGTTATGTGTGAGTCGTATTGACATGTCTATTAGGTGTATCAGGTTTATGGTTATGTGTGAGTCGTATTGACATGCCTATTGGGTGTATCAGGTTTATGGTTATGTGTGAGTCGTATTGACATGCCTATTAGGTGTACTATCAGGTTTATGGTTATGTGTGAGTCGTATTGACATGCCTATTAGGTGTATCAGGTTTATGGTTATGTGTGAGTCGTATTGACATGCCTATTAGGTGTATCAGGTTTATGGTTATGTGTGAGTCGTATTGACATGCCTATTAGGTGTATCAGGTTTATGGTTATGTGTGAGTCGTATTGACATGCCTATTAGGTGTATCAGGTTCATGGTTATGTGTGAGTCGTATTGACATGCCTATTAGGTGTATCAGGTTTATGGTTATGTGTGAGTCGTATTGACATGCCTATTAGGTGTATCAGGTTCATGGTTATGTGTGAGTCGTGTTGACATGCCTATTAGGTGTATCAGGTTTATGGTTTTGTGTGAGTCGTATTGACATGCCTATTAGGTGTACTATCAGGTTTATGGTTATGTGTGAGTCGTATTGACATGCCTATTAGGTGTATCAGGTTTATGGTTATGTGTGAGTCGTATTGACATGCCTATTAGGTGTATCAGGTTTATGGTTTTGTGTGAGTCGTATTGACATGCCTATTAGGTGTACTATCAGGTTTATGGTTATGTGTGAGTCGTATTGACAGGCCTATTGGGTGTATCAGGTTTATGGTTATGTGTGAGTCGTATTGACATGCCTATTGGGTGTATCAGGTTTATGGTTATGTGTGAGTCGTATTGACATGCCTATTAGGTGTACTATCAGGTTTATGGTTATGTGTGAGTCGTATTGACAGGCCTATTGGGTGTATCAGGTTTATGGTTATGTGTGAGTCGTATTGACATGCCTATTAGGTGTATCAGGTTTATGGTTATGTGTGAGTCGTATTGACATGCCTATTAGGTGTATCAGGTTCATGGTTATGTGTGAGTCGTATTGACATGCCTATTGGGTGTATCAGGTTTATGGTTATGTGTGAGTCGTATTGACATGCCTATTGGGTGTATCAGGTTCATGGTTATGTGTGAGTCGTATTGACATGCCTATTAGGTGTACTATCAGGTTTATGGTTATGTATGAGTCGTATTGACATGCCTATTAGGTGTACTATCAGGTTTATGGTTATGTGTGAGTCGTATTGACATGCCTATTAGGTGTATCAGGTTCATGGTTATGTGTGAGTCGTATTGACATGCCTATTGGGTGTATCAGGTTTATGGTTATGTGTGAGTCGTATTGACATGCCTATTAGGTGTATCAGGTTTATGGTTATGTGTGAGTCGTATTGACATGCCTATTGGGTGTATCAGGTTTATGGTTATGTGTGAGTCGTATTGACATGCCTATTGGGTGTATCAGGTTTATGGTTATGTGTGAGTCGTATTGACATGCCTATTAGGTGTACTATCAGGTTTATGGTTATGTGTGAGTCGTATTGACATGCCTATTAGGTGTATCAGGTTCATGGTTATGTGTGAGTCGTATTGACATGCCTATTGGGTGTATCAGGTTTATGGTTATGTGTGAGTCGTATTGACATGCCTATTAGGTGTATCAGGTTTATGGTTATGTGTGAGTCGTATTGACATGCCTATTGGGTGTATCAGGTTTATGGTTATGTGTGAGTCGTATTGACATGCCTATTAGGTGTATCAGGTTTATGGTTATGTGTGAGTCGTATTGACATGCCTATTGGGTGTATCAGGTTTATGGTTATGTGTGAGTCGTATTGACATGCCTATTAGGTGTATCAGGTTTATGGTTATGTGTGAGTCGTATTGACAGGCCTATTAGGTGTATCAGGTTTATGGTTATGTGTGAGTCGTATTGACATGCCTATTAGGTGTATCAGGTTTATGGTTATGTGTGAGTCGTATTGACATGCCTATTGGGTGTATCAGGTTTATGGTTATGTGTGAGTCGTATTGACATGCCTATTAGGTGTATCAGGTTTATGGTTATGTGTGAGTCGTATTGACAGGCCTATTGGGTGTATCAGGTTTATGGTTATGTGTGAGTCGTATTGACATGCCTATTAGGTGTATCAGGTTTATGGTTATGTGTGAGTCGTATTGACAGGCCTATTGGGTGTATCAGGTTTATGGTTATGTGTGAGTCGTATTGACATGCCTATTAGGTGTATCAGGTTTATGGTTATGTGTGAGTCGTATTGACAGGCCTATTGGGTGTATCAGGTTTATGGTTATGTGTGAGTCGTATTGGCATGCCTATTAGGTGTACTATCAGGTTTATGGTTATGTGTGAGTCGTATTGACAGGCCTATTGGGTGTATCAGGTTTATGGTTATGTGTGAGTCGTATTGACATGCCTATTGGGTGTATCAGGTTTATGGTTATGTGTGAGTCGTATTGACATGCCTATTAGGTGTACTATCAGGTTTATGGTTATGTGTGAGTTGTATTGACATGTCTATTAGGTGTATCAGGTTTATGGTTATGTGTGAGTCGTATTGACATGCCTATTGGGTGTATCAGGTTTATGGTTATGTGTGAGTCGTATTGACATGCCTATTAGGTGTACTATCAGGTTTATGGTTATGTGTGAGTTGTATTGACATGCCTATTAGGTGTATCAGGTTTATGGTTATGTGTGAGTCGTATTGGCATGCCTATTAGGTGTACTATCAGGTTTATGGTTATGTGTGAGTCGTATTGACATGCCTATTGGGTGTATCAGGTTTATGGTTATGTGTGAGTCGTATTGGCATGCCTATTAGGTGTACTATCAGGTTTATGGTTATGTGTGAGTCGTATTGACAGGCCTATTGGGTGTATCAGGTTTATGGTTATGTGTGAGTCGTATTGACATGCCTATTGGGTGTATCAGGTTTATGGTTATGTGTGAGTCGTATTGACATGCCTATTAGGTGTACTATCAGGTTTATGGTTATGTGTGAGTTGTATTGACATGTCTATTAGGTGTATCAGGTTTATGGTTATGTGTGAGTCGTATTGACATGCCTATTGGGTGTATCAGGTTTATGGTTATGTGTGAGTCGTATTGACATGCCTATTAGGTGTACTATCAGGTTTATGGTTATGTGTGAGTTGTATTGACATGCCTATTAGGTGTATCAGGTTTATGGTTATGTGTGAGTCGTATTGACATGCCTATTAGGTGTATCAGGTTCATGGTTATGTGTGAGTCGTATTGACATGCCTATTAGGTGTATCAGGTTTATGGTTATGTGTGAGTCGTATTGACATGCCTATTAGGTGTATCAGGTTCATGGTTATGTGTGAGTCGTGTTGACATGCCTATTAGGTGTACTATCAGGTTTATGGTTATGTGTGAGTCGTATTGACATGCCTATTAGGTGTATCAGGTTTATGGTTATGTGTGAGTCGTATTGACATGCCTATTAGGTGTACTATCAGGTTTATGGTTATGTGTGAGTCGTATTGACATGCCTATTGGGTGTATCAGGTTTATGGTTATGTGTGAGTCGTATTGACATGCCTATTAGGTGTACTATCAGGTTTATGGTTATGTGTGAGTCGTATTGACAGGCCTATTAGGTGTATCAGGTTTATGGTTATGTGTGAGTCGTATTGACATGCCTATTAGGTGTATCAGGTTCATGGTTATGTGTGAGTCGTATTGACATGCCTATTGGGTGTATCAGGTTTATGGTTATGTGTGAGTCGTATTGACATGCCTATTGGGTGTATCAGGTTCATGGTTATGTGTGAGTCGTATTGACATGCCTATTAGGTGTACTATCAGGTTTATGGTTATGTGTGAGTCGTATTGACATGCCTATTAGGTGTATCAGGTTTATGGTTATGTGTGAGTCGTATTGACATGCCTATTGGGTGTATCAGGTTTATGGTTATGTGTGAGTCGTATTGACATGCCTATTAGGTGTACTATCAGGTTTATGGTTATGTGTGAGTTGTATTGACATGTCTATTAGGTGTATCAGGTTTATGGTTATGTGTGAGTCGTATTGACATGCCTATTGGGTGTATCAGGTTTATGGTTATGTGTGAGTCGTATTGACATGCCTATTAGGTGTATCAGGTTTATGGTTATGTGTGAGTCGTATTGACATGCCTATTAGGTGTATCAGGTTCATGGTTATGTGTGAGTCGTATTGACATGCCTATTGGGTGTATCAGGTTTATGGTTATGTGTGAGTCGTATTGACATGCCTATTGGGTGTATCAGGTTTATGGTTATGTGTGAGTCGTATTGACATGCCTATTAGGTGTACTATCAGGTTTATGGTTATGTGTGAGTCGTATTGACATGCCTATTAGGTGTATCAGGTTTATGGTTATGTGTGAGTCGTATTGACATGCCTATTGGGTGTATCAGGTTTATGGTTATGTGTGAGTCGTATTGACATGCCTATTAGGTGTATCAGGTTTATGGTTATGTGTGAGTCGTATTGACATGCCTATTAGGTGTATCAGGTTCATGGTTATGTGTGAGTCGTATTGACATGCCTATTAGGTGTATCAGGTTTATGGTTATGTGTGAGTCGTATTGACATGCCTATTGGGTGTATCAGGTTTATGGTTATGTGTGAGTCGTATTGACATGCCTATTAGGTGTATCAGGTTCATGGTTATGTGTGAGTCGTGTTGACATGCCTATTAGGTGTACTATCAGGTTTATGGTTATGTGTGAGTCGTATTGACATGCCTATTAGGTGTATCAGGTTTATGGTTATGTGTGAGTCGTATTGACAGGCCTATTGGGTGTATCAGGTTTATGGTTATGTGTGAGTCGTATTGGCATGCCTATTGGGTGTATCAGGTTTATGGTTATGTGTGAGTCGTATTGACATGCCTATTAGGTGTATCAGGTTTATGGTTATGTGTGAGTCGTATTGACATGCCTATTAGGTGTATCAGGTTCATGGTTATGTGTGAGTCGTGTTGACATGCCTATTAGGTGTACTATCAGGTTTATGGTTATGTGTGAGTCGTATTGACATGCCTATTGGGTGTATCAGGTTTATGGTTATGTGTGAGTCGTATTGACATGCCTATTAGGTGTACTATCAGGTTTATGGTTATGTGTGAGTCGTATTGACAGGCCTATTGGGTGTATCAGGTTCATGGTTATGTGTGAGTCGTATTGACATGCCTATTAGGTGTATCAGGTTTATGGTTATGTGTGAGTCGTATTGACATGCCTATTAGGTGTACTATCAGGTTTATGGTTATGTGTGAGTTGTATTGACATGTCTATTAGGTGTATCAGGTTTATGGTTATGTGTGAGTCGTATTGACATGCCTATTGGGTGTATCAGGTTTATGGTTATGTGTGAGTCGTATTGACATGCCTATTAGGTGTACTATCAGGTTTATGGTTATGTGTGAGTTGTATTGACATGTCTATTAGGTGTATCAGGTTTATGGTTATGTGTGAGTCGTATTGACATGCCTATTGGGTGTATCAGGTTTATGGTTATGTGTGAGTCGTATTGACATGCCTATTAGGTGTACTATCAGGTTTATGGTTATGTGTGAGTTGTATTGACATGCCTATTAGGTGTATCAGGTTTATGGTTATGTGTGAGTCGTATTGACATGCCTATTAGGTGTATCAGGTTTATGGTTATGTGTGAGTCGTATTGACATGTCTATTAGGTGTATCAGGTTTATGGTTATGTGTGAGTCGTATTGACATGCCTATTGGGTGTATCAGGTTTATGGTTATGTGTGAGTCGTATTGACATGCCTATTAGGTGTACTATCAGGTTTATGGTTATGTGTGAGTCGTATTGACATGCCTATTAGGTGTATCAGGTTTATGGTTATGTGTGAGTCGTATTGACATGCCTATTAGGTGTATCAGGTTTATGGTTATGTGTGAGTCGTATTGACATGCCTATTAGGTGTATCAGGTTTATGGTTATGTGTGAGTCGTATTGACATGCCTATTAGGTGTATCAGGTTCATGGTTATGTGTGAGTCGTATTGACATGCCTATTAGGTGTATCAGGTTTATGGTTATGTGTGAGTCGTATTGACATGCCTATTAGGTGTATCAGGTTCATGGTTATGTGTGAGTCGTGTTGACATGCCTATTAGGTGTATCAGGTTTATGGTTTTGTGTGAGTCGTATTGACATGCCTATTAGGTGTACTATCAGGTTTATGGTTATGTGTGAGTCGTATTGACATGCCTATTAGGTGTATCAGGTTTATGGTTATGTGTGAGTCGTATTGACATGCCTATTAGGTGTATCAGGTTTATGGTTTTGTGTGAGTCGTATTGACATGTCTATTAGGTGTATCAGGTTTATGGTTATGTGTGAGTCGTATTGACATGCCTATTGGGTGTATCAGGTTTATGGTTATGTGTGAGTCGTATTGACATGCCTATTAGGTGTACTATCAGGTTTATGGTTATGTGTGAGTCGTATTGACATGCCTATTAGGTGTATCAGGTTTATGGTTATGTGTGAGTCGTATTGACATGCCTATTAGGTGTATCAGGTTTATGGTTATGTGTGAGTCGTATTGACATGCCTATTAGGTGTATCAGGTTTATGGTTATGTGTGAGTCGTATTGACATGCCTATTAGGTGTATCAGGTTCATGGTTATGTGTGAGTCGTATTGACATGCCTATTAGGTGTATCAGGTTTATGGTTATGTGTGAGTCGTATTGACATGCCTATTAGGTGTATCAGGTTCATGGTTATGTGTGAGTCGTGTTGACATGCCTATTAGGTGTATCAGGTTTATGGTTTTGTGTGAGTCGTATTGACATGCCTATTAGGTGTACTATCAGGTTTATGGTTATGTGTGAGTCGTATTGACATGCCTATTAGGTGTATCAGGTTTATGGTTATGTGTGAGTCGTATTGACATGCCTATTAGGTGTATCAGGTTTATGGTTTTGTGTGAGTCGTATTGACATGCCTATTAGGTGTACTATCAGGTTTATGGTTATGTGTGAGTCGTATTGACAGGCCTATTGGGTGTATCAGGTTTATGGTTATGTGTGAGTCGTATTGACATGCCTATTGGGTGTATCAGGTTTATGGTTATGTGTGAGTCGTATTGACATGCCTATTAGGTGTACTATCAGGTTTATGGTTATGTGTGAGTCGTATTGACAGGCCTATTGGGTGTATCAGGTTTATGGTTATGTGTGAGTCGTATTGACATGCCTATTAGGTGTATCAGGTTTATGGTTATGTGTGAGTCGTATTGACATGCCTATTAGGTGTATCAGGTTCATGGTTATGTGTGAGTCGTATTGACATGCCTATTGGGTGTATCAGGTTTATGGTTATGTGTGAGTCGTATTGACATGCCTATTGGGTGTATCAGGTTCATGGTTATGTGTGAGTCGTATTGACATGCCTATTAGGTGTACTATCAGGTTTATGGTTATGTATGAGTCGTATTGACATGCCTATTAGGTGTACTATCAGGTTTATGGTTATGTGTGAGTCGTATTGACATGCCTATTAGGTGTATCAGGTTCATGGTTATGTGTGAGTCGTATTGACATGCCTATTGGGTGTATCAGGTTTATGGTTATGTGTGAGTCGTATTGACATGCCTATTAGGTGTATCAGGTTTATGGTTATGTGTGAGTCGTATTGACATGCCTATTGGGTGTATCAGGTTTATGGTTATGTGTGAGTCGTATTGACATGCCTATTGGGTGTATCAGGTTTATGGTTATGTGTGAGTCGTATTGACATGCCTATTAGGTGTACTATCAGGTTTATGGTTATGTGTGAGTCGTATTGACATGCCTATTAGGTGTATCAGGTTCATGGTTATGTGTGAGTCGTATTGACATGCCTATTGGGTGTATCAGGTTTATGGTTATGTGTGAGTCGTATTGACATGCCTATTAGGTGTATCAGGTTTATGGTTATGTGTGAGTCGTATTGACATGCCTATTGGGTGTATCAGGTTTATGGTTATGTGTGAGTCGTATTGACATGCCTATTAGGTGTATCAGGTTTATGGTTATGTGTGAGTCGTATTGACATGCCTATTGGGTGTATCAGGTTTATGGTTATGTGTGAGTCGTATTGACATGCCTATTAGGTGTATCAGGTTTATGGTTATGTGTGAGTCGTATTGACAGGCCTATTAGGTGTATCAGGTTTATGGTTATGTGTGAGTCGTATTGACATGCCTATTAGGTGTATCAGGTTTATGGTTATGTGTGAGTCGTATTGACATGCCTATTGGGTGTATCAGGTTTATGGTTATGTGTGAGTCGTATTGACATGCCTATTAGGTGTATCAGGTTTATGGTTATGTGTGAGTCGTATTGACAGGCCTATTGGGTGTATCAGGTTTATGGTTATGTGTGAGTCGTATTGACATGCCTATTAGGTGTATCAGGTTTATGGTTATGTGTGAGTCGTATTGACAGGCCTATTGGGTGTATCAGGTTTATGGTTATGTGTGAGTCGTATTGACATGCCTATTAGGTGTATCAGGTTTATGGTTATGTGTGAGTCGTATTGACAGGCCTATTGGGTGTATCAGGTTTATGGTTATGTGTGAGTCGTATTGACAGGCCTATTGGGTGTATCGGTGCAGACGTTTATCCGACATACCAAAAGTCTGACATGCGCAAATCACCCGTTGCTCCCGACATGCGTTGCGTCCGCGACATGCATTGCATCCGCATGCGGTTAGGGTTAGGTTAGTGTTTGGGTAGAGTGTCGGACTAATGACTGTCGGACTCTTGGCATGATGTCGGAACGTATGCCTGCCCGTGGTGCTGCCTATATAGACCGATGCCGTAGCTGGTCTCATGGTCGCAGCCTACGTATTTCCTGTAGGCGGACTCGACGTAGCTGCAGGGATAAAACCCTCACCAGGCGCACCTCTTCCACTACAGTGAACGGCAGAGTGACTGATGTTAGTTTGCCTCAAACTTTACTCCTTTACCTGCTTTTTTACTAACACTAACATTACAAAGATGCCCAGAACATCGAGATGAACCTGTGTAGTTTATGGCTGCTCCAACAGTAGTGGCAACATAACAAATAAAATAAAACGGAATGTCTAATATCCACCGCGGTGGCTGAGACCAGAGCCATTGAGTAATGGTTGAGACGAAGCAGTGAAAGATACATAACGCCAGTGTACTTTATACCTCATACTTTAAATGCTTAGTATGAGGTATAAAATACAGCAGCCTTGTGTTCATAAAACAGAAAGATTTGGTATTGGGTAAGACTGGCGATATGTATCTTTCCCTGCTTCGTCTCAACCATTACTCAATGGCTCTGGTCTCAGCCACCGCGGCGGATATTAGACATTCCGTTTTATTTTATTTTTTATGTTGCCACTACTGTTGGAGCAGCCATAAACTACACAGGTTCATCTCGATGTTCTGGGCATCTTTGTAATGTTAGTGTTAGTAAAAAAGCAGGTAAAGGAGTAAAGTTTGAGGCAAACTAACATCAGTCACTCTGCCGTTCACTGTAGTGGAAGAGGTGCGCCTGGTGAGGGTTTTATCCCCGCAGCTACATCGAGTCCGCCTACAGGAAATACGTAGGCTGTGACCATGAGACCAGCTACGGAATCGGTCTATATGGTAGAGTGTCGGACTAATGACTGTCGGACTCTTGGCATGATGTCGGAACGTATGCCTGCCCGTGGTGCTGCCTATATATGGGCGTATCAAGTTTGTTTATGGTTATGTCTGAGTCAGAGTGACTTAGCCGTGGTCCACCGGCCGGTCCACTCACCGACCCTCCAAGTAGCCAATTTGCTAGACTATGAGCGGTGCCCATTGGGCACTGGAATACTTGGAACGATGCAAGTTGGAAATGCATGCCCCCACCCAGTTATTATGTATGTGTCCCTTTTATGCCCATATATGGAGTTCTTTGTCAGGCGTGGCCAAATATGGAGTCTATGCAGATGTCAGTCAGAACATCATTGTGATGTCAGAACCAGCTCCAATATACAGTAGGCCAGGCCAGCTCCATATATGGAGATCTACGGGTGATCAGGTGTGACCAATTGGATAATTTGGGGCCTGTGTGGTGGTGTGGAACGCATGTGTCGGATTTGAAGTCGGTGGAGCAAACGGTTCTCGAGTTACATGGATTACAGACGTATACGTTCACGTTACTGTGTACAGAGTAAAGAACCATTAGTTGTTGGATCTGGTATTTAATATAACAAAACAAAGGAACATCAGAGAAGAGAGGATATACACTCTGTTCCGCCGGTTGCTGGTCCAAATAATGTTATCTGAAGTGAATAACAGAGAGTAGCCTATTGGCTATGTCATAGACAAACTAAATTTGATTCACAGCAGGGTTTCTGGAGGTATACAAAAAGGCTAATATAATGAAGGTGTGTGTGTGTGTGTGTGTGTGTGTGTGTGTGTGCACGTGTGTGTGTGCACATGCATGCGTGTGAGAGAGAGAGAGAGAGAATGAAAACTGTACAATGTCACAGCTAATTTATTAACATTATACGGTTCAAAGGTCTTCTTATATCCGCGCTTCCCCTGCAGTCTCTCCTCCGTCACCGGCCTGCTTGCTTTTGATGGATGGGTCAATTTGCCCAGACCCTAGTAGATCATAACATGCTAGTCCACATATGATTAGACATGGCATCTCATTATGAGAGTCATAGTGACGCACGCCGCACACACACACACACACACACACACACACACACACACACACACACACACACACACACACACACACACACACACACACAGCATGCGCGCATATACACACTGACTGACAGTGTCATGTTTTGTGGTTGTAGGCTATACCAGGATACAAGAGGTAAGGAGAACGAATAGTAAAAAAGTGTTGTCTTCTTCTTGAAAGACAAACCAAACCGTACTCTGCATTTTTATAACTCAATGATCATATTCTTGTTTGTTTAAGTTTTTACAACTAGACAGGTGCCCGTTGAACGGTTCTCAGCGTACGTATACGTAAGTACATACATACAGAGATTCCGTGCATTTATTGTAAGAAGATGGTTGGAGCTCCTATTCCTAAAGCAGAGGTCAAGTCTTGACATTACTAGTGTTAAGGCCCCCACATTTACTATGAAACTCAATGTTGGGGCCGGTCTACTGGAATGAAGGAAATCAAATCTGAAATATTGTTGATCAAGTTAGATATTGAGTGGAATAAATATTACTTTCGGGGTTACAGGAATCGAAATGTACTCAATTCCAGTGAACCTGCATGTGCCTCCGGTGCTGAAGCCCATAAACCAATCACGAAGTAGCAGTGTCAAAATGTATGCTCTGTGTCTTGACAGCACACTGGGGCCTATTATTGCATCATATTATTATTATATTACACTGTACAGATGTTCCCTGGTAGGCCCCCCTGTGTGTGGGTGGGTGAGCGTGTGTGTGTGTGTGTGTGTGTGTGTGTGTGTGTGTGTGTGTGTGTGTGTGTGTTATTCCACAACACACTCTGACAAAACTCTGACAAAACTCTAATAAAACTCTAATAAAACGAAAAACTGTAATAAAACGAAAAACTCTAATATAACTCTAATAAAACTCTGACAAAACTCTAATAAAACTCTAATAAAACTCTGACAAAACTCTGACAAAACTCTAATAAAACTCTAATAAAACTAAAAACTCTTAATAAAACTAAAAACCTTTTGTTATATCATATCATATATTGATGATATTCTCTCTCTCACTGAATGACTGATTGTTTCACTTTATTGCTCATTATGGTTCTCTACCTCTCTGTTCTCTACCGTTTTGCAGTCCTTCTTCCAGCTCTCCCTCTTTCTCTCATTCTACCGCTTTTCCTGGTTTTGAAATTAAGTGAAAACCAGGGGGGCAGTCAGACAGATATTTTGTGAAGCCTGAAACTCCTGAAAGTTCATATAATGGCCTGTTGTGGCGCTGTCACTGGACCCAAAAAAACCCATAGCCCCATAGAAGTCCATGTATTTGGGCCCAACTTCACCTAGACTGTATTACCTTAATAAACATGGTCATGAATACTTTCTGCTTCCAGTCACTAGTTTAAAGTCTCATTTCTAATGTCATAATATTCTTTTTGGAAAATTATGGTCCCATTTATAAAATAAATGACCATAAAGTCGCGTATGTTCTGAGGGGCGTGGCTACCGTTACAGTCTATGATCGGGAGTCCCCACCCACTCGAGTCAAAATAAAAACCAACGGAGAAGAAGGGGGGAAGTCCCGCCTCGTTGTCTGGGCAGCCAATGGCCAGCTGGGCCCAAACGGAGCCAGCCAATGGCCAGCTGGGCCCAAACGGATCTAGAAAGATGGCGACTTACAGTGCAGGAATAACAGGCTTCATTTTACGTCCATGTTAGACCCGGGGAACGCTTTGTCCATATCTTTTACAGTCTATGGTGAAAACGTTGCTTCTGCCACTCCACCCATCCTTAACCACCACTGACTGAACTCTCCTCACTTCCTTTCTACCTCTTAATTATCCGCGTGTTCCCAAAAACTCTCCAGAGATGTAACCACCTCTCCTCAGTGACACAGGGTACCATGGCAACCATTTGGCCATCATTTAGTGCTTCTTTTCTTGTGCAGCTGCTGAATAGCAAGAGGAAACCGGCTGGTCCATTAAACCGCTGGATGAATTCTTACAATAATTTGCGTCTTCTCCACTTTCCTTTAACCTCCACTGCACAAAATCACACATGCCACAGTCCCCTCGTTCACTTACAAAAGGGTCAAAGAGGGGTTTGTGTCTCTCCCGTTAATGGAGCTCAGCTCATAAGAGCCATTCTGTAGGGTGCACAGAAGCGGCCACTAATCCCAAATGGAGCTTTATGAAAGGGCACAGAGAAATCAAGGGTCTTTGTTTCATCGGGGACACTGCTGGCGGGTGCTGTGCACACAGCCGGCTTGAATGGAACACTTGGTCTAATGCGGCTGGCAGAAGAGCACCTTGAGAGACACTTCAGAGGGGAGACAGGACACGTGTTCAATCACTCTGTTTTATGGAAAGAACAGGACAGAAAATGAAAGATAGAGAGGAAGGATGAGAAGTAATTTAATGAAAGTAAAAAATATTTACAGTATACGGTAAATACTGTGTGCATATTACGTATGTAAAAGTCACTTCATCTACTGGCAGCTAACTTCTCTTGCAGTATACATTGTATTATTATATTATAGAATATAGTTTAGTGTAGATGCATGACCAGCAATTGCTGTACAAGTTTCACTGCTTGTATTATTACCACAAAGTAATTTGCTAATTTATACTGTATAAACACGTACACGGTCAGTCACACAAAAGCACATACATGCACACGCACACAGTACACACGCACGCATGCACACGCGCACGCACGCACACGCACACGCACACGCACGCACAGTCGCACACGCACACGCACGCACACGCACACGCACACACGCACACACACACAGTACACAGTACACACGCATGCACACGCGCACGCACGAACACTGCACCTCAGGCAACAATAATCAATTAGAATAACCTGGCATAGGCAGGCTGGCTTCCACCATGTAAATGATTTGATACAAATGAGCTTTTCCTAATTAAACGGTCTAATTTGCTAAAAGGGGTGTGAGGGGTATAGCGGTGCCAGCTGAACTGCGTGGTAACAACGAAATGCCCCAGGTACCACTGAGCATGATAAATGCCCCAGGTACCACTGAGCATGATAAATGGGCGTTAAAGCTGTGTGTTTTTTAAAATGAGCTGTTATGGCGAACATGACACAATGTCATGTGTTTGTGTTTTTTGATAGGAAATGATTTATTTCCTGCAAAACTCTATATTGTACGACTGGGAGATGCTTTTGTCAACCTAACCCAGTCCACAGTGTTGAGGGCAGACAACGAGCAAAATTCAAACCGATGTTACAATTTACAATTTACAATTCATGCATTTAGCAGACGCTCTTAATCCAGAGCGACTTACATTAAGCAGGAACAAAAAGCATGGGAATACATCACATAAAAGCATTTATCATGAAACATGCGTAAGCTAAGAAAGTAACAGTGGAATATCTATATTATGAGACTATACAAATAAACTATATATCTATACTACTATGCTATACATCTGTACTATGACGTGCTATGACTATATACAATGCAATTATAGTGCTGTCTACATAACATGCTATAAGTCTATCAAATGCTATCTAAGGGGAGAGAGAGAGAGAGTGAGAGTATGTGTAATATTGAACACTTCCTTGAATTTGTGAGTTTATTGAGGCTTTTGGAAGCGTGATTATGCTCTTGTATCTGTGCAGATATGTTTTTCAAACTACCTCTAGACTGGAAGCTGCCTCAGGTGTGCCTGTGAACCTGTAGATACAGTTATTATGTATTCATGTGCCTGCGAGTCATTTTCAGAGAAGCATGCAGCTCATACAGTCCATCAGTATATAGTAATAAGCAGAGCAGATAATGTACAGTATATGTACTGTACCTGGCCGGCACCAAATGCAGCCTGTTTGGGACGACAGGTCCATCTAATGAGCACTGTGGATGTGATGATGCTACACTGATGGTGAAGGCCTGGGGCCACTGCCAGACATTTAAATAATACAGAGATCCCCACCAGGGTGTGTGTGTGTGTGTGTGTGTGTGTGTGTGTGTGCGTGCATGGATTTAGAATGTGAAAAGATTCTGTGTGGACGTGGACTCTCACCTTCATCCATCCATGGAGAGAACACACCAAACTGGCCATAGGGGGGCGCTAGCTCCCCTCAAAGAGCCAGAATGCAAAATGCTTGTCATTCAGCCTCACTTTGAGTTGCTCAGTGGACTGTCTCTCACACAGCGATATGGAGAAAAATATCACACCCGCGTGACGTGAGCGGCACTGTTATCACCATACATCACATTCCATGCTCAGCCAGTCAGCTTGAGCACACACACACACACACACACACACACACACACACACACACACACACACACACACAGACAGACACACACACACACACACACACACACACACACACACACACACACACACACACACACACACACACACACACACACACACACACACACACACACACACACACACACACACACACACACACACAGCCTCAAAATACAACACAGCTCAGTGTTAGGGAACCCTGTAGTGTGTAGAAGACCCATAGATCCATAGATCCATGGACCCAAAGGTAGCCGCAATGAAGTAATAAATATAGCAATAGAGTTCAAAGGGTGCAGATGAAGAACAGCTGCACTAATTTACGTCGTTAAGGCGTGCATGGCAACAGTTTGTGTCTCGTGTGATTTCACACCAGAAGATACAAGATGATGTTCACTCACTGCCTTGCTCTCTCCCACAATGTTAATGTTAAGTTAGTAAAGTTACACCTATTTCATGTAAATAACATGGTAAAATGTGCAGCATTGGGAGGTAAAGGGGAGACACTTTAATTGTGAAGGGACGACAGGATGAGGAAAGGTGGTGTTGTTGCTAATTGTCGAGAGTAATGGCTGCGTATGATATTGAACAGTCAAACTATTCGTATCAATATACGGCTGTGTCAACACAATAATTATGTCATATAGGTATATGGCCTCATATTTGGTCTTGGAACGGGCCTCCAGATTCCTAAGGCCGCCCCTGGATCCATCCTATACTTCTTTTTCTACTGCTTCAAGGTCAAAGGGGGGGTCATAAGAGGATGCTGAGAGAGAGCGAGAATAACTTGATTTTTGATATTTGCAGGTGTGCTCGTGTATAGCTGCATGTGTGTGTGGACACATGGCTGTGTAAGGTGTGTGCGTTTGTCCCCTCCTGGGTGTACTAATGCACTATCAGCATGTGACAAATATAACCCAGCGTTTCACCTTGAGAGCTAAATAACACCAGGAACATAATTACAGGCTCCGTGCCAGTTCTCTGTTATTTTCTCTTTAATCACTATCTTTCCTCCACAACACCTCATGCTGTTTTTCAGGCCTCACAACTAAGCCAGCGCGATGCTCATACATGTTTAATAAATGGGCTTAAAGTGTGTGTGTGTGTGTGTGTGTGTGTGTGTGTGTGTGTGTGTGTGTGTGTGTGTGTGTGTGTAAATTGCAATGTTCCAGTATGATTTGATTCAGACTGCAACCTGTGTTGCATGTTTTCCATATCTATCAGTCTCATATACCGGTACTCTCTGAACTCATTAACGCATTCTGACCTGAGATCAGATTCATATGAGGTTTCCACTGGACACACACTGGTCTGATTAACCCCATTCTGACCTGAGATCAGATTCTAAAAATGTCAGTCGTTCTTCGATATTTCAAAAATAGCAGACCTACAAGCTCGTAGCGCGCCACTCGGTGGCACGATACGAGCTTGTAGATCTGCTATTTTTCAATAGCTAAAGCATGACATGATGCCAACACCAAAATGGGTGCCCGTTCAGAATGGGTTAAAGCAGAAATTGCCTATATTAGAATAAAAACTGTCAATGTGTGAAGCTATTGTAAGACAAAAGATTATGGGGTACATACAGTACAGTTCACTCACTGTACCCCATCATCCTTACCTCTCTCAGTTCACCCCGGAGGCACCGCTGCGCTGACCGATGGGTAATGCAGAGTACCGGGTCTGTACAGTATGACTGTTCTGGGTTATCTCCCGTCACCTCGTCTGAAGCCTCTCTCAGCCTCCTGCTGCAGAGGTGCACGCTCTCATATACATGCATACACGCACGCACGCACGCACACACACACACACACACACACACACACACACACACACACACACACACACACACACACACACACACACACACACACACACACACACACACACACACACACACACACACACACACACACACACATGCACACACACACCTGATTCTTTTCTTTGACTTGCTCTCGCGCTCTCTCCTATAACCTCACTATCTAATACTCTCCTGATCTCCCCCAGTACCAATAAATCATTCCATGGGCAGCCAGCAGACTAAATCAGCAGCTATGTAAACATGGCTGCTAATCCATCGGATTCGGCTGCAGGCCTAACTCCCACTCCTCACACTCTACCCTCCTCTCCACTTTATCTAGCGGCATCCACCAGGGACCATATGATCAGTCAAGCTGAGCAGGAAGGGAACCATCTCTATGTGTTTTCCCTATCTGCAGCGCAGACTACTTCTGCTATACAAACACTGACAGAGATACTGCAGCCATAGGCACAGATAGAACCAAGCATTACAGGTATATGGTGCATACCAGCGGTTCCCAAACCTTTCAGGTCGAGACCCAAAAAAGAGAGATTAGACGTTTGCCCATGGATCCAAACTATAGTGAAAATATCAGATCTACAAGCGCACAACACGTCGCTTCACACCAGGTGGTGAGCTTTTTGATCGGCTATTTTCTCTACGTCTTAATTATTTATTTATTTATTTATTCATTGAATGAAACAAAACAAAAACAATCATCAAATTATTTATTTTTATTTAAAGAATTTTTTTTGAAATACAGGTAGGGCCTATATGAGAAACTATATACTCAAGTTGTGTTGTGACCCATAAAAGTTGGTGAGTGTCTCGACCCATTGTTTTGGAAACAGGGGGTCACTATCAAGTCAAATTCTGTGTGTGTAATTTCTCTGTCCGTGATGGCCATGCAGACATGTTCGTATGGACTGGACATGCCCGACATGATGCGACATCAGCGCAAATCAGCATTATGATATGCCCATATATCGACTGGACATGACTTATTGTTAGGCAATGGTTAATGCCAGTGCAAAGCGCTGTTATAGGCAGCGCCGCAGCGGTTCGCGTTGTGTGACGTCAGACCAGAGCTTGATCAGCAAGAGAAAGGGAGAGAGAGAGGGAGGGAAGGGAGGTAGATAATTAGAGGGAGGGGGAAGGAACTGAGGAAGGGGGAGAGAGGGAGAATAATAACCTGGCCAATGCTCGGTACAGGAACCCGAACACACTAAACAACGAGTCACTTTGCAACTCGCTGTCAGCGCAATAACCCCAAAGCTGATAAAGCACTGCATTATATGTAATAATACATAACTGAAATGGCTTCCATTACAAAAGTGCATGCATGTGGTACAGCAGAGCTATGCATGCAGAAATATCACCTATACGGTGGCTGACTCAAGTCTTCCTTAATTCCCATTTTATTCGTCTTATTGCAGGGAACGGTAGCCTTTTCCCTTTGGGATTTTCCCTGGTCCGTATTGATTTTCCACAGTCTAAGCAGCTCACTGGACATCACTTACTAACAGAGAGCAAGGACAATGTTGGCACCCAGGGGACCTGAGTTAGCAGACTCACGTCCTTTGTCTTACCTTTACAGATTGTAGCACGTCCATCAACACATTCACTTTGAGCTTACACTGGGTAAATAGTAGGCTAGTATGAACTACACTGGACAACGAATGCAGAAGAGAAAAGGGCAAAGTAACGCTGCTTTTATTGAATTACTTAAAGAGGGAGGCAGAGAGTGAGTGGAATAACCACAGCAGAAAAGAAGCAATTAAAATACAATTAGACTCATTTTCACAGGACGCGTCTCTGCTCTCTCTTTCCAAGCATTTTCCTATATGTGTAATGCGCTATTTGTTAAGAGTCTTACATTCTAAAGAAACAATTACAATTAGAGATCTGAGTGCACAGTGGGAAGAACAGAGTGAGACAAAGGCAGAGGAGATGAGAAGAGAGATACACAGCGAGAAACGAAACTCAGCTCGTGGGAATCTGTATGTGAAACAGACAGCTGACTGAATTAAAGGAGCTTAAGGACTATAATGATAATAATACTGTCATATTTTCTATGCCACTTTCATCCAAAGCACCTTGCAGTAAATAGGAAGCAGGCAACACAGGAAGGCAGTAAAGTTCGGTTTACATAAGAGATGATCCAGTTTAACTGATTCCCCCTTCATAACATTAGTGTAACAATATTTCATCCAGTGTATATGGTGTGTACTATTTAGGGTCTTCTGAATTTCAGACCTAATTGTACAGATATATCAAGAATAAATAAACAAGAGGGGATTTGACACTCACTAATGCAGGTACAAGCCGTGAAACCTTTTCAGACTCCATCATGGCCCATAGCACTTACCCTAACCCCTTAGATAGCATTTCTGTAGACTTAGATAGCATTTGACACAGACTTATAGCATGTAGACAGCACTATAATTGTATTGTATATAGTCATAGCACGCAATAGTACATATGTATAGCATAGTAGTAAATATGTATAGTTTATATGTATAGTGTATGTAGTTTCATTATATAGATATTCCACTGTTACTTTCTTAGCTTACGCATGTTTCATGATAAATGCTTTTATGTGATGTATTCCCATGCTTTTGTTCTTGCTTAAATGTAAGTCGCTCTGGATTAAGAGCGTCTGCTAAATGCCTAAATTGTAAATTGTAAATTGTAAATGTTGGTGTGGAATATGTAGAGAAGAACAGATATGCAATAACAATATAATAATACTATAGTAATAATAAGAAATACAAATAAGGTAACCGTAACCCACTTTACAAACCTAATAGAATGTGTGGTGAGGTATTAAAGTATACAGTACACATAATACAAGTACAGTTATCTATTTACATTAATGTTTGTCGTCTGCTCTGCAAAGGTTAGGTCAGTTGCAATATTTAAGCCTATAAATAGAAGTGAGCAATTGGTTAGAGCTACTGTATGCGTGGCGACAGCGAGACAGTCAAATCTCAGACGTGACTTCATTTGGTAATGTAAAGCTATACTGCATACTGCAATTAGTGGAAGATCAAAACCCCATCATCTGACAGAATGCTCATGCTCTCTACATAGAACACGCAATCTGATTGATGCCGAAATCCTGCTTTTGAAATGATATACGTCCTTATACTAAACTCTAATGGAGTTTGATATTGGCACTGCTGTGCTGCCCATAAATCAGCCTATACCACTGCCAATATCGAACAGTGAGTTATAGTGTATGATTGTGAGTATATATTTCTTTTTTTTAAATATATATTTTTTTATCCCACGATTTTGTAACCCATTTTTCACCCCTGTGTCAATCATCTAATGTGATCCTGGGCTCTACACACCCTCCACCAACCTAGTCCCCATATATGGGGGACAAGGGGAGACCAACCTAGTCCCCATATATGGGGGACAAGGGGAGACCAACCTAGTCCCCACATATGGGGGACAAGGGGAGACCAACCTAGTCCCCATATATGGGGGACAAGGGGAGACCAACCTAGTCCCCATATATGGGGGACAAGGGGAGACCAACCTAGTCCCCATATATGGGGGACAAGGGGAGACCAACCTAGTCCCCATATATGGGGGACAAGGGGAGACCAACCTAGTCCCCATATATGGGGGACAAGGGGAGAGCAACGGACTTGAACTCATGCTTCCTTCATGCCAGAGTGTCCAAGTTGCTCCTGTAACACTGTAACGATGCACGTATACCCCTTTTTTATTACTTCTTGTCCTATCTGCAAGGAAAAGCACATGAAAAATAAAGACCATAAAAATGATGAACGTTCATCCGCTTAGGTAGGCCTATATACTTCTGCATTTTTCTCTGTTTTAAAATAGAACTGTTATTTCATTCACACTAACAACTTCTATAACCGACACTGTTACTGTGACATCCAGTGTACAGTGTACTGACGGTAATCGCTCTCCTCCCGTCAAGGATATCTTTGAAAGGACCATTTTCTTTAATAATTATGGCGGAGGATCCACACCGCAAAACAAGAGGGGGGCTTGCAACTCACTTTTAAATGCTGACATTGTTATTCACAGCAGCAATACGACGTTTCGACCTTGCAGTCCTTTTCAAGTCAGTGGATCTTGAATCTTGAATGTTAATTTAACTCTCAGGGTGTAACACTCTGAAGGCTTTCACAGTGTTGAAGCAGAGACGGGGAGGCTGGTCACACTGCTGCCTGCACGCCTTGTCATCAAACTGGTGAAGTGTCATCGTGCCCGGTGTCTAAAGCTCTTTTTTTTTATCTCCAACACACTGACACGGAAAAGGAATATGGTGGCTTAAGCACCAGTATGTGAGTGAGTCTGACAGCTTCCTCACGTTTAATTTATATTCCGTCGTATGAAGGTGTGTTGAAAATAAAATAGCTGGTGTACAATCTTACATGGCATGCATGCTGCAACACTGTTTTGCACCAAAGTGCTGGAAGTACCCTCACTAAAAACGCCGGGACAACGCTCCACACGTCCCAAACTCTTCTCCCTTCTGGCTCCAAAACTGTGGAATGCACTTCCCATTGCAGTCAGAACTGCAGCATCACTCCCAATCTTCCGCCGTAGTCTGAAAACCCACCTTTTCAGACTCCATCATGGCCCATAGCACTTACCCTAACCCCTTAGATAGCATTTCTGTTGACTTAGATAGCATCTGATACAGACTTACTGTATAGCATGTTATGTAGACAGCACTATAATTGCATTGTATATAGTCATAGCACGCCATAGTACATATGTATAGCATAGTAGTATATATGTATAGTTTCATTATATAGATATTCCACTGTTACTTTCTTAGCTTACGCATGTTTCATGATAAATGCTTTTATGTGATGTATTCCCATGCTTTTGTTCTTGCTTAATGTAAGTCTGTATAACTCTGGATTAAGAGCGTCTGCTAAATGCCTAAATTGTAAAGTATTCAGCTACTGTACTTGGGCTTCAGTGGCTGCACTCAGAGGTGAAAGTTGCTGTACTGTACATTTGCCATTGCGGTCTCATTATCTGATAGCCTATAATATGTAGTGGCACGAGAATTCAATGGACCTACATTTTGTTTTTGAGAGGGCTTCCTGAATATCAATCATTCTGAATGATTTATTCTCAGAAGGTTTTTTGTGTTTTGTTTTTTTTTAATAATATTTTGGAACGTTGGACTGCAATCAAGAAATGTCATTACTCATCATTGAGTGTAGCATTGATCTGACATTGCTCTACACTCAATCTCTCACCTCTTACACATTTTCCTCATTAAATTAGCACAATATTAAAACTGCTGTAAATCTCACTCTATAAATAGACATGATGGCATGACAACTTACAAATAAACAATGCAAAATAAGGGTAATTATCTACACTAGTTAACACTAGTGATTTTGTAGTGCACATTATTTTCTCTCACTGACTGATTATCCCACTTATAACATCTTGAGAAGTCTCCATAATTGCCAAAATGTTCCATTGGTGAAGTATATGATATGGGCGTTCAAGGTTCAAGCTTCAAGGTGCTCTTTATTGCTACATTTTAAATGTGTACACTGTACAGGTACATAATGCAAATTGTATAAATGCAACATTGTATAGCAGCATACATATTGAGGACAGTCGGTCGCTGCACTAGCTCAACTCCTATAGGTTGGTCTGGGCACCTATTCTGGGGAGCTGAACTGGGATGAATAGATGTTGCTCCGCAGTGGCGTGCACAGACATTTAGAGGGGCAGGTGCTCAAGTGAAAAAAAGGGCACCTTGTGCAGCGCATTTTGGTGCTTTAGCTATTGAAAAATAGCAGATCTACAAGCTCATATAGCGCGCCACCGAGTGGCGCGCTATATGAGCTTGTAGGTCTGCTATTTATTTTTATCGAATAACCACTGACATAGAAACACATAGCTTTAGATTGTGGGGGGCCTAAATAATATAGTAGAAGCGTTTTTATCAAGATTTGATAAAAACTTTATTTTTTTTAAGAGCAAAATTGCCAAAAGTTCTCTGCACTGTTCCTCTTCTTTAATATTAAACCTTGATAGCACATTTATTTTCTCAAAATGTATCCAACGCTTGCAGGTCATTCATCAGTGCACAGATCACCCCAAATGAGGTGTGTGTGTGTGTGTGTGTGTGTGTGTGTGTGCGTGCGTGCGTGCGTGCGTGCGCATGTGAGAGAGAGAGAGAGAGAGAGAGATACTGATTGACTGTGTACCCGAGGGGCGTGTAGGTAGGCAGGCATAGCTAAAGTCTGGCGTTAAAAAAAGAGAAGGCTGAGAATACAGTAAAGAGTGGGAAATTTGGGAGTGTTTGGAAATGCTCGAGTCGAAGATCCGAGAATGAACCATAACTTATGTCTGTGACTGCATTCCAATCTATAAATGTACTTACCTTGATCAAAACGGGATATTGGCTGCCCTCCCAAAAATGACCAGGGACAACAGCTGGTCACATGCAGCTTTTAAAATCTGCTAAGCTATTAACCCATTCTGAACGGGCACCCACTTTGGTGTCAGCATCATCTTATGCTTTAGCTATTGAAAAATAGCAGATCTAAAGATCGAAGAACGACTGACATTTTTTGAATCCGATCTCAGGTCAGAATGGGTTCATCGGACCAGTGGGTGTCCAGTGGAAACCTCGTATGAATCTGATCTCAGGTCAGAATGGCTTAATCAACTCAGAGAATCGCCCCCTTGGCTGATCTATTGTGAGTGTGGACACACCACTAGCACAACTGCGGAGTGTTGCAATTTACCACAGCATTCCTATATTGTTATTTTTTTGGTCTTTTGTTTAATACATTTTATATCCCTATACTATTTTTGCAACCTATTTTCTTCACCCAGTGTCAATTATCTAATGTAATCCTATGGGTGCTATAACCTGGGGAGAGCAGCGGACTGACCTCAAGCTTCCTTCTATGCATGAGGAGTCCATAAGCCGCTTCTTTTCCTCTGACAGGCGGGAGTTTTTTCCTGAGCGGGAATCGAACCCTGCAGGACCTTTAAGCTGTCTGGTGACAGCGCTATAGCGACTAGACTACGCCACCATGCCCTCACAGCTTGCCTATATTCCGTGGGACTATGAGTAAGACGCCTGAGGGCGAGGTCACGTGCATCCGCCTGGGTGACAGCAGACTGCTGGGAGAGTGCTGGCGCTTTGGCATGAGGGGTCAGATCAACATATGGAATGAATTCTGTACTTTCCATATATGGAGCGTGTCTTAAGTGTACAGGGTTTGATGAGGTCAGATCAACATGGAATGTCAGAACAGGTCAGCTCCTTATATGGAGATCTATGGGTGGCAGCGGGGGCAGTGTCTTGAGTGTACAGGGTTTGATGAGGGCCTTTTTTCAGGCCTGTTGAGAACTTGCCTGTCTAGAGTTTAAATGGACATTGGACAGGTATCAGTTAAAAGGGAGACACCGAAGAGGAAGGATGGATGGGGAAGGATCAACATATGGAATGTTGATACAGAACAGGTCATCTCCATATATGGAGATCTAAGGGTTTGGGGTTTGAGGTGAGATGTAGAGTTGCTGGCCAATATTGATGACATCAGGGATCTCCATAGGCTATATGGGCTTAATATCACACATCACACCCATCCTCCGCTCACTTCACTGGCTCCCTGTCACGTTCCGGACACAATGCAGAATATCCCTGCTCACCCACCAATGCGTCCATGGAAACGCCCCCCCCCCCCCCCCCTCTACCTCAAAGAATTAGTCTCCCTGTAGCCTGAGCTAACGTGTTAGGCTTCTGGTCTAGAGGGGCGGGTCGCGGCTCAGATTTGCGCACGCCCTGATTGGATCTCATCGATCTGTCCGTCACCCCCGGCCCCTCCTCTCCCCCCTAGTGCAGCGCTACGTCACATCATTTGGAGCGACGCCCACCCGGAAGGGTTGACTCCCACTTTTAGACCAGAGCGGCCAATGCGTTCGTCCAGGCTTTCAATTTTTTCACCAACAAAAATGAAAGCCTGGTACCGAGGCTAGTCTCCCTGAAACCCTCGACCTACACCCTCCGCTCATCAAACACATACTGCCTCAACCCCGTCAGGCCAACCTGCGCCCCATGGGTGACAGACAGGGCCTTCTGCACAGCTGCCCCTGAACTGTGGAATTCTCTTCCTGCACACTTGAGAGCGCCACAGTCAATCGACTGCTTCAAGAGAGGACTAAAGACCTACCTTCCCCCAAACCCACTGATTTTATTCCCTGACCAATAACTGTTTTTTTTTTTTAATGTTTCTTGATGCTAAACGTTGTGCTTTTAATCGTGTGATGTTCTTTTTTTCTGCTTTTACCTATTGTTTCATATTTTTGCCTAATACCTACTGTTGCCTACTGTTGCCTACTAGTGCTCAACATCAGAAAGAGAGTACACATGTTACCAACGAGAATATGTATGCCGGAATATTCAGGGTGAGAAAATAGCAGCCAGGAGAATGAGACTCGCAGGACACCAAGAGCTCCCTGCCAGCAAACTGGTGCTGTGGGAACCAACACACATGGGCACCGGTCACGAGGACGTCCCATACTAACATATGTGGATGTACTCAAGAAAGATGTAGGAGCGCAAAGCACCAACGAGCTTGTCGGATGTATGGAAAACCACGATGCCTGGAGGCGATGATGGAAGGCTTGTCTGAGGACGACTTAGAGAGACTTTGGACTTGTTTAACAAGTTTCTTTAAAATATTGGTGGTCCTTGACATGAAAATGTTTGGGAACTGCTCTAAAACAACATTGGACAATGATGTTTGACAGTCAGCACTATAGTTGCTTATTTTAGACTTTTGTTTTTCGGATTTTCTGACTTGATCTGGCCTGTTAACATTTGCATGCCAGAGGCGAAGTGACGTCGGCAAGGTAAATGTAGGCATATATGAAAACATTACTGTCCCATTGTGCAAGTGAATTAAATGGAATAAAATTCAATTGTGGGTTAATACATATAGGCCTATACAAGGAGGTTAAATGGGATGCTATTGTGCAGTCAAAGTTACCAATACAAGCTAGTTAATTCAGCATTATTTTATTAACGGGTCAGTCCAGTATTGTGCAGTCAAAGTTACCAATACAAGCTAGTTAATTCAGCATTCTTTTATTAACCGGTCAGGCCAGTATTGTGCAGTCAAAGTTACCAATACAAGCTAGTTAATTCAGCATTCTTTTATTAACCGGTCAGGCCAGTATTGTGCAGTCAAAGTTACCAATACAAGCTAGTTAATTCAGCATTATTTTATTAACCGGTCAGGCCAGTATTGTGCAGTCAAAGTTACCAATACAAGCTATAGTTAATTCAGCATTCTTTTATTAACCGGTCAGGCCAGTATTGTGCAGTCAAAGTTACCAATACAAGCTAGTTAATTCAGCATTCTTTTATTAACCGGTCAGGCCAGTATTGTGCAGTCAAAGTTACCAATACAAGCTAGTTAATTCAGCATTATTTTATTAACCGGCCAGGCCAGTATTGTGCAGTTACCAATACAAGCTAGTTAATTCAGCATTCTTTTATTAACCGGTCAGGCCAGTATTGTGCAGTCAAAGTTACCAATACAAGCTAGTTAATTCAGCATTATTTTAACCGGTCAGGCCAGTATGGTAGGCCTGAGGCCTAACATACCAGGCCTCGATCAGGCCTACCATTACGTAGCACACACGTTAGGGGCGGCGGTGGCTCAGGGGTAGAGTGCCTGGATGGTAACCGTAAGGTTGCCAGTTCGAACTCGGGCTCCCCCAGAGTTACTGTCAAAGTGTCCTTGAGCAAGACACTGAACCCCTAATTGCTCCCGATGTGCTAGTTGGTGCCTTGCATGGTTTCCGCTGCCATCGGTGTATGAATGTGTGTGTGAATGGGTGAATGTAATGCACAGTCTCTGTAAAGCGCCTTGGATAAAGGCGCTATATAAATGCACCATTTACCATTTACCATTTACACATCTATGCACGGAATATCTATGTTCACAGAGAAAGGGGGGGGTGTTGTTGAGAAGAACCACACGCCCACTCACTATACGTATTTCCTTTGGGAAACTCAGCCAATTTCAGTTTCACATACAGTTAATTATTTTAGCCGGGGGAAGAATTTCAGCAATTTTCCATGTTATATTAACAGTTTGACTGCGGAAAACGATTTATCGGACTTTTAATCAACCCCCCTTCACTGCCGAGATTGTTGTATTACCTTTAGAGCATACGCTGAATTATTTGGGCTTTTAATCCGCGAAAATCCAGCAAAAAAAGCTCCCCTGGTTTGTTATGATCCGAGTGTATCATCCACCATCTTGGTGCACCCGGAAGACGCACACAAGACTGGTCTCAATGAGGCGTTGCACCCCATTCGTTTACATTGGCCTCAATTTCCCAGAAGCCCTAGCAGCCCACAGCATGTGACGATTTCCGGTTTTTTTATCACAACAGATGCGCCTACTCTCTTTCTCCGCGGCGAAGAAGAATTTTCTTTTTTTTGTTTACATTACGGCGGATTAAACACATAAAACAAAACTCGCGTATGTCCGATATGGCAGCGACATTAACCTGGAGTAATCCATTCAAAGCACGGAAACTGTTAAATGAAGGCATCAATTCACCTGTGTTTCAATGATGTACATGCAAATAGTCCATAACATAATACTATATGTATTGTTCATTGCAAGTCAGTTCATGGGCGCTGTATTAATAGTGTACTGCTCCTCAACTTCTGTGACAGTTGTGTGGCTACAATCACACAACACTGTTAATATATTGCACACATTGACGTGGCAGGCAATGTCTAAGTCTTCAGTCTTCCATTTTTGTTGATTATAATATGCGTAATGCTGAATTTATATTACGACAGACAAATGTTCAAATGTCGGGAGCAATAGACAAGATGAAAAGAAAAAATGTCCAATTACCCACGGTCACCCTAGCATGAAAATATACATCACTCATTTCATTTGTTATTTGGTGTTCCGTGATTAGTTAATAATCGCAAAAATACCTTTGGTCTTCTCTCTTAATTTCCCTGCTCTGTCACTCTGTCGCTCTCTCGCTCTTGTTTTCTATTATTACATTTATTATTTATTATCAGACTGATAGCTATTATACATGAGGTTTACTAACTGTCCACCTCTCCTCACTGAGACAAATGCACTCCTCAACTCAGCCAAGACCTTGAGGTCAGGGTGTGTAAGCAGCTATGTATTAAAGGAGAATTCCATACTAAAAGGCTTTCTTACCTTTCTTTGTAGTTGTTACGTCCCCATCAAAGAGGTCCAGGTGTTATTTTGTGCAATAGCTCCTTATTGGCTATTTCCCCTACCATGAGCCCTACATGAATTGCATTGAATTGAATGGGAATTGAATGGGGCTATGGGGTGTTGTGCTAGTTCGCTTATTTCCAACCAATTAAGTAGTAAAGTGTGCCGCTTGGGATATTATTTACATTATGAAGAGAGGATATATACAAAAGAATTATCATTTTGAGCGATGGAAATAAGCAAATTAGCACAACACCCCATAGCCCCATTCAATTCCCATTCAATTCAATGCAATTCATTGAGGGCTTATGGTAGGGGAAATAGCCAATAAGGAGCTTTTGCACAAAATAACACCTGGACCTCTTTGGTGGGGACATAACAACTACAAAGAAAGGTAAGAAAGCCTTCTAGTATGGAATTCTCCTTTAATGAAATACTTCTGTGTGAGATCATCTGTTTGTTGTCTGGAATCTTGAATGAGTATTGAAGTCACGCTCAATCAATAATATCCTGCAGATATGCCTGTAATAGATTTTATTGTAACCTTTGATAATTAGTTGTCTTTTCACTGAAATCGATCGTTAGGTTAGCCTTTACCTTTATAATTATCTAAATAATGTCTGTATATATTTCTTTAAATCAGAAAATAAATAAATATATATCCTCAGTTATACCTGAGGATGCAATGCTTAGAATGAACAAAATAGCCTAAGTAGACGCAAGCCGACACAAACAATTCTCTTCATATACATAAAAAATGTCTTTTGCCAACAGATGACATGCTTTTACTTCAACAATGAATCACAAAATTAATATGGAAAATGGTTTAATTTCTAAGCATTTGTTATTTTTTTCCCAAGCTATTATTTCCTTTTTATTCATAGCCACAGTGTTTAGAGACAGGAAAAAAAGAATGAGAGTAGAGGAATGATATGCCAGGAATCAAACCACGCCTCGCTGTCAGGCACACATCTCACTTTATGTTTCACCTGTTTACTGTAACTACTTAATTACAAACAACATCAAGAACAGTACACTCATAAACAGACTTAAAAGCACTTCCACATGCACATAATAAAATCCTCTGTTTTAATGTAACTCCTAGAGTGGCCCAGTTTTACACTCAGATTTAAATCTCAGATTTAAATTAACACTTATGTATAGAATTATCAGATGAAGTACTTTGTTTGTGATAACCTATATCTATCATGCATGTCTTCTCTAATCGCACGCATGTGTGAGCATTCACACGAGCACACAAACTGAGAGCTCTCCGTGTCTCTCTCTTGGACACCTGTGTTTTTTTTTCGCTTTGATAAAAGCCTCAATTGATGAATAGCACTGTAGCACACCACCACCTTGGCAATGGTGACTAACTATGACTAATTATGCAGCATAACCTGCCTACCGTGCTCACGCTAGAGGGAGCTAGAACGAGGGCACAGACTGTTGCTGCTGCTTGTATTGGCCCCCCTGCCCCCGATTTACCTTAAAGCTGTTTGAATACCTAAACCCGAGGCCTGGAGCCAACTTACTTCTATCCCCTCTCTGGTGTCTTGGTTTGGGTCAGATGCTACATCATGATTTGATAGTTTATTTGATGTTGTACAACAGTGATTTTGAAACAAAGACTGATTTGAACACCTGGCCTTTCAGGTCAGGTATTTTGTGTCCTGATGGATGGTTCTGGTTCCGGATGGTACCCAGACCTGGCGAGCCGACCCGGAACTCTGAACCCCCCTTCCCCCCACAAATGTGGTCATCTGGTTCTCCAAATTGGAGAAAGAGACTGATTTCCCTCAACTGAATAGGAACTGAACTGGGACTTTTCTTCAAGTCAACAACTTAAAGTGGCCCCAATTGTTTGTTGTTTTTCATGAATGTTCAAAGCTGTTTATTTTCTGTGAAGTTTAATAATAATTTTTCAGTTAAAGCTTTAATCCCTGTTTCAGACTCTCATTTCATTGGTTTTCACTCAATCATTGAGCTCCTCATCCGAATCTGGTACATTTTCTGGTTTATACGCAGTCAATTCATTTCTCGTTATCATTAGTTATCCTTGCGCAACTCGCTACAAAAACACTGAATGATTTAGCTGTTAACGTAAGAACTGTGTGGTTTTTTTTGGTGTCCAGTTGGTGGGTAGAGCTCTTGCCTTTGCAACACAACATAACACATGGGTTCAAATCTGAGCCCCCCACTATAAAAAACCGACCCTGTCACAATTCCATGGTCTTTTTCTCAAGTTTGGTCTTCCATGTTTCTATGGCTAATTGTGCATATTATTCTTATTGTTTATTGCCTTCCTGCTTGGTCCTAGCTGCCTTATCGCTGCTTGGAGCAGTTATTATTATTTTTGTACTGGCAGAAGTCGTTGGGGCGACTGTGGCTCAGGAGGTAGAGCAGGTCGTCCAATGATCCATGGGTCCGCGGTTCGAATCCCGGCTCCTCCTGTCTACATGTCGAAGTGTCCTTGGGCAAGACTCTGAACCCCAAATTGCTCCCGATGTGCTGGTTGGTGCCTTGCATGGCTTCCGCCGCAATCGGTGTATGAATGGGTGAATGTAATGCACAATCTATGTAAAGCGCCTTGGATAAAGGAGCTATATAAATGCACCATTTACCATTTTACATTCCGATCCGACGCGCACGCTTAATTGTCCTTTTTCTCCTCAAAATGAGAAAAACTGCGATCTTTGAGTCTAAACTTTGATCGCGCTAAGAAAGTTAATCCATCGCGCGTCGAAGCACAGCCTAGAATGAGGATGTGGTCCATAATATGGATGGCTATCACTTCCGGGGCGGACGTGACGCGTCTCCTACTGTACATTCTGACCTGAGATCAGATTCTTACGAGGTTTCCAATAGCTTAAGCATAACATGATGCTAACACCAAAATGTGTGCCCGGTCAGAATGGCTTAAGGGAAACCAAAAACAAATTAAAAAAATATATTATTATAATAAACTACTGGTAGAAGTTATATGAATACTAGAAACAAAATTTCAAGAAATTTTACTGGGTGCCTGAAGCTCACCAAGTCTGTGCAGCATTTGAGCCCTGTTTTAATGCTAACGTGCTAATATGCTAACATGCTAACATGCTAATGCTAATATGCTAACATGCTAATGCTAACAGGCTAATGCTATCATGCTAACATGCTAATGCTAACATGCTAATGCTAACATGCTAACATGCTAATCCTAACATGCTAATACTATCATGCTAACATGCTAATGCTAACATGCTGCTAACATGCTAACATGCTCATGCTATCATGCTAACATGCTAATGATAACATGCTAATGCTATCATGCTAACATGCTAATGCTAACATGCTAATGATAATATGCTAACATGCTAATGCTAACATGCTGATGCTAACATGCTAATGCTAACATGCTAATATGCTAATATGCTAACATGCTAATGCTAACATGCTAATGCTAACATGCTAATGCTAACATGCTAATGCTAACATGCTAATGCTAATATGCTAACATGCTAATGCTAACATGCTAATGCTATCATGCTAACATGCTAATGCTAACATGCTAATGCTAATATGCTAATGCTAACATGCTAACATGCTAATGCTAATATGCTAACATGCTAATGCTAAGATGTCTGAGCTGTCCATTTGGTTTCGTTCAGGGGGGCGGCCCGGTTCTGGCGAGCCGCCCTGCTTCTGAAACGGTCGAGAAATGACAGAGCTACGTGTTTCCCCGATTTTCTCCATTGACTTTCAATGTGTGTGTGTGCGTGCACATGTGTGCATGTGCGTTCGTGTGTGCGCGTGTTTGAGAGGTGGTCAACTTGACCTTGAATCATTAACAAAGTATCAATTTCACCTGGGCTAGGGCTAGTCTATGCGAATGCAAACACTAATGAAAGTTAAAACCACACTGACTCAGTGAGAGAACGTATGTCCGAACAAATTGCTCTATCGCAAAAAGTAAACGTCAAATGCGATTTTTCGCCGTGAGTGACCCGATACATTGAGGTACGCCGTGTGCGATCGTGGTATTGGTACGATAAAAAACGTGGTTATGAGAGCGAGTTAAGAAATTGTGTTTGTGATGAAAAAATTGCTGACTCATTCATGCATTTAACATGGAGTTGTATGACACATTATGATGGTACACCTGTCGCTTTCAGGGCTGTAGTTCACGTACCGTATGAATCTGGGCTGTGGTTGTGACATTGGGTGAAAGAGGACGAGTGTGGCTACAAAATTACCGAAACCCATGCATGTAAAGTTAATATTTTGGCAGTGATGACGATTTGTTCGGAGAATTTCGCTACAGTCTTCACAATGTCTTGTCCCTCTGACCCGCTCTCTCTCTGGCCGTGCGACACTCTAAATCGAGATTTTTGCTCAGACCAAACACACTTTGAACTGCGATAGCGGGCAAACCGTGCAACGTATTCAAATTCCGTCTGAACCACGACAAAGTCGATGGCCTCGTGTGCTGTTTGAGGTTTAAATCGTGTTTCTACGTAACAATATGCCAGAGTAATGTGGCTCCAAAGTAACGTGTCGTTTTCTGTTTTTACCCGCGTTTCCCCATTGACTTTGCATGGGGCATTTTTCGCGTCGTTTATTGCGAATTACGTCGGCACGGTAACCCGAAACGGAAAGAAAAGCACAAGCACACCATTCCCGGCCGAGCCGCACGTTTCGATGTATATATTGTGGGGCTTTGGTAAACCTTGCGGCCGGCCGTAGACGTCAAAGTTTCGTGTCTTGATTATTGCGATTAAGTATGTGTTGCGGATTTCAACCTGTGTTTCTGCCATTGCATGGCAGGCACCCAGAATTAGTCGATCCGCCATCTGACATACCACCACATTATAAATGACTGACTGGACAATTATTAGTCCGTAATATCAGCTCAGCTCATTAAAATGTTTAAAAAAAGGGTCCCAAACATCTTACTGAATTTCTCCAATTTACTATCATGTATAATCATCCCTATAAAGCCTGACTTATAAAATTGCTGATCTGCAAGCTTATATAACGTGACTGCACTCACCTGAGATGCGTTGTGAGCTTGCAGATTGGCTATTTCCAGTGCACGGCACCGTTGCATGACGGAAGATTTATAGAATTAGAGTACAGCAACCGTTCACCACTTCATTTCTATACATTATGAGCACAAATGTATCTCTGACCAATTCCACCAAATCCCTGATCATAATGGTGTCTAGTGTCTCCACTGTATTCAACTCTGTTCTCCACTCCTCAGTCGTGCAATGCACATATCACATTTGTTGATGTCCTTATCTAGATACACACCTTTGCTTTCAGCCATGTGAGCTCCAAGTTTGTGGGTCCCTGGTTACTCTGTTAGCACCAATTTCCCTGCCAAAATGTTCCCCTTTCTGAACACTGGTCGGGAGCCCATGGATATGTCATCTTCTAGGTGGGCACTTAGTCAAGGGCTGGCATTGATGGATGAATATGAATCGATATAATTATGCTCCATGCATACCAAACACCAGTAACTATCAGGGCTGTTTAATGTTTTCCACTGTGCTAATAATCAATTAACCACATAGAGAAAGTTATGTGTGTGTGTGTGTGTGTGTGTGTGTGCAAACACTGGAGAAGGCAATAAAACAATGATTTACAGTATGGTTTTTGAATCAACATTTACTGTACTGTATGTTCATACGTATGTATGTTTTTTCATTTTCGAGTCTAATCAGTCACAGGGCAGGGTTTTTTTTATACTTTATGCTTTTTTTGTATTGTGGCTGTTCTACAAGCTCACAATGCATCATGATGCAGTGCAGTGTGAGATTGGAGATCTTAATTTTATTTTTTATTCTGAAAGAATTTTGTCTTTCAGTGGCAATCGGAATGTTGGATTTAATTTCAAATCACACTGTTATGGAAGTTATATATTAATTTATTTGCTATGCAGTGATATGCAAGATTCATATTATACTATTATATTGTGTGTATACTCATACTTTATGTTTATTGGTATGATATCCTCGGGCAAATCTCAGAGCATTGCCCGAAAAATACTCCGGAGCAGACAGACTTAAGACTAGTTAGTATATGGTAGCCTCATCACTGTCTGTTTGAACTGATATATTCACCCTGATATAACACCCATTTTGGTGTTGGCATCATGTCGTGCTTTAGCTATTGAAAAATAGCAGATCTACAAGCTCATATCGCGCCACCGAGTGGCGCGATACGAGCTTGTAGGTCTGCTATTTTTGAAAAATCGAAGAGCGACTGACATTTCTAGAATCTGATCTCAGGTCAGAATGGGTTCATCAGACCAGTGTGTGTCCGGCGGAAACCTCGTATGAATCTGATCTCAGGTCAGAATGGGTTAAGAATGATGAAACATTGTTATGACACATATGATGTCTGCGGTCATGACACTGACCAGTTGTGTGTACTGGTCTCTGTTTGAATAAAGAAGGAGACAGGAGGACATACTGGGATATCAACATGGATGCTGGGTGAAGGAAGGATGGACATACTGGGATATCAACATGGATGCTGGGTGAAGGAAGGATGGACATACTGGGATATCAACATGGATGCTGGGTGAAGGAAGGATGGACATACTGGGATATCAACATGGATGCTGGGTGAAGGAAGGATGGACATACTGGGATATCAACATGGATGCTGGGTGAAGGAAGGATGGACATACTGGGATATCAACATGGATGCTGGGTGAAGGAAGGATGGACATACTGGGATATCAACATGGATGCTGGGTGAAGGAAGGATGGACATACTGGGATATCAACATGGATGCTGGGTGAAGGAAGGATGGACATACTGGGATATCAACATGGATGCTGGGTGAAGGAAGGATGGACATACTGGGATATCAACATGGATGCTGGGTGAAGGAAGGATGGACATACTGGGATATCAACATGGATGCTGGGTGAAGGATTAAAACACAGTGTGATTGGTAGGTAAGAATAGATTTGATTATGTCTGCTTGACAGGGAAAGAAAGATATGATATCCTAAACATCCAGTTGTTGGACTGATAGTGACCAACATACTCTATTCATCTGTCCTCTCCTTTCCTCTATTCTATTGGTTAGGTGTTAGACTTTAAAGTAGGTATTTAGGTTGTTATAGTTAGGTCAGATTCTCACCTAATACTTCGGTAGACTCAGATCCGTATAGGCGGGGAAATGGAATTCTTGCATATTTAATTGGCTGAGGTTTGCCTTCACACTGTCATTCGCAGCAATTGGAAACGCAGCAGGGGGGACCTTTATCAATGTGTTCCATTCATAAACTATAGCCTACACAGTGAAATCTATGGTGATAAAATTACACTCATAACGTGCATGTGTCGTGCCGTCTGGGACCCCCCCCCCCCCCCCCTCTCTCTCTCTCTCTACGCACGCAGCCGCCACACACTGTTCTTTTGGGCATGGAGGCACAGCGCTGCATGAGCGCACTGATATAACTCCCCAGTCCCACACAGTGACAGCACTCCATGTTTACGGCACGCACAGACAGACAGACAGAATATTATGTAGGCTATAATACACTGCAGTGTTTTTATGTGTTTTCTTAAGCAATTGATTAATGTAGCCTACACGTCCTCATTTCGATCAGGGCTTCAGTCTCCTTATTAGACCACGTCTATCCACAGTAACGGGACATCTTTGCGCTGCGTAAAATATGCCTTAACCGTCTCCAACTGTGTTCAGCTCCTACTCACCCGCCACATTATGTTTGCTTAATTTCCTTTATTTACTGCGGATTGCATTCACACCTGCACCGAATCGTAGTCAAGTGCGATTCGAAGCGAAGCGAAACCCACGTTTTTGGGCGGAGTAAAATGCGGTTATTTGCTGCGCATTAGGATTCGAATGAGCCTTCACACCTGCCAAACGAAGCGCACTTTCTGACAATGCGCAGCAGGATTCGTTTTAATCGCAGCAAAGCTCTCTGGTATGAATGCGACCTTAGTCTTACATTTGTAGGCAGTTGAGTTCATTTTAGTTTCAGTTTTTGTCAAGTTGTTGTTGTGATGTTTTTACAGTATGTGTTGCACTATGGATGGAAATGAGCTTCTAGATAAACCTGGAAAGTTCTACATGAGATCATGTTCAATTGATTTAATTCATGCACATAATATGTTGA
The DNA here is from genome assembly GCF_964188405.1 of Protomyctophum parallelum. NCBI lineage: Eukaryota > Metazoa > Chordata > Actinopteri > Myctophiformes > Myctophidae > Protomyctophum > Protomyctophum parallelum. Next base: position 51,083,257 of record NC_139703.1, on the reverse strand, counting down.
ATGTTAATTGTTGTGCACTGTCCCATAAATAAAAACAATTATTAAAGTAAAGTAAAGTAAAAAAAAAAAACATGACAAAAAAAAACAACGCCCTCCGCCCGAGGGTGAAAACACAACTGTTTATCTTGCAGACGCTCATTCTTTTAACCCATTCTGACCTGAGACCAGGTTTACACTGGACACACACTGGTCTGATGAACCCATTCTGACCTGAGATCAGATTCTAAAAATGTCAGTCGTTCTTCGATTTTTTTCAAAAATAGAAGACCTACAAGCTCGTAGCGCGCCACTCGGTGGCGCGTTATGAGCTTGTAGATCTGCTATTTTTCAATAGCTAAAGCATAACATGATGCCAACACCAAAATGGGTGCCCGTTCAGAATGGGTTAAGCACCCGGTTCAGCAACAGGAGAGGATATCACCTGACCTTATCACTTCATTTGAGACTGGATATCAGACGATAAGCTGATACTGAGCCCTGTTTCATTATGAGGCCAGCGCTGTCTCCAGCTCTCATCTCCTGTCCAGCGCCTTGTCTACAGGGCCACCGCAGAGGTCACAGATAACTCATAACCAGCTCCGCCACAGAGACATACAGTAGGGAGATTAATTATGAGAGATACAGAATGATGTGTTGTGCTCGCCAGCCATTTGTAGCTGACCCCCTCTTTAATATGCATGAGGCCTCTCTGACCTCAGCACCTGAATACGACTTGGACTTTATGAGTGATACAGTATGCTCTCTCTCTCTCTCTCTCTCTCTCTCTCTCTCTCTCTCTCTCTCTCCACACTCTGCTCTAACAATCCCTTTTCTCAACAGTGTACAGTATATCTGTTTTGCTCTTCGCGAAAGGCATTTTCATATAAAATTAATTCTCATATTGTTCGTTCCAAAAGTCCAAAACAGTCTCTGGCATCCGTCATCATGTCGAACAGAAACAGCCTCTCTTTTCCCCTCCTTCCCTCTGTTTCTTCTCCTCTGTGTTGTTCCCTCTCTCCGTCTCTAATGCTGTTGAATAATGGAGAGACTGCATGCAGTAGCCCTACTGTCAGTCAGCCAGTGAGATGCAGGAGGCCTGCGGTGAATACATATGTGCAAGTGTGTGTGTGTGTGTGTGTGTGTGTGTGTGTGTGTGTGTGTGTGTGTGTGTGTGTGTGTGTGTGTGTGAGAAAGAGAGAGTGTGTGAGAGTGTGCTGTCTGTCTGCAGAAGATTAGCCTTGACGACACAGCCCCCCCACTACACACACACACACACACACGCACACGCACACACACACACACACACACACACACACACACACACACACACACACACACACACACACACACACACACACACACACACACACACACACACACACACACACACACAGAGAGATCATGCAATCAGCTGTAACACCTCCTGCTGCCCTCACTCACTATCTTTTGTTGTATTTGGTCCAACTTAAAGGACCATGTCCAAATCTGACTTGGAGAACATATATTTGTAAAGCAACACCTTATTTACTCTAAGATATTGCAGATGTTTCCAGCATATAGTTATAAAATTGACTATAGAGCATCTTCTGTGTTCACAGACACTTACAGGGATCAATGGCTGGGTGACCACTGAGGATGCTTATTGAATATAAACACCATGCACATCATTATTTTCAACAAACATCACAGTCCCATGGATTGATCACTTCCTCTTCTGCGTGTGTATACAATTATTTCTATGGTTGACAGCAAACATGCAATGGTTTTTGTACAGTAAGTACACAGAGACAACACTGACAAAGAAATGGGCCCAAAAGAAGATGAGAAATAATGGCAGAGGAGAGAGGGGGGAGAGGGGGGGGGGGGGTATTGTGTGGTACTGCGGGGCAAGACATGCAATCATGTTGCATCCTGTATACTCTGCCACCCCGGTGGCAAGGCTAGGGGGCCCCCTGCTGCTTCAAACAGCTGGTAGAGGCAGACACGTGTGGTCCAATCCCTGTCTTTAACCCATTCTGAACGGGCACCAATTTTGGTGTTGGCATCATGTTATGCTTTAGCTATTTAAAAATAGCAGATCTACAAGCTCATATCGCGCCACCGAGTGGCGCGATATGAGCTTGTAGGTCTGCTATTTTTGAAAAATCGACAAGAACGACTGACATTTTTCTAGAATCTGATCTCAGGTCAGAATGGGTTAATCAGACCAGTGTGTGTCCATGTGGAAACCTCGTATGAATCTGATCTCAGGTCAGAATGGGTTAAATTGACAGACCGCTAGAAATGCATGCTGCAGTAAGCAGCGCTGGGCCCCTCTCCAAGGCCCTCCCATTTAGTGGGCCAGAATGCCAACTCTGTTGACGGTCTTTTGACGGTAACAAGAAGACTCACCCCGGTGCGTGCCCGTCTTTCCTCCCGGAATTTTCCCCAGTGAGGGGGATAACTTTGTAATATGCTATTGGCTGTTTGTATTCTTTTTGGAAAAATATAAAAAGATACTCCTGTAGAAAGGCTATATTATTTGACTTATATTGACCCTATAAACAATTTAGTATTATTTAGTATATGTAAGGTTTTGCACACTCAAATGGTACCTCGTCAGATAATCCCCACATATCCTACAACAACTTCTGTGAACAGACTTCACTGTAGTAGCTTTTCATAAATTATATTTGTACTTAGGCTGTTCTGCTGTCATGAAAGTTTATAGTTAGAGAAATTCAAAGTCCATCCGTCTGCTGTCCAGCCTCTCCCACCAACCCCTCACTGGGGAAGGTTCTGGGAGGAAAACAGAAACGGGGCGAGTCTTCTTGTTACCCTTTTGACATCACTTTGGCTCAGAGAGGCCAACCAGTAGAAGGCAACATCTGGTGCTCCTTCCAGCAGAGCCAATAAAAAGGCTACGCATACGAAATGGGGCAGAAAGTAGAAGGAAAGAAAGTAAGCTCAAGGAATATAAAACGGTATTGATCCAATGGGGGGGCCTCATGTAAATGGATGGACAGTGTGGGATTCATTTCCGTCTCTCTGTATCCCTTTCGTTCTCTCTCTCACCCTCCTCCTTTCTAATTTCCCAGGCCAGTGCCCATCACAGTTGGAGAAGAGCTTTGGGTTTGCCTTTGGCCCAATTAGCCAAAGCTTAAGCACAAAGCGTGTTGAGCGGAGCAGACAGAGGCTCGGTTTAGTCTAGTTCAGCATGGCTTGACTAGAGTCTGTCTCTCTTTGTGCTGCTGCGCAAGTATAATTAAGGTCATCCTCCGACATGCACCCACCGACACCCCACAGGCACAGACACACGCGTGGGCAAATAAACAACTACACCAATGCATGGTCAGACGCATTCATACACAGAATGTCACGCAGGCTTTACTCCCTCACTCACTGCCTGCTTGGTCACACAAGCACACGCACACGCACACGCACACGCACACGCACACGCACACGCACACGCACACGCACACGCACGCACGCACGCACGCACGCACGCACGCACGCACGCACGCACGCACACACACACACACACACACACACACACACACACACACACACACACACACACACACACACACACACACACACACACACACGCATGCACACACACTGACACACACACACACACACACACACACACACACACACACACACACACACACACACACACACACACACACACACACACACACACACACACACAGCAGCAGCACTTGGTTTTGGATGAGTGATCTGGCACATCTTCACAAAGAGACAAAAACTCCCAGGAGGAAGCAGAGAACAATACCATTTCACTGCTCTCTTTAATAACCCCTCTCTCTCTCTCTCTCCCTCTCTCTCTCTCTAATCTCAGTTACTTTGTTCTGTGCATTCATTAAGCCCTATATCCTACATTGTCAGTGTCAGGGATCAATGGTTGCCGTCGGAGCAGCTCCCAGCATGCCTTGCCACTCGTGGCCATTTTTTAATGAGCCCCGGTTCCACTCACAACAACCCACCTATACCCACTGATCTATTCTCATATTGCAAAAGCAAAACGCGCACAGCCGATCAGGACTGACTGACCATTGACATCATGAAACTTTAATTACAGCCAATTATGATCAACTATAAGCTTTTGTTTGAAGTAAACATCTGAAGGAGTGAATTAAGCCACTAGCTGTTCCATGTCTTTGTTAGTATCAACTGTCATTAGGCTCCGGGTGCAATAACCGCAATACCGCCATACCGCCGGTATGTAACACATACCGCGGTATCGGGTTAATTACCGCGGTTAATAAAAAAGGAAAAAAAAAAGAAAAAAAGGGGGGGGTTTATGAAATGAAAAGTGTATCATAATAAACAGTGACGCTCAGTCAGTCTAATCATGCCAGCAACACAACAACACCAGAGGGAGTTCAAAAAACCATGTGCAACCCAGATTCGGCACAAACAAGGATTGATTGATTGATTGATTGATTGATTAAAATATTTATTAACAGTTTGCAGAATTACACTACATTTCAAGCACAACTCAATACAAAGACTGTTAACTGTGAGTGGACACTTGTTTACAAGAGGGTCCACCTAAATTCATTTCACTCCTATGCCACAAAAATGTGGAACGCCCTACCAACTGTCATTAAGATGTAAATCCCTTGACTCCACCCACCCCTTTCCCCCCTCACTGTATACGTTTTCCCCCTTTTTACCTCCTTTATGATGATTTCCTGTTTTTGGCTTTATAGAAGTGCATAGTGTACAAAATGATATGATGAATTGAAAATGGTGGACCCTCTTGTAAACAAGTGTAATGCTTTATGGCGGTAATAACCGCCATACCGGCGGTATGGGGGCCGGCAATAACCGCGGTAATAAAAATCCCATACCGCCCCAGCCCTACTCTACAGTGGCGTGCACAGACATTTAGAGGGGCAGGTGCTCAAGTGAAAAAAAGGGCACCTTGTGCAGCGCATTTTGGTGCGGGAACCCATTTTGGTGAGATCTACAAGCTCATAGCGCGCCACCGAGTGGCTCGCTACGAGCTTGTAGGTCTGCTATTTTCTTTTTAATCGAAGAACCACTGACATAGAAACACATAGCTTTAGATTGTGGGGGCCTAAATAATATAGTAGAAGCGTTTTTTATCAAGATTTGATCAATGTCACCGCATGGTCCACACTACAAATTAAAAAGAGAACTTTCTTTTCTTTTTCTTTTTTTTTAAGAGCAAAATTGCCAAAAGGGCAGGGGGTGCTCTAGCACCCCCTAGTGTCTATCTGTGCACGCCACTGTGCCTCTATTAAGGTGTTGAAGAATATATTCCATAATTATACTCATTCCTTGTGTGATTGACATGCAACTTGCATAGCCCACAGACAGTAGACCTATTTTTGGGTGATTAGCATCTGGGTGTCGGCCGTCCCAGGGTGAGATATCCTGGAGCTGCCGGTGGCTAGGCTATTTGTGTGACAAAGGGGTTTGAGACAGACAGGTGGATCAAAGACTGTGCCACTAATAATATGCAACAAATGTCGACCCCCACGCCAATGTAGAGTGCTTAAAAGGTAGACCAAATGTACAATGCGTTGTCAGTCAGTCAGGGGCGCAAGCCATGGGGAGACGTCAGCCACTTTGCTCATGGCTGGCGTGAGTCTGTCATATGCTGTAAGCTGTACTTCGTAATAAACATCTTGGAACTTCATCTCGTCTGTCTGCCGTGCACAAATCTCCTCTGTATGGTAGAAAATATACCTCAAAGTGGTGCCGATCCCGTTCGCTTTTTTGGTGCTTTTTGCGCCAGGCGAGAGAACCAGCAGGGACGTTTTTTTCAGTCTGATAGTATTTCGGTGGAGGGGAGTTTTTGTGAACGGCGACGAAGACGTTCCAGCGGACCCGACCGTGATCTCGTCTACGCAGCGGGGATGATGACTGCGACCACCGCGAGGAGTGTTGCGCAACGGGGACCGATACCAGCCGCCGGACGGGTGCGGGCTGCGGTGCGGTCGATGGAGCGGCACCAGCCACACGGAGGCCTTGATCATCACGTCGGCGCGGGGACGGCAATCACGGGCGGCGAGCTGTGAGACGCAGCACGGAGCAGCGGTGGCCGCCTGGCTGACCTAAGCCGAGGGCCTTCACAGGAAGGAGTCTGTGATGAAGATGTTTGCTTTCCTTTTTCGTCCCATCTCTGATGTTTCAGAGTTGGGAGGGGGGAGAGAAGAGATGATGATGAGGACAGCGAAAAACAGCAGTGTACTTTTTCTCAACTTGATCGGTGCAGCTGAGCGAACATTTCGAGGTAACCAGAAAGAGCGGCATACAGAAGAAATTTCCTTTGTCCAATTCGGAGGGGAGACGAACTTTCCTTCACTCTGATTGCAAATTGTACGTCGCGTTTGTTTTCAACATGAAATAATATAGGCCTCATGTTGGTATGTGTTTGTCGTATAATTAGATAAGTTGAGTCATATAGCCTAATTATGAGTCAATGAGGTATTTTCCTATAGATATGAAGAGATATGTGTTATTATGGTTAAACTCTGGCGCATCAATGGATTCTTTCGAGTATCACTAGGTGATCTGTCAGGGTAACGTCCGAGGAAGTGACTTAACTGATATTGTATTGACATTGGGTAGCAGAGTTTAGTAGTAAAATATGTAGTTATTGCATATCAAAAAAGTGCTCTTGTAACAATAGGAGCTGAAAGCGGCATGTCTTGTTTAAATGTCAGTTAACTGTACTAATCATTTTTCCATTTTGCATATATGTATGGATGTCTGTTTGAAAACCATTTTTGGGAAGTTCTGTACTGTAATGCTGTTATTTTTGGTGTCTTGAATGTATTGTTCAGCTGAGGGTCAAGGGGGGTCTAAGATAATTATGGTTCCATATTTTAGGTGACCATCTGTGATGGTCAAGGGGGGATATGAAGAATATATTCCATAATTATACTCATTCCTTGTGTGATTGACATGCAACTTGCATAGCCCACAGACAGTAGACCTATTTTTGGGTGATTAGCATCTGGGTGTCGGCCGTCCCAGGGTGAGATATCCTGGAGCTGCCGGTGGCTAGGCTATTTGTGTGACAAAGGGGTTTGAGACAGACAGGTGGATCAAAGACTGTGCCACTAATAATTAGGGCTGGGCGATATGGCAAAATCTCATATCACGATATAGAAAATATTTTATCACGATAACGATATACTCACGATATAGCGCATTTTTTGTAAATTCAATTAATTAATATTTTGTTAACAATTTCACATGGAAAAATGCAGTTTGAAATGATATACTCAACAAATATAAGTATGGTACTAAATATTTTTTTTATTTAGAACCTTAGAGAAATAGAAAACACTACAGAACACTGAGAACAGCAGTGATTTGAATATTTGCCCTTTGTTTAAACACTAAGAGAGTGGTGCTGGTGCACACAGGTGCAGGAAAATAATCTGCTTAACATTCCACATTACAAAACAAATACCAAATTTAAAGTTGTAAACATTAAACAATCTGTTCTGATTCTTCCCATTCCCACTAGGCAGGCAGGTCTTACAGGATAATTATAGCCGGGTACTGGTAGAACCACTCCCCCTGCTGGACAAAGGCTAAGGGTATCAGAATATAGCTTTCAGCTGCCAAAAACAATTATAGGACCCTGAGTCCCTGACCCCAGTTTTGGTTTTCCTTCAGAAATCAGAACCACTGTTACATGAATATTACATCATTCATGACATGATGCATACACACACACTCATGCTGCTTGCACGCAAACAATGTTAAACAAAATTGTAAACTTTAAGTTTAAAGCTGCAGCTCAGCAAAATCAGGCTCACAGCCTCACAACAAAATAAATCTCTTAAGTTTGAACGGTAGGCCAGGCCTTAGCAGCAAACAGAAATACAGGCCTAGGCCCTAAACTGAGGTAAACAAAACTTCAAGTAGCACATTGGATCACATCCAATTAAACATGTAAACAAAATAAGACTTGATAAAGTTGACACTGACATCATCTTTGCATATAGTTCTCAGTGACTCAGTCTAAATCTAGGTTGCGTGCAAGGAATGTAAGCTCTTCTACTCTTGAGGGTTTCAGTGCTGCCCTCTGGCATGTCACAATGTTCCCACTGGTGCTGAAAGCTCGCTCTGAAGGGGAACTTGTGGCAGGGATACAGAGATATTTCTTTGCTAGCTTGGCCACTAGGGGAAAATTTGACTCGTTCTCCTGCCACCATTGTAGTGGCTCTATTTTTCGACCAACGGGCAGTAGGAGATAGAGGTTGATCTCGTTTTCAATGGCTTCTCTGCATGAAGGGGCATGGCTTTGCTTCGCTGGTGTTTCAAAATCAAAGTAACTGCTTAAAGTTTTCTTTTTCTTCTTAGATGTAGGAACCTCCTCTGAATCTGGCTCATCCTGAGTGGCAGCAGCAGCTGATGGAAGGGCCTCTCCTTCCTGGGCTACCATCTTCTGCAGGTCTGCAGCAGCTCTCGTCTTGATGTAGCCCACCTTCTCTGGCTTGATGTATGTGGTTTTGAACCGAGGGTCAACAAGAGAAGCCATGTCAAGCAAATCCTGGGTTTCCTCGTCGTCATACTTCTCATTTAGGTATTTTAGTACACCTTCTTTGATGGTCGTGGTGAGCTCAGTGTCTTCATTCTTTTTCTGGAGTAGATCAGTGTTGAACAGATGGAGGACGGGTTTCAAGTAGGAAACACTTGGGTAAAGATCCCCAGACAAGGCATCCGTAAACTCCTTCAGAGGACTCAGTGCCCTGTTGATGGACTCCAGAACGTCTATATCCTGCCAAGTTGGGACCAGGTGACGTACCTTCTTGTCGGCACGGAGGACCTGTGAGATGGCTTTCTCCTGCTCGAGCACCCTTTCAACCATGGCTTGCATAGAGCCCCACCTTGTAGGGGTTTCTGTGATCAGCTGATGAGTGGGCAAGGGTGGCACTTGATCTGCTTGAGCCTTGGCCAGCGCCTTTCTTCTCTTCCAGGAATTGGAGAACGCAAGCACAATCTTCTTGCAGACACCGACTGCTCGATCCACCTTGTCCAGTTTCAGACTATGCCCTGTGTAAATAAAGGAAAGGAGAAGTAAATGTACCGTTCTATACCTTTTTTTTAATATACACATTTTACTTGTCCTCTACACTGTAGAGGACAAGTAAAATGTATTAATTTCATTCATTTTATATTTATAGATTCATATAAATGGACAGTTTGAGTATTTGTGTAAACACAAACATTGTGTAACTCAAACATTGAAAGTGATTGGCCATAATGAGATCATGTATTATGATGAATTGATAAGCATGCCCCTCACTTCATATGGGTGTGATTTATAGCTTTTAACTGGCTTTTTAACTATTGCAGGAAAATGTTGCCATTATGGGAGTTACTATAACAGTAACTGACATTATACAAATGGACCTATATTCTAATCTATTTGTATTATTGTATATTGTCTGTAGAGTTATTTTAATAATTTTAAAGTCTAGGTATTTATTACTGTACTAGTGAAATGAACTGATATATATATATATATGCATTTTTAGCATTTATATTAAATCTATATGCATATATTTTGATTGATACACTTTGTCACTTACCGATGGCTAAATGAAGACGGTGGCCAAAGCACTGTAGGCGTGTCATTTCATTCAGTTGAAAGGCAAGGATGTTGTTGGATGCGTTGTCTGAAGTGACACAGACGAGATGATCCTCCTCCAGTCCCCACGACTCCAGAGCCTCTGTGAAACCTTTGGCTATGTTTTCTCCAGTGTGATCATCTGGGAAATAACTCGTCTGTAAACACCGACTGCGGAGGTTCCACGTTGGGTCGATGTAGTGTGCTGTCAGACTCATATATGGATGCGTAGCTCGGCTCGACCACATGTCAGTTGTTGCAGAGTAAAACATGCCGTTGTTAATCTCCCTTTCCACTTTGCCTCTGCACTCGGCATATAAACGAGAGACAAACTTATTCATGTATTTTCGGCTGGGTATTTCGTATCTAGGATCGAGCTTTTTCATCATCGCCTTAAACCCCCGTTTCTCCAGCGTGTAGATTGGAACGCTGTCTAAACAGATGTGATGGGCAACACCCATAGTAATTTCCTTCCATCTTCGGGAGTCATGGGTATATGCTGTGCCACGGAAAAACGACTCTTGCAACGTCTGTGTCTGGGGCTTTTTCTTCTGAACGTCAGGCCCTGGTTTTGCTGCCTTCAAACGTTGACTCTCGCTGTATTCGTTGTCGTGATTCCTTTTCAGGTGATAAAATAAGTTAGTCGTGTTGGAATCCGTTGATGGGACCGGGGAGCGGCAGACTTTACACAATACTGTGGTCTGGTCCGTGTCCGTCTTTTTAAACCCAAACCACTTCCATACGATGGAAGTTGCCCCTCTTTTAGGTGCAAGCTCCTCGGCTTGTGGTCGTGTTGGCTCACTTGGCTGGTCATCTTCTTGTTCAACATTATTATTATTACCGTCAGCTGTCGCAGCGTCACCCTCCATGTTGTTTGTTTTCAGTGCGGCCGGTCAGCTGCTGCCGGGCATGCCGTATATAAGCGCGGTGACGTAAAATACTGCCGTAAACACTGCCGTAAAGCGAAACTGCGATATAAACGATATAGATTTTTTTTCGTGATATACATTTTATATCGAAAATACGATATATATCGTCATATCGCCCAGCCCTACTAATAATATGCAACAAATGTCGACCCCCACGCCAATGTAGAGTGCTTAAAAGGTAGACCAAATGTACAATGCGTTGTCAGTCAGTCAGGGGCGCAAGCCATGGGGAGACGTCAGCCACTTTGCTCATGGCTGGCGTGAGTCTGTCATATGCTGTAAGCTGTACTTCGTAATAAACATCTTGGAACTTCATCTCGTCTGTCTGCCGTGCACAAATCTCCTCTGTATGGTAGAAAATATACCTCAGTGTCCTTCATTTTGGGATTGTTATACTGTATGTGTAAATGTTCACATTTTATATTGAAGATCGGCTATTTTCGCTGCATGAAACTGCCATACAATGAGGTATGATATAGGGCATACAGTAAGAGGTACGTTGCATGATGTTAGGAGGATTAAGCTGAGCCTTTCCTGGCTGATTGTAGAGCCAGTCTGTTCATAACAGAGAACCTGTTATTGGGTGTGACTTGGCTTCCTTTTTAAATATACTTTATTTAAATTATTCATGTACAGTTTATGCAGTCATATTACATGGAGTTTGGCATTGGTCACGTCATCATGAGATATTGAGTTCCTTTCTCCATGCATTTCTGTTCTTCATTATGATTAGGTCTGTACAATATTATTATATTGTACATTGATTGTTTGCACTCGCATTGACACAGTCACATGTATTATGTATACACACATACTGTACTTATGTCTTTAACCACACATGCACACTCATACATGCACACACAGACCACACACATACACCTACTGTACAGTACACACTACACAGTTAACCAAACAGATAATTGGGTAGCAAATCCTCCTCTGAAATTAAACTTATGTGCCAGTTGACGTTCAGCCTAGTCCACCACTGAACTGTGGATTGTGAAAAATGTACTGAAGAAACCAGAAAAAAAACAGGCACGATGACAAATCACCAAATGTTCCGGCCAAGGAGAAAGAAAGATTTGTTGGCGACACAACGTGATGCATAATGAAAATAGATGCCTGCGCGGCAGGCGCTGCACATGGAGCCTTTCAGGGCACGCTGTTGGTCTCCATTTAAAATCAATCCCGTCAATGCGTCATAAGTTATTTTGACAAGGGTAGCAAGAGGCACTTGAGGAAACACCAGTTTAATGATGTCTTTAACCTGCCGGTAATTGACCTCTGAATTGAAAGGGAGAAACAGTATTAAAAGCCTGGGGCAGGCGATTATAGTTCTAGTGCTAGTTGTGCTCGCCCAGACATCATTTCTGATCAGAGCTGGTCAGCATAAAGCGCAGCGTTTTTCTTGAACCCCTTAAAAACGCAGGACCCGTTCGTGTGCTAAAATACTGGAAGGAGAAATGTATTTATGCACTATGTACAATGTGTGTGTACAGCTGCCTTGTGTTTTCACACAATGCTGTGAAAATAGCAGATCTACAAGTTCAGTGCAAGTACGTGCACTGAATAGGCCTGTGTCGTATAATTCCATGAACCAAAAGTATACTATTAAGTCACTAGAATGTCTCATCAAACTACTTTGAGTTTACACTTCACACCTGAATCCGAAGCTAAGCTCGCTCCCCTGGAGTGAGAGGTTGGAATTTTCCAGGTGACCGGTTTGGGTACGCTCTGTCAATGACTTTCACTGAGTATAACTGTGCCACATTTTCCCTAAGAATGACTTTTACAATCTGTCACTATAGAAAGATATAGACGCTATTGTTGTAACTGTTAATAGTGAGTGCAACTTGTACTAATTTAGAATGTGCTATAAGATTATAGCTCCATTGGGTAAACCGTGTTAATTCACTTCTTAAAAGAGAACGTTCAGTTTTATTTTATAGTTCCGTTAATTTCATATACTATTAGTTATGATTAACCATGTTCATAGGAGTCTGTTCACAGTTTACATTTAAGTCTTGTTAAGTTTTAAACTATGTATTCATTATATCGGTTTATCGTCTAAAAATTAGGGCTCCAGTTAAACCAGGATCAGGTCCCTTTGTCCTAGGTCCCGCCTCTCTCCAACCGGAAAGAGCTCCGTATGTCCGGGAGGAGGAGGGGCCTAGTTACAAATATAAGGACAGGTTTGTGGGTTGATCCGATCGAGGTTCTGCTGGATCCGGTACGTTGCTCACTTTTGGCTACACGAGTTGCTGTGTGTTTTTATCCAGAGTTCCCAGAGGACGGTTTTTCCCGGCGGTGGCTCAGGGGTAGAGTGCCTGGATGGTAACCGTAAGGTTGCCAGTTCGAACCCGGGCTCCCCCAGAGTTACTGTCGAAGTGTCCTTGAGCAAGACACTGAACCCCTAATTGCTCCTGATGTGCTAGTTGGTGCCTTGCATGGTTTCCGCTGCCATCTGTGTATGAATGTGTGTGTGAATGGGTGAATGTAATGCACAATCTCTGTAAAGCGCCTTGGATAAAGGCGCTATATAAATGCACCATTTACCATTTACCATTTTGTGCCTTTGTCTTGACGGTGGATTGCTCTTTTGACTGCAAATAAAGACGTCTGTTTTAAACTCACTTCATTTGTATCCTGACCTGGTTTTTTCCCACATCTGCTGCACGCTGGTTTTTGTTTCTTCAGAAAAGAAAAGACACCTCAACCTGTTCTCAACAGGCCCGAAAATTAAGGACCGGCCCTACCTGGGCCCTCATCAAACCCTGTACACTCAAGACACTGGCCCCCGCTGCCACCCTTAGATCTCCGTATATGGAGCTGACCTGTACTGTCATACCATATGTTGATCTGACCTCATCAAACCCTGTACACTCAAGACACGCTCCATATATGGCCAGTACAGAATTAGTTCCATATGTTGATCTGATCCCCCATTCCAAAGCGCCAGCGCTCGCCCCTTGCAGTTTGCTGTCACCCAGGCGGATGCATGCACGTTCTCGCCCCTCAGGCATCTTACTGGTCCTACAATACAAAGTCCTCTTTATTTAACTCTGAGACCCCTTTTCCACCGGTTGGTTCCCAGTGGGAACCGGTTCAGTTATTTTTGGTTTTTAGTCCATGAGCCAGAGGTCCAACATTTGTGGACGAACTATGCACTATATTAAATTGTTTATAGGATCAATACAAGTAAATAAATACATGATAACCCTTCCACAGTAGTAGCTTTTTCATATTTTCGATTATTTTGCATATTTTCCTACATAATGCCTCATTTGCATATTAAAAAATGTAAAATTTGTAATACAATAAATCATTGTCTTCGTGTAAGTACTTAATTGGGGAAGTTTCATGGTGATAACAATCTAATATAGGTATGGTTTTGCCCACTCAATTCATAATTAACGTTTCAATTTTGGAGCTCTGGCTCATGGACTAAAAACCAAAAAGAACTGAACCGGTTCCCATTGGGAACCAACTGGTGGAAAAGGGGCCTGAGTGACCCGCAAGTGAAGGAAAAGTAGTGCTTTCTCCCCTTGCGAAACGTTATTGGTTTAGTTTGTTAATAAACCACGGGGGAGCAAGCATTATACTGTGAGCGTACATTATACCTTTCCTTCACTTTAGCCTTTTGGTCCAGCACCGGTTGTTTGAAGAGATGTGAGGATGTCCTTAACCTATCTCTATTTTATGATCCGTAAGTGACCCAGTTAAAAGAACACTGGATTTGATTGTGCTGCTTTGACAGTAAAACTTAATCCGGCCTTCTCTTTCTCTCTGTAACCTACGGGAACACATATGCCTATAATAAAAGGAGAAAAGGAGACATCAAGTTGTTGCAAACGAAAAAGTTTTATTGAATAAAATATAACATTTTGGCGATTAGACTCCATTACATTCAACAGATGAGATTATCATCATGAGAATGACAAGTATTAGACTAGAGGCACTGATATTTTTCAATTTCCTGATTAGCTGACTGCAGATTGCCTAGGAAGTGCTCACCTCTCAAGCTGTGGATGGCAACAGAGATCTTCCTTATTGAATTTATTTACGCGTAGAGCTTCATGTATGTGTCCAACTGTCCACGCACGCATGCACACAGGCACACAGGCACGCACAGGCACACAGGCACACAGGCACACAGGCACGCACAGGCACGCACAGGCACACAGGCACGCACAGGCACACAGGCACGCACTAAGATAAGCGCACAAACAACATCAGTTGGCACAGTGTAGACACAATGTACACACCATCTGGGCTGCATTAGTATTCCAAACGACGTTTGATTTATGTTTGAGCCTTTGGGAGAAAGACATTAGCCCACGATCAGTTTGTCAAGTCGTTGAAATTTTCACCCAAAAATCTAATCATATTAATTCAGATTCAAACTGCAAATAACCAACCAGACCTCCATGTACTGTATGTATGCCATCCTGCCAGTCATGTCAACATCCTGCAGCTCGGTGCTGCCAGCACCGTACAAACATCAGCTGTCCATAGCCAGCACCAGCTTGCAACAGCATCTACACCCGCAAATGCCCACAGATGACAGAGTCTGCTCCAGCTTAATTAATACAGCAACCATCTTTCCAGCCATCCCAAGCAAGTTAAGCAACCATCCGCTCCCAATTTGTCTCCAGCTCCCCCTGGCTCCACATCGCAGTTATTCTCTTGGCCTACTATAGAGCACTTTTTAATCTCGAGACCAAAAAGAGAAATTCGGTGTCTCCCCGGGACCCAGGGTGCATATCTTTGGTCCGACGTCCTAACATTCTGACACGCAATAGTCCGATACCTTACCCCAAACCCTAACCTATAACCTTACCCCAAACCCTAGCCTAACCTTAACCGCACGCGGAAGCCACATGTACCTGAGTTTTAACCGGCCACGTATGTCGGAGCAACGGGTGAGTCTTAACCCATTCTGACCTGAGATCAGATTCATACGAGGTTTCCACTGGACACACACTGGTCTGATCAACCCATTCTGACCTGAGATCAGATTCTAGAAATGTCAGTCGCTCTTCGATTTTTCAAAAATAGCAGACCTACAAGCTCATATCGCGCCACTCGGTGGCACGATATGAGCTTGTAGATCAGCTATTTCTCAATAGCTAACGCATGACATGTTAACCAGCAAGGTAGGTCGGATCATTGGACCCTACAAACTACATTATGACCCTATGTTTGGGAAACACTGTGCTATATAGATGTATAAGAAGAAGCAGACGTGATGGATATGAGCATGTCATTGAGTTTTAATATGGTGCAGAAGTGGATCAATACAGATCAGCTTGCAAAAAGAAAGAAAGGGAAATGGAAGATGGCTGTGTATAGGGACTGTAGTCGTGCAGTGTGACAGAGCAAAGGGCGTATGTTTGATTCTAATTACAGTCGTGCTTTGAGCCCTTCCTCGAGACTCATAGGTGGATAGGGGGAGGGGGTTGATGGAGGATGGGGGAGGAGGAGTGTAAGTATGCATCCATATGCTGCAGGGATGGTGAGAATCTCCAAAAGGATTTTTTTTCCCCCCTTCCTTGGCTCAGCATACTGGATGTCTCAGGATAATGTGGTCCAAGGTTGAATGGTGAGTCTAAATAGACAGACATTAATTTGTGGCTTTGTTTGCCAGAAAATAAAGCGGTTCTCCATATTATTGGAATGTATAGCATTCAGACTGACCACCACACCGTGCTTCACCGGCGGTGGCTCAGGGGTAGAGTGCCTGGATGGTAACCGTAAGGTTGCCAGTTCGAACCCGGGCTCCCCCAGAGTTACTGTCGAAGTGTACTTGAGCAAGACAGAAGAAGTTCTGTCTCCTTGCATTGTATGTTCATGTATTCCTTGTTTTCTAGTTTAGTTATAGGTTGGGTTTTACCTTTCAGTTATTTACTTTTATTTGTTGTAATGTTGATTTCCTGAATGGGTGCTAGCCCTATAATAATAATAATAATAACTAGAAAGGTCGCAATTTTTCAAAATGGCAAAGTGCGGTTGCCGCAGTCGCTTACATAGGCCCCTCCCACTAATATTGCCAGCCAATTATAATGTTGCGTCACCCCTGTGATAATGTGTAAGTGATTTATGCCCCCCAAAAATCATGTTTTTTGCGACAAACGGTTACATTTTTGGCAATTGCGGCGCCCCATATGGATGAAAATGGAATTGCTTTTGGCTTTTGTTTGATTGAACCACCCGCGACATTTGATTCAAATCTGGAGTTGATTGGACGTTTGGTTCGTGATTTGTGGAATTTTTGGTCAAATAGGCCCATCCCACTAACTTCGGAAGCTGATTACGGCCGAACAATACGCACTATCAAAATTCCGCCTGTGGCACGTTTTCATCGGAAAGGTCCAGAGATCATGTGTACCGATTTCTGTGAGATCTGTAGGAGGAGGAGCAAAAAGTGTGGTTTGGAGAAAATTCTAAATGGCGGAAAAACGTAAAGTGGGCTGTTATAGCGCCACCATGAGGCCGACCGATAACATTATAAGTTAATTAATTTTAGTAATTATTATAAACCTACCCTCCAAGTTTTGTAACTATTGTGCTTACAGTCTCTGAGGAAAAAATACTTGAATTCTATTTTTTGCATTTTCCCATTGATGTCAATGGGGATATTTAATTCACTAATAAATTCATATCAATTACAGACAGCCACAGACACTCACGTCCTTGTGTTTATTAATATAAGTGTTTATAACCAACCAAAGGGTAAAATAATGCGCGTGCGTGCGTGCGTGCGCACACACACAGCTGTGATGATCAACAGTGGACGATCCAAGTTCAATCACTTATCACTCTGACCAATGGACCAATGACGGACGGACTAGTTGAACAGGTGACCGGATCCAGTGGGCGGGGCTTCAGGCTGTTTTACTGCATGCTGTTTGTGAGCTGTTTGTTCTGTAACATACTGCATGTATTTACCACCACACGGTGGCACTGTAGCACAGACTACCTGTTACCTGTTGCACACTGGTATAGTCCCGCGAGACTTCGGGACGGGAGTTCATGCTAGGATGAGATCCAAGATGGCGGAATAAACAAACCTATGCTGTTACACACGTCTTGTGTTTATTGATATAAAAGGTTTACAAACCAACCAAAGGGTAAACTAATACAGTTCCAAGGTAAGAAGCGTTTGTTTGAGAAACACGGTTTTATCCTTTAACACTGTTATTGTTTAGAAATTGTTAGAGGATTTAGAGGACTGTTTATTGTTTAAACATGAGATGATTTATTGGACTGTTTATTGTTTAAACATAAGAGGATTTATTGGACTGTTTATTGTTTAAACATAAGAGGTTTTTTTGGACTGTTTATTGTTTAAACATAAGAGGATTTATTGGACTGTTTATTGTTTAAACATAAGAGGATTTATTGGACTGTTTATTGTTTAAACATAAGAGGATTTATTGGACTGTTTATTGTTTAAACATAAGAGGATTTATTGGACTGTTTATTGTTTAAACATAAGAGGATTTATTGGACTGTTTATTGTTTAAACATAAGAGGATTTATTGGACTGTTTGTTGTGACACTAAATGGACGACAATGTCAGGAATGTTTGTCCTTTTAGGCCTCATTCACACATAAAGAACACATGTTCTGTTGCCCTGCCTGTGTTTGATGGCTGCCTCAATGCTTTTCCAATGGGAGGCACATGGTTTCACCAAACACTTGTGTTTGAGTGCCCCCCTCCGCTCCATCAAATACAAATGTTTGGTCAAACCATGTGACTTCCATTGGAAAGGCATTGAGGTGGCCATCAAACACAGGCAGAGCACAGAACATATGTTCATGTGTGAAACATTTGTCTTGTCTGTGTTTAATGGCCGCCCCAATGTATTTCCAATGGAAGTCACATGGTTTGACCAAACATTTGTTTGCTGGTGGGGAGGGGGACAGAACACAGCCATCAAACAAATGTTTGCTCAAACCATCAAACACAGACACGACACAAGAAGGGTGTGATTGAGGCCTTGGAGAAGCAAACGAACAAACCATGGTTCCCAACAGTGGTGGAAATTAAATCATTACCTTTATTGAAGTATATAGTGTAGAAAATACTTTAGAAAAACTTTGGAACATTGTTCATTTACCACTACAGCCATATTTTGGCCATTTGAAAATGGCTGATCTACAAGCTCACAATACATTGTGATGTGACACTGAGCTTTTAGATCTGCTATTTTCAAACGTTATTTTTTGTTAAACATTTAAAATGGGATAATCTGCATACTTGGTCATTTTGAAGTAGCCTACATTTTGATGCCAAAGCCTTTTTACTTTGACTCAAGTTATATAATGTAGATTTGAATTTTCCCAACATCTCACAAAAACTAACTTTTTGTTATTGTATCATCTACTCCGGCTTATGTGAACACCAGACTTAAGTTACTTTATTCAGTAATTAGATATTCAATATTCATTCCCTTCCTATACAAACTCATTGTAACTTAAAAATCCATTTTAACCATGATAGATTAATCAAACGCTCAACTTATTTCCTGGTGACTGATGGTGTCCTTCAAATACGTGAGTCGGCCGTGTGTTTCATTTAGCCTACCGTTTTGATTTATCTTTTAATAATTATTTTGGAAAATGCCCTCCAGAAGGAGGCCGGAACAGACTAAAGCATCAAAAATAAATAAGAACGGTAGGCTAAATGAAAAGCCACGGCCCCCTCACGTATTTGAAAGACCATCAGTCACCAGAAAAAAGGTTGGGTGTTTTCGATCAATCTATCATGGTTAAAATAGAGTTTGAAGTTACAATGGGTTTGTATAGGAAGGGGACGGGGCAGCTAAAATTAATATCAAATATCTAAATACTGAATCAAGCAACTTAAAAGCTGTCTGCTGTGTTCACATAAGCCTGAGTAGAGGATAAAGTGAAATATCCCTTATTCTGGGTGCCTGCCATGCAATGGCAGAAACACAGGTTGAGAGGGCTGACACGGGTCAGAGGGACAAGCCAATGTGAAGACTGTAGCGAAATTCTCCGAACAAATCATCCTCACGGCCAAAATATTAACTTTACACGCATGGGTTTCGGTAAATTTGTAGCCACACTCGTCCTCTTTCACCCAATGTCCCAACCACAGCCCAGATATATACGGTACGTGAACTACAGCCCTGAAAGCGAGGTGTACCATCATAATGTGTCATGAAACTACATGTTAAATGCCTGAATGAGTCAGCATTTTTTTCATCACAAACACAATTTCTTAACTCGCTCTTATAACCACATTTGTTATCGTACCAATACCACGATCGCACACGGCGTACCTTAATGTCTCGGGTCACTCACGGCGAAAACAAAAATCGCATTCGACTTTTACTTTTTGCGATAGAGCAATTTGTTCGGACATACGTTCTCTCACTGAGTCAGTGTGCTTTAAAAAACTTTCAATAGTGGTTGCATTCGCATAGACTCAGCTCAGCTGAAAATGATACTTTGTTAATGATTCAAGGTCAAGTTGACCACCTCTCACACACGCGCACACACGAACGCACACGCACGCACATGCACAAAATGTGCACGCACACACACACTGAAAGTCAATGAAAAAAATCGGGGAAACACGTAACTCTGTCATTTCTCAACCGTTTCAGAAGCGGGGCGGCTCGCCGGAACCGGGCCGCCCCCCTGAACGAAACCAAATGGACCCTTACAGCTCAGACATCTTAGCATTAGCATGTTAGCATTAGCATGTTAGCATTAGCATTATCATGTTAGCATGTTAGCATTAGCATGTTAGCATGTTAGCATGTTATCATGATAGCATTAGCATGTTAGCATGATAGCATTAACATGTTAGCATTAGCATGTTAGCATGTTAGCATTAGCATGTTAGCATGATAGCATTAGCATGTTAGCATTAGCATGTTAGCATTAACATGTTAGCATTAGCATGTTAGCATGATAGCATTAGCATGTTATCATTAGCATGTTAGCATTAGCATGTTAGCAGCATGTTAGCATTTTAGCATTAGCATGTTAGCATTAGCATGTTAGCATTAAATTGTTAGCATGCTAGCATGTTAGCATGTTAGTATTAGAATGTTAGCATGTTAGAATTAGAATGTTGGTGGCAACGTAATGCGCAATAAACTAAGACAAAATACCCCATTGAAAGTCAATGGGGAGACCTGGCTAACATGTAACCAAATGGACCCTTCTGAGAGGCTAAATGTCATCAAATGGTGGTCCGTGACTCAAATGCTGCACAGACTTGGCAAGCTTCAGGCACCCAGAAAAAAATCTTGACATTTTGTTTCTAGTATTATATGCATTTTACAATGTATAAAATCTGGATAAAGAGTGTAATGTTGTTTTTTTTGTATGTGTCTTACAGGTTAATCATGTGACCTTGGTGTAATGTGTGACCTTGGATGGGGTCATCAGGAGATGGCTGGTATTGGTAATAGAGTGTCTACTCGGCTGAGCTGAAACGTATAACGGTGTCAACGAACGCTCTTCCTGAGATTATGAGGCGAAAGGTGCTCACCTTCGTGGCTCTATTAATATCGCCTATCTTCAACCGAACGACGGAAGGCCCCCCACGGTACGTACCTGGATTACATGTGGCTGTAGTAGAAACTAGTGCTGTGTCACCATTACATGTTAACTTGACCATTCATTGTCATACATATGATTGTGATTAACACATGAATACAAAGTTTACATTTCTTTATGGCTTTTAGGCTTCATAAAAAAGTTACATGAGGCAGATATGACTAATTATATGCAATAATTACTTTTATACTTTGCCAAAAAATACACTTCAGCCCTTTTGCAACCAAATCTTATTTTAATTATGTTTGGGAGATAAACACATTACTGAGGTTATGTGGGTAATGTGATTTTAGTTAAATGTCCATGATGTCATGGACACTTCCTACCCAGACTACAATTCCCATAATGCTTTGGTGCACTGCTCCTCCTTGTGGATAGGGGGAGGGCTGTCTTACTGAGACAACATTTAGTCCAGGAAGGAAGTTAGCCCAGTTTCCATGACATCATGGACACTGGGCTCTCAGGTTGCAAAAGGGGTGAAGTTGCCCTTTAATGGGTTGAATCGTTAAAGCTGCTATAAGCAATATGTCAAATGGAATTACTTTTTTATTGTTTGGTATTCAGACAGCCAGCAATGGGTACAACTAAAACATATTTTGTCTCTGACACATCTATGCGGCCACAATCTGCATTCAAAGACTTTCCTATCTTTATCATTGGTCCATTTGCCTGTCTACTTCCTGATTGGTTAGTCATTTCGACGAGCTTTCTTTTTTCCCCCGACCAATGACAAAGCTTCTTGGAACATCTTTGACTGCAGATTGTGGCCCCTAGATGTGTCTCAGAGACTAAATCATTTTGGGAGTGTTTTACTCATTGCTGGCTGTCTGAATTTAATAAAAATCATTCAAATTGACATTGCTTATAGCAGCTTTAATCACAATTTGTGACTATATTAAAGTAAAATATTGGTGACACAGCCCTGTCAGTGACTGTTATGGAGTTTTCCTCCCCCCCCCCCCCCCCCTGTCATTTCAGAACGTGAAGCTGACAGTGTTCATACCTTAATACCGATGTCTTCTGCTGCTGCTTGCTGTTAACATTGAAGGTTAGTAATTTAACCTTTTGATTCCTGCTTC
Organism: Protomyctophum parallelum; assembly: GCF_964188405.1. Taxonomy (NCBI): domain Eukaryota; kingdom Metazoa; phylum Chordata; class Actinopteri; order Myctophiformes; family Myctophidae; genus Protomyctophum; species Protomyctophum parallelum. Next base: position 51,061,040 of record NC_139703.1, on the reverse strand, counting down.
TTGTGTAAGTGGGCTACATGCTACCATACCGTATTGTCATTCGCGCCATGCATCGTTTCACACCATTTGTGTGTGTAATGCCAGTCCGATTCTAGTCTCTTCACTTTCATCTTTTCTTTGCTTTTAATAAAGTTATTTATTTTTGTTGTCTGAGTTTTTAATCGCATTTCGCTTTATTCTTTTATAAGTAATTTCTTTCTTCTTGCCTATCTATTGCCCTAGTTCTTCACTAGTGGACTTTGTGTGATGTGGAGGTATGTGATTTATGTCGGTATCATTATGGTAGCATGTAGCCTGCTTAACACTGTTTACAGCCTTCTATGCTGTAGATCTGTCCAAACTAACTGGAAGAAAATTATGGCAGATTTTCTTCCTTGGTTAGTGTGTGTTTTGTTTAGTGCTGATATTGAAGGTAGGTGAGCGTAGTTTATTATCTCTGGCTGTCGGGCAGAAACCTTGTATCTCCATAGTTCAACCTTTTGCAAATTAATTTCCTTATTTGGTCATGCTACAGTGTCACACACTAAAGTAGCAAATGGCTGATCTACAAGCGCACGATGCAAAGATTATTGAATATAACTTATTATATTTTTTAATCTATCAAACCGTTTAAGTATAAACAAGAGCTTGTGACTAAATAACATTGGAACACAGATTATTATATAAATATCATCGGATCACAGGTCCAGAAAAGTAACAGTTTTGGACATGCACGGTTTCTACCCAACCTTTCATCTTCTCTATTCTTTGCTTTAATAAAGTTATTGGTTTTTGTGGTCTCAGAGTCTTTAATCGCATTTTGCTTTATTTTTTTATAAGTAATTTCTTTCTTATCTATCACTAGTTCTTCACTAGTGTATGTGGTGAGTCGGGTCGTGTCTCGCGTACAGTTTCTAATTTGGAGCTGTACCGTTTCATGTCATTTGCGTTGCCTCATTTGCCAGTAAAGCGCCATCACGTCAGTTCATATCAGATATGACCACAGGCCCGGTATGTGATATTTTTATGTGATTTCACAAATTGCGGCTAGCTCGTCGCACGCCATACAAATTTTGTTCATTGCTCTTGTGTTCTCATGTTCATAGTGTTGCTGTATTGCTGACAAATACTGGGGTCCAAAGAATGCTGCTGCCATTGCATAATTTGCACCTTGTATAATTTATGTCAATCGTCCACAAATGGCATAAATTGTAATGTATATTTAAATGTAGGCAATTCTTTTGAAAACACTTTATATGTCAATTTTGAAATATAAATGTGGGACAACTGGCTAGAGAAACTGAAGGCCAACTGCTTGGGCAGAGACCAAGAATCTTTTTTTTGTTCATGTTCATAAAGCGCTCTAAGTGCTTAAAGTGAAGTCCAGCAGCAAACCTCTAGGAGTCATAAGACTATTGTTGGTGCTATATTATCAGATCTAATTTGTGAGTAAAGCTTCATCAAGTAAGCACACATCACATATGAACACAGGCCCAGTATGTGATGTGTGTTTATGTCTCGTATATTTCACATTTGTGAGTTAAGGCTTCATCACGTCATCTCCACATCACATGATGAACTTACGGTTATGGCTAGGGTTAGGTATGTGATGTTGGTTGATGTGATGTATGTCTTTTATAATGTACGAGTGAAGCTTCATCGTGTCTGTTCACGTCACATTATGTGGTGTGTATTGATGTGATTTATGTATGCTGCCATTTGCAGCTAAAACTTCATTCATGCCGGTCAGTAGGCGAGGCATTGATGATGGGCCTATGACCCAAAAGGTATCTGCTGCACTTTTCACTTAGCACTTTGCAGCTCTTTATGAGCACGAAAAAATAAAATATTTTGTTAGTTTATGTCTGAGGAGTTTTCCGGTATTTGTGGAGTGAGTCTTCTGGATTGCAATTGTATAATAATCATGGCTATCATTTATAGTCAGTTATGATTCAAATTGTTTTGAATGTGATCTAATGGATCTTACTTTAGCATACACGACTGTGCGGAATTGTTCTCTTTATCTGCCTGGCGCTTTGTGCATCTACACTTGAAGTTTCGGATTGTATCGAGTTCATTTTCTCTAATAGGATGGACGACCTCGTTCGCTAATGTCTCCTCGTGGATATTTTCCTCCACTGTGACAATGTTACAGTCCGTGTCATCATTTTCAAATACACGAACATCGTCAATATCTCCTGGCAAACTGGATTCTTCGTCCGAGTCATCTTCCTCTGTCAGACTTCCAACATCACCGTCATCCATATACAAAAACTCCTCGAGCTCCTTATCCAATTCTAATTGATAGCTTGGTCTCAAACCTTCTGCCCTCAACATGTTAAGTAGCGTACAAATTATTTTAGCGATAAAATCACGTCTAGCAGCAGGGTCCATCGTGTTCTTTTCGGCTTCCATGTTCATTAAACGCCACACACCCAGGCAGCTGTTTCTGTCGCTGAAATAAGGATCAATAAGGAAGTAAAACACAGCCAGAGCCAATCACAGGCGCCTGCGTCTTACGGCATTAGCCAATCTCAGGCCGTCACTCAACATTTCACAAAAACAAAGAAGAAGAAATGCGGATTTCCCCTTATACAAACGAAGAAGAAACGTAATGTTTTTTTATTAATTAAACTGATATAGCAACATAACGTGGCTAATAATTGTTTATTTGGAATGTACTCTGGCTGGTATTTAAGGTAAATATAACGCGACTCACTTGTATAAGTAATTTACTGCGGACATGCCGCATTTACCGCAATACATTGGCTTTAGTAATGCGGTTAGCATTAATGTTAGCATTAACGGCTGGAGGACTACGGATAATCCGGTCAATAACATCATTACACTTAAACATTAATACAATTATGTCATGTTTACATGCATAGTCAAGCTCTGACATTTATTTCAGACCTGCTGAAACATTAAATGAATAATAATATAGCTTCAGATCATTTTAGACAGAAAAATAAAAAAGTAAAAATAAAAAAGTTTTTCAGCTGTCCTGAACAGTTGCAACTTGCGCCCCCTCATAAATAGACACTAAACAAACATTAAACCTGTATCTAGGAGGGGCCCCTCATAAAACAAACATTAAACCTGTATGTATATATAGGAGGGGCCCCTCATAAATAGACACTAAACAAACATTAAACCTGTATCTAGGAGGGGCCCCTCATAAATAGACACTAAACAAACATTAAACCTGTATCTAGGAGGGGCCCCTCATAAATAGACACTAAACAAACATTAAACCTGTATCTAGGAGGGGCCCCTCATAAAACAAACATTAAACCTGTATCTAGGAGGGGCCCCTCATAAAACAAACATTAAACCTGTATCTAGGAGGGGCCCCTCATAAAACAAACATTAAACCTGAATCTAGGAGGGGCCCCTCATGAAACAAACATTAAACCTGTATAAGGAGGGGCCCCTCATGAAACAAACAAACCTGTATCTAGGAGGGGCCCCTCATAAAACAAACATTAAACCTTTATATAGGAGGGGCCCCTCATAAAACAAACATTAAACCTGTATCTAGGAGGGGCCCCTCATAAAACAAACATTAAACCTGTATCTAGGAGGGGCCCCTCATAAAACAAACATTAAACCTGTATCTAGGAGGGGCCCCTCATGAAACAAACATTAAACCTGTATAAGGAGGGGCCCCTCATGAAACAAACAAACCTGTATCTAGGAGGGGCCCCTCATAAAACAAACATTAAACCTGTATCTAGGAGGGGCCCCTCATAAAACAAACATTAAACCTGTATCTAGGAGGGGCGCCTCATAAAACAAACATTAAACCTGTATAAGGAGGGGCCCCTCATAAAACAAGAGGTGCACACATCATGACACATGCTATTTGAAAGCACCTTAAAATAACACGATTCAAGCGTGAAGCGTCAGTTTTCCGTGCTGCATCCATATAGTGGCCCTCCGCTCATACTTACCTGTGTGGAGTGGACACAGCTTCTAAATAGTAGCCCTCAACTCCTTTACATCTTTGTAGCTGTGAAACAGATCTGCCTTCAAGCTGTGCTAGCGTTCACAGCCTAAGCCCATACTGTAGCTACATGGGTTGAAAACATAGGTGGTTTGTGACATATCACCATCATAGAGCCACACAGGCATAAAAGGCACGCATACGTCACAGTTTATTATTGGACACATTGAAGAGGTATGTGACTTGTATCGCAACCGAGGCAAAAGATGGCCCGAACAACGAAAAGTAGACACCGCAAGGCGGAGAGGTATGATACATTCTTCGGCTTAATGTGGTAGGTATTGGAGTGGTATAGTCTGCGAGAACATATCTGCAAACATAGAGTCAGAGAATAACACCAAGAGATAATACCCACATTCTGCCATACATTTGTGAGGTGGAATTAAGCCAAATGTAGTAATAGATGAATTAATGACTAAATCAAACAACTATATGTACTTGGCTGAAACAATAATGCGAGGCCTGAAAGAAGTCTCTGGGACTTGAGAGAGCTACAGTATGCATTAAAGTTTCTGTCAGTAAATATAGCTGTTCTGCCAATGCCTGTCCAATCTGTTATTAATGCCTGATCTGCCCAGTGAATGACAGCCAGCCAACAGTATCCTGGCTGGCATGGGACTGTACAAACACAGTTGTCCTGTCAGTATTGTTGAAAGTAACAGAAGGGACACACAGGACAGGTGGTGGGCTGCATGTGATTCATTGTTCCTGCAAGAAAGAACCAGTCCCATTGGACGCCAGTCTCTCTCCTCTCGCCCCCATTTTCTCTGTTCCTCCGTCTCTCTCCACCACTCTCTCTCTCTCTCAATTCTCTTCTGTCTCTCCCTTCTCAGATTAGATGTGAAGAATGATTAGCATATACCGAGCGAGGAGTTTTGGGTACTCATGGGAGCCTGGTCACTTTCCCCACTACCAGATGTCCCTGGTAACACATGCTGACAGTGCTGCATTCGTTCAGTACACAGTAAACTCCCAACTGACAGTGAGTTTCAACGGGAGGGCATAACACATGTGACATTTCATGTGGAGGAACATGTTATCCCTCTCATAGTCTCGCGTAGCCGGACAACTTTATTACACAATCTCAGAGACTGATCCCGAATTCCGAGTAAGGAAGCTGGCATTTCCGTTCACGAAAATATATTTTCTTCACATTTACTTTTTTTATTTAGACTTCTGCTATATATTATGCTTAGATTATATATACTATGCTTAGATTATTTCGATTTTGATAGGATACATTTGCGTGACTGAATATGAAACTAAAGTGGGGAGGGAGGAGGCTTCACATCCACTTTATATTTTACTCATAATCAGAGCTTCCATGTCCCAGACTGTATGACCGGAAGGATTTGACAATTTAATTGTGGGAGGCAACAGTCTGGCCACGTGAGACTACCCCTCTCAGTACTGCTCCCCACTGAGCAGGCACCCCAATGCCTGTTCCCCTTCTCCCCACTGAGCAGGCACCCCAATGCCTGTTCCCCTTCTCCCCACTGAGCAGGCACCCCAATGCCTGTTCCCCTTCTCCCCACTGAGCAGACACCCCAATGCCTGTTCCCCTTCTCCCCACTGAGCAGGCACCCCAATGCCTGTTCCCCTTCTCCCCACTGAGCAGGCACCCCAATGCCTGTTCCCCTTCTCCCCACTGAGCAGGCACCCCAATGCCTGTTCCCCTTCTCCCCACTGAGCAGGCACCCCAATGCCTGTTCCCCTTCTCCCCACTGAGCAGGCACCCCAATGCCTGTTCCCCTTCTCCCCACTGAGCAGGCACCCCAATGCCTGTTCCCCTTCTCCCCACTGAGCAGGCACCCCAATGCCTGTTCCCCTTCTCCCCACTGAGCAGGCACCCCAATGCCTGTTCCCCTTCTCCCCACTGAGCAGGCACCCCAATGCCTGTTCCCCTTCTCCCCACTGAGCAGGCACCCCAATGCCTGTTCCCCTTCTCCCCACTGAGCAGGCACCCAATGCCTGTTCCCCTTCTCCCCACTGAGCAGGCACCCCAATGCCTGTTCCCCTTCTCCCCACTGAGCAGGCACCCTAATGCCTGTTCCCCTTCTCCCCACTGAGCAGGCACCCTAATGCCTGTTCCCCTTCTCCCCACTGAGCAGGCACCCTAATGCCTGTTCCCCTTCTCCCCACTGAGCAGGCACCCTAATGCCTGTTCCCCTTCTCCCCACTGAGCAGGCACCCTAATGCCTGTTCCCCTTCTCCCCACTGAGCAGGCACCCTAATGCCTGTTCCCCTTCTCCCCACTGAGCAGGCACCCTAATGCCTGTTCCCCTTCTCCCCACTGAGCAGGCACCCTAATGCCTGTTCCCCTTCTCCCCACTGAGCAGACACCCCAATGCCTGTTCCCCTTCTCCCCACTGAGCAGGCACCCCAATGCCTGTTCCCCTTCTCCCCACTGAGCAGGCACCCCAATGCCTGTTCCCCTTCTCCCCACTGAGCAGGCACCCCAATGCCTGTTCCCCTTCTCCCCACTGAGCAGGCACCCAATGCCTGTTCCCCTTCTCCCCACTGAGCAGGCACCCCAATGCCTGTTCCCCTTCTCCCCACTGAGCAGGCACGCCAATGCCTGTTCCCCTTCTCCCCACTGAGCAGGCACCCTAATGCCTGTTCCCCTTCTCCCCACTGAGCAGGCACCCTAATGCCTGTTCCCCTTCTCCCCACTGAGCAGGCACCCCTTCTCCCCACTGAGCAGACACCCCAATGCCTGTTCCCCTTCTCCCCACTGAGCAGACACCCCAATGCCTGTTCCCCTTCTCCCCACTGAGCAGACACCCCAATGCCTGTTCCCCTTCTCCCCACTGAGCAGGCACCCCAATGCCTGTTCCCCTTCTCCCCACTGAGCAGGCACCCCAATGCCTGTTCCCCTTCTCCCCACTGAGCAGGCACCCCAATGCCTGTTCCCCTTCTCCCCACTGAGCAGACACCCCAATGCCTGTTCCCCTTCTCCCCACTGAGCAGGCACCCCAATGCCTGTTCCCCTTCTCCCCACTGAGCAGACACCCCAATGCCTGTTCCCCTTCTCCCCACTGAGCAGGCACCCCAATGCCTGTTCCCCTTCTCCCCACTGAGCAGGCACCCCAATGCCTGTTCCCCTTCTCCCCACTGAGCAGGCACCCCAATGCCTGTTCCCCTTCTCCCCACTGAGCAGGCACCCCAATGCCTGTTCCCCTTCTCCCCACTGAGCAGGCACCCCAATGCCTGTTCCCCTTCTCCCCTGGCCAATTGTGTTTGTTGGACCGCCCGGCCAAGCTGGAGGCATCGTGGGTGATTTGAACCTCAGTCTCCACGGTGATGGGCAGGAATTTAACCCCTGCACAACCCAGACACCCCCTCTATACATTACTTTTGACATGGGTGGAAAAGGTGAAGAAAATCTCTGTTATACTCATACTAGTGTTATGCAGAAAACGTTTCAATAGCCTGTGCTTGATTAAGACATTATTGTGTTCTTGTGTCATAATTTGAAGAAATAAATCTAGGGATCGACATTGGTATTTGCCCAGTGTGTCATATCCTTCTGTAGTTTGGAAGGAATTAATTGCTTGACATACAGTACAACATAAGTTACAACATAGCAGAGCTGCACTCTATCATAGCAGGTGGGAAAGGAGTAATATGTTAATGGGGTGAGCGTGGTGGGCCATTGCGTTCAAATGTTTACCAACATCTAGATGCCTGCTTAACAGAATCCTCTTCAACTGCAAATAACTGAGTGAACTTCCTCTTAAGCACATGCTGGATGAATGAGCCAGTGACGTCTCAGACCCAAATGAATTAAGCTAAACCTTATTTCACCTGAAATGACAAGTCTTCAAGGCTTAGTAGAGTTCTCCGTGGCAATCTTCATCACATGTATACAAAATGAAAACGAGAAAACAAGACATTTGCGAGTGATTCAGAGCTGTAGCAAACTCTGCGTGAGTGCAACAACTGGCTAATTAGTTATCATGCTGAGAGGGAACACTTGGCTCCGTCTCCAGATGGTGTGCTGGATGTAAAGGAGACAGAGCTCTGGTGTTTCACCATCAGATGAGTGAAACACTGTGATCGTGTGTGCAGCATTGGAGCCATGTTGGCGGGGGGTGTTCCTGTGTCCCCTGCTTGTTCCATAATCGGCTTTCCTCAGTGACAGCATGGAGCCTGTGGAATGACTGTCGCACGCACGCGCACACACACACACACACACACACACCTGGCTTGAAATTCAGGGGGTCTTCTGCTGCCACCTGCCACACATGGCATAGTATTAGGGTTATCCTGATCACGTGATTGGAAATCGGGGGCCGATCACATCATTTTCATGATTGGAATCGGATCGGGAGCAAAATAACATGGTCGGGACATCTCTAGTAGTATCAATATTATATCCATATCATGATATTAGACATGATATTGTTGTCTGTGGTTTTGGATATTGTACTATCGGCATCGGCAAAAATCGGTATCGGCAGATACTCCAAATCAATTGATCGGAAATTGGGTCGGCAGTAAAACAAATACCTAATATGTATGCTCAGTTTCTTCCACACGCACGCACGCACGCACACACACACACACACACACACACACACACACACACACACACACACACACACACACACACACACACACACACACACACACACGCAACTGCAGCATCACAGAGAGGTTTACACGTTGACATCCCATCCCACTGTGTTCCAGCAGACAGTGGAGTCTGAATGCAGACTCAAACAGAGTGAGAGCACTCAGACTTCACCCACTGACATTTCTCAACGGATTAAAGTCTTGTGCTTTTGGTGAAAACATATTTTCAACTGAAAAAAAGTGCCTTCACCGTTGACACTTTTTCCAGTTGAAAATAGGTTATTTCTGTTGAACGGCACTTTGTCACAGAAGAAAATATACGCCTTTGCTCCTTTTATTTCCTGAGATCATAAGTTTAGAGTTGCAGTATGAGGGCATATTGCACAACCACAAATATTATAACCACTATTTTGTTTTCTAAGAAATTCCATTAAAGGTTTTATGACATTCATTTTCATTTATTTTTCTTCTTTTTTCTTTTAGGTTTTATGACCTCAATTACACCCAAAAAACCTGAACTTTGAACATTCAGTGGATTTTCTGTGGTCTGAAGTTTTCTTTGGGGTTTTTTGGGCCTTTTGAGCTACAATGAAAACAGGCAACACAGTGAAAACAGTGACATCTGCTGGCAAATCCCATTGACATATATGGGATTTGCAGTAAGTGATGTCACTTACTGCCGGCAAATCAGAGCACCTGTTTGAGCCAGAAAACCCCAGATCACAGAAAATCTACTGAATGTTAAAAGTTCATGTTTTTTGGGTGCAATTGAGATTAGAAAACCTAAAAAAAACAAGAACAATTCCAAAACCTTTTTTTTAATGTCACAATCCCTTTAATAAACGAAATATTCAAAAGCGTCTCGAACTTTTTTGGGGGGAAAACATCCCAATTCAATGCTTATATGAGTATGGTGCCGCCACGACACCACCCCCACCCCCACACTTTGCAGAAAATCAACAGTGTAGACAAACAGGATCAGCAGATGGATTCAGAGTATTTGTTTTTCATTAGAGGTGCCCTCTAGACGGTGGAACCCAAAAAGCTCAATAGTCATGGCGGGCCCATGTATCTGTGGTGAGTGTGACTGTAACACGTGCAACGTGCAGGCTGAGCTCATTCATCCAGGATGGAGTTGCTCTGTCAGGTCTGTGTTTTTAACCCATTCTGAACGGGCACCCATTTTGGTGTTAGCATCATGTTATGCTTTAGCTATTTAAAAATAGCAGATCTACAAGCTCATATCGCGCCACCGAGTGGCGCGATACGAGCTTGTAGGTCTGCTATTTTTGAATAAAATCGAAGAACGACTGACATTTTTAGAATCTGATCTCAGGTCAGAATGGGTTGATCAGACCAGTGTGTGTCCGGCGGAAACCTCGTATGAATCTGATCTCCGGTCAGAATGGGTTAATGAAGCGTGGAGGGACCACATCTCTGAACACTCGCTCTGGTCACTGGCCAGCCAAACACCCTCCGGCTTATTGCCGTCTCTGATTCAAGGTGCACATATACCAAAATGCACAATCTGCATAAGGTGGTTATGTCTATCTAATGTGTATTTGTATGCACAGGCACGCACATGCATACACTGTATGTCCAGAGATGGGCAGTATTTGAAATACATGTATTTGAAATACGTATTTGAAATACTTTTTTGTATTTTGTAATTTGTATTTCACTGGGATGGAAGAAATGAGATGTATTTTGTATTTAGATAAAAGAATTGACCCAGTATTTGTATTTTGTATCAAAATACATTTTCAATGTATTTTGCCCATCAGAGATGGGCAGTATTTGAAATACATGTATTTGAAATACGTATTTGAAATACTTTTTTTGTATTTTGTCATTTGTATTTCGATGGGGATGGAAGATTTTGTATTTTGTATTTAGATACATTTTTTGACCCAGTATTTGTATTTTGTATCAAAATACATTTTCAATGTATTTTGCCCATCTCTGTGTATATCTAATGTGTATTTGTATGCACAGGCACGCACATGCATACACTGTATGTCAGGGTTTCCCAATTAATTAAATTAAAAAGGGCCATATTTTGATATATACATTTTCGATATATACACACGCACGCACGCACGCACGCACACACACATGCACACACATCCAAAACACAGCCAAATCCACATCCACCCCCAGTGGAGGTAATTGCCTGCCTGGTGACAAAGAATCCCTCAACCCTCCTCATGGTGATCAATCAAGGGAAAGGTAAACAAAGTCATCACTCCGTCCTTTAAAGTCGTCTATCTGCCCTTGTTAAGAAACACAGCTCCTTTAAATGGACAAATGAGGAAGAAAGAAAATGCGGCTGGCCTGGGAATAGATCCCCATTGATCACAAAGATGTCTTTGCTTTTACTGAGTAGAGTAGCCATCCACAGCTAACTATTCCATCGTTGTTTAGGTTTATCATGTCTGCCTATACTGAATGCTTGTTACAGATATGATGTATAGATGTGTCATAACAATATGAACTAGGTCCTCATCCATGCCTGCATCTGAGGAGAGAAGCACACACTACAGTATATGATTGTATGTTTTAGCATGCACTATGTGTGTACATTTCACATCAGGGAGGGAGTATGAACTTTTTACGAGTGCGTATGGCTATAGCACGTGTGTGTGTGTGTGTGTGTGTGTGTGTGTGTGTGTGTGTCTGCAATATGAAGGGAGACAGAGCCATGACTTTGGTTAACAGTAAACATACCTTTGAGAGCTCATTAGAGTAGCTCTCCTCACTGCACTGCTCGGGTGATGCCGTTTATAAGCTTGAGCCATATCTGGCAGACGCTACAAGCTAATTAGCAGCTAGTGCTCATCACAGTCAGGCTAGTGAGCAGCGCCCTCCTCCAGCACATGATCTGTACCCTGACAAAAACACAGCATGCGTTGTACAGAAGGGATATGACTCACATTGCACAAGTTCAGCACATGGCTAAATAGACACTGCCTTCATTTATCACAAGGCTGTCGAAGTAACACTTTGTGTGCTAATGGTTGGTCAGTTATCAAAGAACTATAGCATAGTGTTAAATATTGCTTTGTTAGGGGTTTGGTTATTGTGTTCACCCACTGTGCGTTTGTGTGTGTGTGCGTGCGGGCGTGTGCGTGTGTGTGTGTGTGTGTGTGAATCTCACAAACTATACTCAGCTAATCAGCATCATATTTATTGTGCATGCTGCCAGCAGCCCTAGGACCTCAATTCCTGGATATTTTTCAAATCTGTCAATGACAGTCATTTTCGCGAATTAATAATTGCAGAGCAATCATTCCTTCAGGCTATAGGAAATGCATCTCATGAGGCTATGGACCGGTAGGCCTACTAGTTAATCGGATGAAAGCTGTCCATCTGGTGTATGTACACTACTAGCCAATTTCAATGCTCCGGAGATTGTCAGTGCGGATATCAAAAGTCAATCAAACAGTAATAGATATAGCAACACATGGGGCTCAGTTTGCACACATTTACACTCAAATAAGAAATAACCACAAAGGATTTTTTTTTTAAACAAATAAAGTAAAGTAAAGTTGCGTATGGTGGATTTGTCCAAGAAATGTGTATGTGTGATCAGAAACACATTTGAAGAAAAATGATTGAAGAGAATCAGGGATCAGTTCAAGGCAGAAAGTTGGACCTTGTACATCAAGCTATAACTACAGTATCTCAATTTCAACCCCCCCCCCCCCCCCCCCCCCCTATGCTCTGTGTGACAGAGCATACAATCAAATCACATACGATGTGAGTTTAATACAGCCAAGAGGTTTCTTGCATGGCCTTGTGAATGTAACAGCAGAAAAGATAGAATGTCTTTTCTCCTACTATAGCACACAAGTCTGCTTCAGTATGGCTTGTAGTATAGTTAGCAGCGTGTTACTATACAGGGTTACCAGGCAAGGCATGACTTGCTGTCTGATGTTACCTCAAAATGTTGCCAAAATAGAAACCTGCTATAGTATGCAGCCTAGCTGTAATGAGACAGTTCTAAGTGGCCATATTTCCATTATTTTGTTCGAAATTAGATAGAACTTGTCTGTGTGCGTGTGTGCGTGCGTGTGTTTGTGTTCGTGTGTTTGTGTGTGTGTGCGTGCGTGCGAGTGCGTGCGCGCGCGCGTGCGTGCGTGTGCGTGCGTGCGTGCGATTCCCTTGAATCTCCTGATTGAAGGGAAAGAGAAAATACGGGTTCTACAGTGTGAGTATAATATACCTAAACAAACACACTCTCTTCATGAATATACTCACTAACTATACTGTATATTCACAGAGATGGGCAGTATTTGAAATACATGTATTTGAAATACGTATTTGAAATACTTTTTTGTATTTTGTAATTTGTATTTCGCTGGGATGGAAGAAATTAGATGTATTTTGTATTTAGATACATTTTTTGACCCAGTATTTGTATTTTGTATCAAAATACATTTTCAAAATACATTTTCAATGTATTTTGCCCATCAGAGATGGGCAGTATTTGAAATACATGTATTTGAAATACTTTTTCTGTATTTTGTAATTTGTATTTCGCTGGGATGGAAGATGTCTTTTGTATTTTGTATTTAGATACATGTTTTGACCCAGTATTTGTATTTTGTATCAAAATACATTTTCAATGTATTTTGCCCATCTCTGTATATTCATGAGCAGAGTGTGTGAGTAAATATCGCAACCAATAAGAATCTTTTAAAATAATGAGTTGTTCTTGTTGTCCAAACTAATTTGACTTTTTGGTATTGTATTGACAACTGGTGTTACTTACTTGTTTAAAATGTCGAAGCTGACTCTGCGCAAACCTTAAACAATTGAGATTTTGATTGAGCAAGAGTTGTAGTTATTCTTATGTTATGCTTATTTAGATAAAGATGAAGTGAAGTACTAATTGTACGAATTATTAATTCAGTATAATGGTTTAGTCAGTTTCAGCCCTGTTATAATTTCATAAATAGCACTGGTATAATATTTATTAATGTGTTATTATTATATTCCCCTGATATTGATAATACACTGAATGGGTATTACAGCAGCTAACTCAAAACAGAATATTAGCCCTCAGTCTATTTCCCATCCAAAGTGCCCCTTAACCCTCTAAGACCCAGCGTTGCTTTTTAGCTTTTTAGTTTTAGTTGCTTTTTAGTTGCTTTTTATTTTATTTAATTACTAAATTATATATATTTTTCTGTTCTTTTTTCACCTGAACGTCATCAGTGATGTTCATTGCAATGCCATTTCAATGCCATTGGTCATGATATTTGAATATAAATACCCCCCACAGAGGCTGAAATTCACACAAATTAAAAGTGTCTGGACTCTGGTCTGGATTTTGAATTTTTTTTAACCTAAGACTTTTGACCTTTACCCTAATAAAAGTAGGTAAAATAATTGTAATATATGTTTTTTTGTGATCATTAGAATGTCTAGAACATGTTTTATTCATTATTGTGAAAGATATCCCCAAAATGTAAATTATTAATTTATTATATTATTATATAATTATTATATAAATTAATTATTAATTATTTATTGGGGCACTACGACTTGACAAGCAATCAGATATATACAAAACAAATGCTGATAATATCAAAATTAGTACAGAAATGTAGCTGGAGCAATATTGATGACATCAGGGATCATATATGAGCGTGACGTGACGAGGCGTGACGTGACGAGGCGAAATGGACTGGCAACCATATATGGAGGCCAACCCAACCAACCATGCAACCAACTGACAGGTTTTTCAAGTTTTCACAGTGATCTGTGACCTTTGGTCGCAATAATAAGATCAACCCAACACAGACAGACACCACTAAAGCACATGCTGTGAGTCTGGAGCGCTTAAAAAAAACACAAGACCAGCTCCATATGTTGAGTAAAGGAATCCAAAAGGCTATTCATCAAACAGGCTACATCCACCGTGATGATACGCATAGATAAGGAGATAATAAAGTAAATGAGAGGGAGAGTTAAAAGAATAGCGTAGCCTGCACGCTTCACGCCCCAGTGCACTGCTGATGAATGGTACAGGTCTCTGTGCATCCTTTCCTCTACTGTTCATTCATTTCCTTCTTGCTCACTGCAGTTTCCCTGCATCATTTGCCTTTGTGACATGGAAATTGGAATGCACTGTACATGTGATACAAATAATTTGTTGCATCCTCCTCTGGCATGGAAGCAATTTGCAAGCAAAACATTTTAATACAGATAAAATATATGTGAGAAACAAACCAACAGGCATAGATAAGGGAAAACAACTTAAGCTGCATCTATTTGCAAACTGAGAGAAACACAGACCTTCTTAACCCAGCCAGATGTAGCTATCTCTCTCTCTCTCTCTCGCTGTCTCTCTCTCTCTGTCTCTCTCGCTGTCTCTCTCTCTCTCTCTCTCTCTCTCTCTCTCTCTCGCTGTCTCTCTCTCTCTCTCGCACGCACGCACGCAGTGCCTTTCACCACTCACCTGTTGGAGTTGCCAGATGGTATTGCCCTGGAGAACTGGCAATAACAGAACAATAGCCAATTATGCCATGATTGAGAAGCCGAGGGGGGCACACAGTTCACGGAGAGATTCAGTCAATTAGTCAAACGCTCCATTACCCACCTAAACCCTATTCTTAGTTGACCGGATTCCCAAGGGCTCAATATAGCCCCCACTCCTGTTTTCACTCAACACTAAATTATTTTTTGCCCCAAAATAGCGGATCTACAGGCTCATAATGTATCGTGTTGCGATGCGCTGTGAGCGTGTAGATCTGGTATTTTCACTGAATGTTAGCTATACAGAATAGCTCTTTAGATTGGCATTCATGATGCACAGAAGTTTATGTTGTATTATTGTCTCCACCAGGCCGAAGGCATGGGGAGAGAGTATGCTTTGCACCCCGTGTGTGTGTGTGTGTGTGTGTGTGTGTGTGTGTGTGTGTGTGTGTGTGTGTGTGTGTGTGTGTGTGTGTGTGTGTGTGTGTGTGTGTGTGTGTGTGTGTGTGTGTGTGTGTGTGTGTGTGTGTGTCCTTCCGTCCGTCCGTTATCAGCTAATCTCCAGCACCGTTGGCCCAATCCATGCCAAACTTTGCACACACACTCCCTGGATGCCAACGACGAACCTCTGCCCCAAATATTCCTCAACGGCCTGTTATAGCGCCACCATGAGGCCGATTTAGGCAAAACACATTTCTGTAGATTCCTCACACATTGTATCCATACATCACACAATTCGGTATACACTATCTCCATAGTCATGTGATCAACACGGAGCGGCACCATTTCCCATCTTCCATCCTGATTGGCTAAGATTGGCTTCCAAAGCTCACATGATTGGTCCGTTTCTAACAAAATGCCACAAATCACAAGCACAGTGTGCAATTTCCGTGAAATTATACACGCCACAATTCCACTAGGCCGAGGACGACATGCCACAATTTTTTCCCCCTAAATGGGCTCAGTCAAAAAAGTGTGGGCACCCCTGTGACCGTAACGATTCCTTTTTTATTAGGAATTTTAATAGCCGGTCTAAGCTCACAACGTGTCGCATCCGCTGCGATGAGCATACAAGAGTATATCGCCCAAAGGCAGTGAAAAAAGCCAATCTACAAGCCCACAACACGCTGTGATGTGACACGTTGTGAGCTTGTAGGTCGGCTATTCTAAAGGTTTTTTGAAATAATGCAAAAGGATCGGTTTTGGACTTGCAAAGTTTACACCCCACAGCAACAAAAAACAACCTTGCACCTACGGCACGAGAGACTACGGTACGAGAACCTACGGTACGAGAACCTACGGTACGAGAACCTATACGGTACGAGAACCTACGGTACGAGAGCCTACGGTACGAGAGCCTATACGGTACGAGAACCTATACGGTACGAGAACCTACGGTACGAGAACCTACGGTACGAGAACCTATACGGTACGAGAACCTACGGTACGAGAACCTACGGTACGAGAACCTACGGTACGAGAACCTACGGTACGAGAACCTACGGTACGAGAACCTACGGTACGAGAACCTACGGTACGAGGTCTCACCTACGGTACGAGAACCTACGGTACGAGAACCTACGGTACGAGAACCTACGGTACGAGAACCTACGGTACGAGAGACTACGGTACGAGAACCTACGGTACGAGAACCTACGGTACGAGAACCTACGGTACGAGAACCTACGGTACGAGAACCTACGGTACGAGAACCTACGGTACGAGAACCTACGGTACGAGAACCTACGGTACGAGAGACTACGGTACGAGAACCTACGGTACGAGAACCTACGGTACGAGAATCTACGGTACGAGAACCTACGGTACGAGAACCTACGGTACGAGAACCTACGGTACGAGAACCTACGGTACGAGAACCTACGGTACGAGGTCTCACCTACGGTACGAGAACCTACGGTACGAGAACCTACGGTACGAGAACCTACGGTACGAGGTCTCACCTACGGTACGAGAACCTACGGTACGAGAACCTACGGTACGAGAACCTACGGTACGAGAACCTACGGTACGAGAACCTACGGTACGAGAACCTACGGTACGAGAACCTACGGTACGAGAACCTACGGTACGAGGTCTCACCTACGGTACGAGAACCTACGGTACGAGAACCTACGGTACGAGAACCTACGGTACGAGAACCTACGGTACGAGAACCTACGGTACGAGAACCTACGGTACGAGAGACTACGGTACGAGAACCTACGGTACGAGAACCTACGGTACGAGAACCTACGGTACGAGAACCTACGGTACGAGAACCTACGGTACGAGAACCTACGGTACGAGAGACTACGGTACGAGAACCTACGGTACGAGAACCTACGGTACGAGGTCTCACCTACGGTACGAGAACCTACGGTACGAGAACCTACGGTACGAGAACCTACGGTACGAGAACCTATACGGTACGAGAACCTACGGTACGAGGTCTCACCTACGGTACGAGAACCTACGGTACGAGAACCTACGGTACGAGAACCTACGGTACGAGAACCTACGGTACGAGAACCTACGGTACGAGAACCTACGGTACGAGGTCTCACCTACGGTACGAGAACCTACGGTACGAGAACCTACGGTACGAGAACCTACGGTACGAGAACCTACGGTACGAGGTCTCACCTACGGTACGAGAACCTACGGTACGAGAACCTACGGTACGAGGTCTCACCTACGGTACGAGAACCTACGGTACGAGAACCTACGGTACGAGAACCTACGGTACGAGGTCTCACCTACGGTACGAGAACCTACGGTACGAGAACCTATACGGTACGAGAACCTACGGTACGAGAACCTACGGTACGAGAACCTATACGGTACGAGAACCTACGGTACGAGAACCTACGGTACGAGAACCTACGGTACGAGAACCTACGGTACGAGAACCTACGGTACGAGAACCTATACGGTACGAGAACCTACGGTACGAGAACCTACGGTACGAGAGACTACGGTACGAGAACCTACGGTACGAGAACCTACGGTACGAGGTCTCACCTACGGTACGAGAACCTACGGTACGAGAACCTACGGTACGAGAGACTACGGTACGAGAACCTACGGTACGAGAACCTACGGTACGAGAACCTACGGTACGAGAACCTACGGTACGAGAACCTACGGTACGAGAACCTATACGGTACGAGAACCTACGGTACGAGGTCTCACCTACGGTACGAGAACCTACGGTACGAGAACCTACGGTACGAGAACCTACGGTACGAGAACCTACGGTACGAGGTCTCACCTACGGTACGAGAACCTACGGTACGAGAACCTACGGTACGAGAGACTACGGTACGAGAACCTACGGTACGAGAACCTACGGTACGAGAACCTACGGTACGAGAACCTACGGTACGAGAACCTACGGTACGAGAACCTACGGTACGAGAACCTATACGGTACGAGAACCTACGGTACGAGAACCTACGGTACGAGAGACTACGGTACGAGAACCTACGGTACGAGAACCTACGGTACGAGGTCTCACCTACGGTACGAGAACCTACGGTACGAGAACCTACGGTACGAGAACCTACGGTACGAGAGCCTATACGGTACGAGAACCTACGGTACGAGAACCTACGGTACGAGAGACTACGGTACGAGAACCTACGGTACGAGAACCTACGGTACGAGAACCTACGGTACGAGAACCTACGGTACGAGAACCTACGGTACGAGAGACTACGGTACGAGAACCTACGGTACGAGAACCTACGGTACGAGAACCTACGGTACGAGAACCTACGGTACGAGAACCTACGGTACGAGGTCTCACCTACGGTACGAGAACCTACGGTACGAGAACCTACGGTACGAGGTCTCACCTACGGTACGAGAACCTACGGTACGAGAACCTACGGTACGAGAACCTACGGTACGAGGTCTCACCTACGGTACGAGAACCTACGGTACGAGAACCTACGGTACGAGAACCTACGGTACGAGAACCTACGGTACGAGAACCTACGGTACGAGAACCTACGGCACGAGAGACTACGGTACGAGAACCTACGGTACGAGAACCTACGGTACGAGAACCTACGGTACGAGAACCTACGGTACGAGAACCTACGGCACGAGAACCTACGGCACGAGAACCTACGGTACGAGAACCTACGGTACGAGAACCTACGGTATGAGAACCTACGGTACGAGAACCTACGGTACGAGAACCTACGGTACGAGAACCTACGGTACGAGAACCTACGGTACGAGAACCTACGGTACGAGAACCTACGGTACGAGAACCTACGGTACGAGAACCTACGGTACGAGAACCTACGGTACGAGAACCTACGGTACGAGAACCTACGGTACGAGAACCTACGGCACGAGAGACTACGGCACGAGAACCTACGGTACGAGAACCTACGGTACGAGAACCTACGGCACGAGAGACTACGGTACGAGAACCTATACGGTACGAGAACCTACGGTACGAGAACCTACGGTACGAGAACCTACGGTACGAGAACCTACGGTACGAGAACCTACGGTACGAGAACCTACGGCACGAGAGACTACGGTACGAGAACCTACGGCACGAGAACCTACGGCACGAGAACCTACGGCACGAGAGACTACGGTACGAGAACCTACGGTACGAGAACCTACGGTACGAGAACCTACGGCACGAGAGACTACGGTACGAGAACCTACGGTACGAGAACCTACGGCACGAGAGACTACGGTACGAGAACCTACGGCACGAGAACCTACGGTACGAGAACCTACGGTACGAGAACCTACGGTACGAGAACCTACGGCACGAGAGACTACGGTACGAGAACCTACGGCACGAGAGACTACGGCACGAGAACCTACGGTACGAGAACCTACGGCACGAGAGACTACGGTACGAGAACCTACGGCACGAGAACCTACGGTACGAGAACCTACGGTACGAGAACCTACGGTACGAGAACCTACGGCACGAGAGACTACGGTACGAGAACCTACGGCACGAGAGACTACGGTACGAGAACCTACGGCACGAGAACCTACGGTACGAGAACCTACGGCACGAGAACCTACGGTACGAGAACCTACGGTACGAGAACCTACGGTACGAGAACCTACGGCACGAGAGACTACGGTACGAGAACCTACGGCACGAGAGACTACGGTACGAGAACCTACGGCACGAGAACCTACGGTACGAGAGACTACGGTACGAGAACCTACGGCACGAGAACCTACGGTACGAGAACCTACGGTACGAGAACCTACGGCACGAGAGACTACGGTACGAGAACCTACGGTACGAGAACCTACGGTACGAGAACCTACGGTACGAGAACCTATACGGTACGAGAACCTACGGTACGAGAACCTATACGGTACGAGAACCTACGGTACGAGAACCTACGGTACGAGAACCTACGGTACGAGAACCTACGGTACGAGAACCTACGGTACGAGAACCTACGGTACGAGGTCTCACCTACGGTACGAGAACCTACGGTACGAGAACCTACGGTACGAGAACCTACGGCACGAGAGACTACGGTACGAGAACCTACGGCACGAGAGACTACGGTACGAGAACCTACGGCACGAGAACCTACGGTACGAGAACCTACGGCACGAGAACCTACGGTAAGAGAACCTACGGTACGAGAACCTACGGCACGAGAGACTACGGTACGAGAACCTACGGTACGAGAACCTACGGTACGAGAACCTACGGTACGAGAACCTATACGGTACGAGAACCTACGGTACGAGAACCTACGGTACGAGAACCTACGGCACGAGAACCTACGGTACGAGAACCTACGGTACGAGAACCTACGGTACGAGAACCTACGGTACGAGAACCTACGGTACGAGAGACTACGGTACGAGAACCTACGGTACGAGAACCTACGGTACGAGAACCTACGGTACGAGAACCTATACGGTACGAGAACCTACGGTACGAGAACCTACGGTACGAGAACCTACGGTACGAGAACCTACGGTACAAGAACCTATACGGTACGAGAACCTACGGTACGAGAACCTACGGTACGAGAACCTACGGCACGAGAACCTACGGTACGAGAACCTACGGTACGAGAACCTACGG
>NC_139703.1:51014891-51037391 GCF_964188405.1 Protomyctophum parallelum | reverse complement strand
GTGGCGCGCTATGAGCTTGTAGATCTGCTATTTTTCAATAGCTAAAGCACCAAAATGGGTTCCCGCCCCAAAATGCGCTGCACAAGGTGCCCTTTTTTTCACTTGAGCACCTGCCCCTCTAAATGTCTGTGCACGCCACTGTGAACTGGCGAGTGAGACAGGAGCATATAGAGACCAATTAAATGCTGTTTGATTTTTAGACTATCTCCATGCAGTGTCGTTCACAGCTTCTAACATCATCTACATCATCATTGCTTTAGTCATGTTTATCCCATTCTGACCTGAGATCAGATTCTAAAAATGTATGTTTGAAAATGACAGTTTTCTGAAAAAGCTATGTTTCTATGTCAGTCGTTCTTCGATTTTTCAAAAATAGCAGACCTACAAGCTCTTAGCTTGTAGATCTGCTATTTTTCAATAGCTAAAGCACAACAGAGTGCTAACACCAAAATGGGTGCCCGTTCAGAATGGGTTATAATAATCATGATTTCATGATATAATTCGTAGAATATCCAAATACCTATAGTAGGAGATGGGACAAGGCATGAGGCAGGGCGGTACTGTACTCATTCCTGTATAATCGTTTGAGATAATATTTCTGCACTTTTTAATTTGCTGTCGGTGTCTCTGCATGGCATCATGCAAGTGTTTTTGTCACCAATGTTGTTCTCATCAGCACCAGAGAAAACAAGTCTTCCCAAGCATCTGTTTTGCTGCAGTTAATTGTCAAATCATCTTCAACAAAAAAGAAAAAGAAAAGCTATATAATTTCTTTCTCAAGTTAGCCAACAAATGAAGGTTGTTTGGCAACGACTGGAGTTCCAAAGTAATCTTGGCTAATGTAAAATGGAATGCATTCTAGCGTCATTACAGGGCAAATTAGCGCTGGATAATGAAGACATGCAAGTGATTGTCTGTCTGGTGTTTGTGTTGCATGCAGTGCACGTTATGTGTGCAAGTACGGTACGGTACGGTACATGTGTTTGGTGTGTTTTGACTGTATTTTGTGTTAGGAGAGGGGAGGGCAAGAAGATTGCCTTGATTGTCTTTTTTCCTCCCCTAGTCCTGGCAACGTACCCAACATCTGTAGGCCCTGTTTTGTAGCGCAATGATGGATTATAGTCATTGCACAGGTACCCATGCAAAACTAATGTGCATATAAGTGTGTGTGTGTGTGTGTGTGTGTGTGTGTGTGTGTGTGTGTGTGTGTGTGTGTGTGTGTGTCAAGTAATAGTATGTCATCAATGTGATACTTGAAGTTCTTATTCTTAATTTGGGATACTTTTTGAATGACTTTTACTCTATTGAAATTGCAAATGTGTATACTATTTTGACTATTTTGGGGGTATTAATTAAGCACTTAAGCCCTAGTTCAAATATAGTAAAATAGCCACACATAATAGCACCACATCGATATATTAACAGTTTGACTGCGGAAAACGATTTACCAGACTTTTAATCAACCCCCCTTCACTGCCGAGATTGTTGTATTACCTTTAGAGCATACGCTGAATTATTTGGGCTTTTAATCCGCGAAAATCGAGCGAAAAAAGCTTCCCCCGTTTGTTATGAACGGCCGGACCACCCGCCATCTTGGTACACCCGGAAGACGCAGCACAGGACCCTCCTCCATGAGGCGTTGAACCCCATTCGTTTGCATTGGCCTCAATTTCCCAGAAGCCCTAGCAGCCCACAGCATGTGACGATTTCCGGTTTCTAGTCTCTATCTAGTCTCTATCTCCGCGGCGAAGACGGATTTTCTATTTATTTTTTACATTGCGGCGGATTAAACACATAAAACAAAAGTCGAGTATGTCCGATATGGCAGCGACATTAACCTGGAGTAATCCATTCAAAGCACGGAAACTGTTAAAAACAAAATGTATTTGTACTTATTTTTTTTATGAAATACTTTGTCCACCACTGCATGGCTCTGTGGTCCACACTACTCTTAATATCATATGCACGGCTCTGTGAGAAGCCTCTATGAAAAATGGATTTCTCCCAGTCCACATTGCCATGGCAATGCAAGGCTTACCTGCAGGCTGTTCGGCCCCTCAAGGATTTGCATCAGACGAGCTGGAGTGAGCAATTTCACCCCTCTGTCTGTGTCTCTGAAATGGCTTTATTCCTTAGTTCTCTCTCTCTCTCTCTTTCTCTCTCTCTCCCTCTGTATGTGTGTGCGTGCGTGCGTGCGTGCATGCGACCGTGCGTGCGTGCGTGCATGCGACCGTGCGTGCGTGCGTGCATGCGACCGTGCGTGCGTGCATGCGTGACAGTCAACTACTTCTATTCCTGCAGCCTTCTACCACTCAGGTCAGGTGGAAGAGTGCATTTCTGCATGTCTGGCTAACATCTCACAGTGGATGTCTTCTCACCACTTCAGGCTAAACCCAGACAAGACCGAGCGTCTCTTCTTCCCAGTTCAGTCCTGACCCATGCAGGATCTAAACCCAGACAAGACCGAGCGTCTCTTCTTCCCAGTTCAGTCCTGACCCATGCAGGATCTAAACCCAGACAAGACCGAGCGTCTCTTCTTCCCAGTTCAGTCCTGACCCATGCAGGATCTAACTAACTATTTCCATAAACAACGCCCTGGTTACTTCGGTTCCAACAGCCAAGAACCTTGGTGTTGTCCTGGACAGTCAGCTCTTATCCAAGGCACACATTCAACGGTCAGTCGATCATGTACATGTAGATTTACACTCGATAATATTCAAAGGATCAGACCTTTCCTCACTCAAGAGTCAGCCCAGCTCCTTATCCAGACATCAGTCATATATAACTGTGACTACTGTAACTCACTTCTTACTGGCCTAATTGCTATTTTGGGTTAGGGTTATAGGGAAAGGGCATAGTGGATTCTAAAACCTTCAGAACAACATGCAGACGTCTCATTCTCTCCTATAATTCGCCATGCATCCGTGATTCTAATTTTCCTATAATCGGCAGAAGTGAGCGTCAATTCCTTGTGTCAATTCTGTTAAAACCCAAATATATCCCAATATCAAATTTAAATGTATTCCAAGACACCCAAAACCACACCTACGCCCAAATCCAAAACGACAGCTATGCATAATGTCACAGGTAGTGCAGGTGTTTAAGGGGTAAAGGCTGGTGTCCAAAATAGCAACTTTAGCGGGGGGAACATATGATTCCTGTACCACCTTGCACCAGCAGATTGTGTCAGAACTGTTGACTGAGGCAGTATGATAACTCAGTAGGTTTATGTTGGCAATTGCGATACAATATGCATCTGATTTTACACCACGTATCACTCCAAAGTAAAACAGAATGAATGTAACTTAATCTATCCAAGAGAGTGAGCAGTTCGCCATTAACACTTTTTGGCCGGGGAATTCTTCAAAATAAAGGCGCTATAGAGTGCCAGCCGATATGGCAGATTTTACCCTGAAAAGCCCCTCACTTCCGTTCCCCCCCAAAAAACCGGGAGGCATAATCTTCCGTTCTTACCTCACGCTGGTCACGCTAAAGTCTCTCTAGAAGCGTTAATATTCCAAACGAGATGAGAAATGAAGACAGAACACCTTCTGGTCAAAACCATGGAGAGCTCCCTGGATTAGGAGTTACGAGCCATTCTTTTGGAACCGTAAACAAGGAAGTGAACGGCAGTACACATGCACATTTTTAAATATATATATCAATAAAAAGGACCTAAAGATGCCTATACATGTCCAAGGCACCCCGTGGTTTTGATTCTAAAGACTAACCCTGTTAAAGGTATATTCAGTGATTTCACTTTCACTTTCACTTATTTTTTTGTTTTGTTGTGATAATCCTCCCTACTATAGAGTGTGCTGGCCATATAAGGAGTTCCTCCCTGTCCCCAGTTAACCCCTGGGGGTCAAAAAACCTTAGGTTTCGTTTTTGACTCTCTATCCTGATTGGACAAAAGGCTGGGTCCCACAGCCAAAAACGAAACCTACGGTTTTTTGAGTGAAATCACTGAATATACCTTTAACAAGAGCACCAAATAACACTTCCAAGGACACAAACAAAGACTGAAGGTTGTTTGTGGCTATCTGCCACTCTATCATGATTTCTAACTACAACTTTATTTTTTGCTATATAGCTACACAGGACACATTGTAATCCTCTGTGAAATGTGCTGCTGGTGCGTTGAAAGGATTTGCCAAGCCCTTATCTTACCTTTGAACACAACTCTCATCATGACAGAGATTTCAGAACACCCAGGGTATTGGAGGCTTGTAAACAGGTTTTCTGAACAAAAAAAACAACAACGACAAAGTAAACAAAGGGTTGTAATATGAAGGTTGTTCTTATTTTATTGAGTGTTGAGAAAACAGCCAAGGCTCAAGCACTAGAATAGTCATGTTTTAAAAAAAGACAACATACCTAAAGTAGGCCTTTGATATAGAGAGGGAATTAGAGATGGATATAACAGACAGATAAGTTGATGGATAGACTGTTCCTTAATGACTTCCATCAAGGTTTCTCTTTTCTCCCCATCTCCATCCACCTCTCTTTCCCTCTTGCATCTGTTTGTGTTACTCCCAAGGGCCCCAGAGGGGGCCAGAAGGGGCCATGAAGCATGAATAAGTCATTGGCCATTTGGCCCCTAAGACTATGTGATCATCACCAACCTGTTTAAAAACATGGCACCCCGCCACCTCTCCTCCACTATTCAACTTTCTGCATCCATAAGCAATGCAAATGTAAATAAATAAATCATTAGCGCATGCGTGCGAGTGACTATAATTATGCTTGATGGGTGCCACCACATTGAAAGAGTGAGATGGCATTGGGCATTAACTTCTGCGAATAACAACCCATGAAATCTAAGATGCTCAACCCCATCTAGACACAACGGTGTGTCTACAAAGGAGTGTATCATTCTACAGTCAATGGACTTGTAGACCAATTTCTGCTTAGTGACTTTATTGTTAGATGGCATGTTTAGTAAATAAAACATCATCATGTGTTGTAACCTGGAGTCGTTGGGTGTTTCTGGGTCTGGCAACAGACATCCTCCACCAGGCGACCCGACCAATGCTGATCAGACCCGGCCTGTGTCCAAGTGGCATGCTACAGCCCCCACTGTCTCTTGGACGCGTAGAGTCAGTGGGGAAGATGGCAGATGAGATGTTGGCGCCACGAGGAGGCTCCAGACGCTGTGGGTTGTCTCCGGGCCTGGCTTCTCTTTCGTCTGATCAGAAGTGCAGAATCCTTCTGTAGCTGTGCGTTGCGTCGTCGTTGTCGCTGACACAACTCAGCTTCGGTGCAACTCAAGAGGCTGTAACCCTGAGGCTGATTTTAAACCCTCCTGTAGCTTTTGGGGTTCCTCCGTACGGAGGAAGTGGTTTGGGCTGCCAACCGTCTCCACCCCAGGTCGCCGTCTCTCCGACCGTCCTCTGTCTCCAGATGTATATCCAAACTAAAGTCATTAAATGTTGGCTAAACATCATGTGCAGTTAGTCGCATACATTTTAATTTTGTGTGTAAATCGATCTTTTCTCCAGGCTAGACTTTTTTGTTGGCTAGACTTTTCAAATCAATCCTTGCTTTAAAATAAATTTTTTATTCTCTCAGCCTGCTATATCATCATCTCCCTTGAGCTCTTACATTGTGACCACACTCTCTATCCCTTCAATCAATCCTTGTACAAACTTACCTCTGCTTCGTTCACTCTGCCTTGAATTCTTTCTTTGTCTTCAGTCATCAATACTAGTAGGCCTATATGTAATGCCAACATGACATGGGTGTTTTTCCCTTTTCCTTATATGGTCTGGTGTGGGCGTGTGACTGGCTGCCTGGGCTGTGATGTGCTATCAACTTCCTGTGGAGCTGCACACCTTGGGGTCATCTCCTCATCAAGCCCAGCTGATAAAAACCATGGTTCTTAATCTTCAATCCAGCCCTTGCCAGTTTGTCAGTTGCCGACCGTGTCTTCACGCCTTCTGCCTGCCAAACATACAGCCCCTCCAAGCCTGATTTTGGGTCTAAGAACTCAATGGGAAGCCACAGTGTGCCATAGTGAGTGGATGATGAAAACTCTTCATATAGTTTCAATCACCTCCTTCTCTTTCTCTCACATGCACACACATGTACTAACTACACACATGTACTAACTACACACATGTACTAACATGCATCCAAACTCTATATGGGTTATAACTTGGCGAACGCACGAACGCACGCACCCACGCACGCACGCACGCACACACACATGCACACACACACACACACACACACACACACACACACACGCACGCACGCACGCACGCACGCACGCACACACACACACGCCACTGAATAAAACCAATGGTATATTGCAGATGATGTCTTTGACCTTTTAAAGTAGCACAATGGTACTTTTAAAATTCCTTATAATATCTATTTTTCTTTCAACAGCCCAGAGCTTTCACATTATGATATTCATGTCTGAAAGGGATAAAGCGCTTGCACCCAGTATTTGGTTAAAATGTTCTGCCGTAACCCTTTTCCTCCTGAATCAATCAGCCAAGAATGGCCCAAGATATACAATGGCAAGAATAGGTTATAGGATTCTTAAGGACAATGGAATCGCAAGTATACACATTTCACAACTCAATGCATGAATAAAGCCATACAGTAGGCACGAATTTTCAACCTGGCATCCCTGTTTTTTTGAACGATTAGGGTTATCATAAATTAATTTCCCCAAAATAGTAGCCTTCAAATGAAATAGCCAATGTACAAGTTCACAATGCATTGCAAAGCCAGTGGTGGACATTAAGTAATATTTAATATTTTATTTTGTGATAGTTACATGTATACCTTCACTCCTATAACTATTTTACTCCATTACATTTCTAGGAAGGCGTCATAGTAGTTATACCTTTAGGTCAGCTTTCCTTTCTCTGATATCCAAACACAACAAAAACTAGATTTCTACCAAATGTTTGCCTATTTTTGGGGCATAGCCAGAACGTAGCTGTATATTGTGGGGGCTGTTTTTCACTTGTGGCAGATGAGGAGTGCAGGAACAGCTGTGTGCCATACAGGACTGAGTGGTGGGAGGATAGGGGGTGAAAGCAGGTGGGATGGAGGGGGGGGGGGGGGGGGGGGGGGTGTATAGGACGTCTGCCAGAAGGGTTGGCTCCACGTCGGAGGGGACAGAAGGAAGACAGAGAGAAAGAAACAATGTCTCTTAGCCATGTTTGTAATTTTCTCCTAACCCATTTATCAGTCTCTGCCCCTTTTCTCCTGCTTCCACACCACATCTGGATTGACTCTCTCTCTCTCTCTCTCTCTCTCTCTCTCTCTCTCTCTCTCTCTTGCACTCTCCCTCTCTCTATCCTTCTTCTTCTTCTTCTTTCCAACAGCATGTTAGGCTTCCTACCTGTCTCCTCGTCCAGGCTCCCTCCTCTTTCTTTTACTTTTTCTATCCTCGCCACCTTCTCGTTTCACGTCTGTCTCTTCTGACACACACACACACACACACACACACACACACACACACACACACACACACACACACACACACACACACACACACACACACACACACACACGGCATTGGCGTGCAATGTGTGCATTGTACGTGCCACCGGCTCGCCAGGAGTGTGGGTGTGACTGTGAAACACAGACACATCATGCCAGGGAGAGGAAGAGATGGCACCTCAAGCGAAGCCAATGGCGGCAAAGAAACACAAATATATGTCTGGTATACCGCCCACTCATCTGGGGCCCCATCCCCATTGGCTCCTTCGGATCTGAAGCAATATGGCAGAAACTTTAAAAGTGAGACGAAAACAACCGTATAACATTCCTGAGTTGCTATTGTTATTGTTATTTCTGCAAGTCTTTCCGTATAGTATACCTCCTCTGAGGAAATATTCCCTTTATTCTTTTGTCTGGGGATCAATGGTCCCACCCTGCCACAGATCCATGGTTAAAGTGAACCTGCATGCACTTGAAAGAGTCTCTCCGAGGAGGAGAATCTGCATCAGTGACAGTCACACACTGAGCTTCATTTACATCCCAGTTTCCACCGGTATACCCATGACATCTTTTGCAAGTCGAAATTGTGCCTTATTATCGTGTGTGTGTGTGTGTGTGTGTGTGTGTGTGTGTGTGTGTGTGTGTGTGTGTGTGTGTGTGTGTGTGTGTGTGTGTGTGTGTGTGTGTGTGTGTGTGTGTGTGTGTGTGTGTGTGTGTGTGTGTGTGTGTGTGTGTGTGTGTGTGTGTGTGTGTGTGTGTGTGTGTGTGTGTGTGTGTGTGTGCGTGCGTGCGTGCGGTGGGGGAAGCAGAACGGTGGATAGCAACATAATGTGAATTAATGACAAAGAGGTTATATAGGCAACGTTAGAAACTGTGCACCTTTTCCTTCTGCCCAAGGTATAGACATGAGAAGCGGGAGAGAGAGAGATGCCAAAGAGGAGACAAGCGGGGGACCTGGCAGAGTTAGCCAAAGGGACAGAGTTGTAAATAAAATATTAACCTCCTGTCCTCTCCTTGTTCACTTTGGTATACTCTGGCCCTCAGGTATAACAGCTTCAATGCATGAACAAGGTACAAAGGAAGGGAAGGAGAAAGAAAAAAGGATTCAAGGGCGTGCAGGTATAGCCACAGGGGGTAACGTGGGTGGGTGGGGGTGGGGGAGGGGGGGGGGGGGTGATACAAGTGATACACAGCCTGTGAACTTTTTAATGGATCATGACAAAGGAGCTGTCAGTGAGGTCAAGGAGCGGTAAACAATGTAATGTCTTTAGAGCAGCGCTAGAGGTCACTATTGAGTCAATCACTGTTTGACATCTGTCAAATTCAAACCTTTGCCTATAAGGACCCCGAACAGAAACTTAACTTTCTTTGTCAGGATAGTAGAGACTAGAGAGAGGCAGGACACTGAGGGCAGAGAGGTGTAAGGACATGCAACACAAGTCTACAGGCAGACCAGGGGTGTTCAGCTCAGCTATACCAGCTCCAGCAGGTTTCTTTATCTATACTGTGAACCTTTTTGTCTGTTTATAACTCTTCCTACTTCCGGCCGCTTCTCTATACTTCTTTCACAGGTGTTACCGAGTTTACTAATTAAGGCTCTGTTCAATTTTGTGTGCAGTAGATCTCAAACTTTTTTTAATTTCAAGGACTCCCATGACACACCCGTATACGGGGGCCATTTGTAACTCACTCAAGGACACTTTGAGAGTCGACCCACTGGTGTAGCACCCTGGGCAAGACCTAAGCTTGAAAAGACTATCAGCGGAAGTTGCGGGATTTTAGCGGAAGTGAAATCGTTGATGCTTTACAAATCAGTTTACATTCTCCGCGAATGAAACAAGTGTTGTGATTGGTCGGGAAAATATCGTATCCGGGGGAAATACATTTGACGGCTGTTCCGGAGGATACAACCGCCGATAGCTTCTCTGCCTTAGGTTGTGACCAGGCTTTTCTTTATGCTTCTCTGCCTTAGGTTGTGACCAGGCTTTTCTTTATGCTTCTCTGCCTTAGGTTGTGACCAGGCTTTTCTTTATGCTTCTCTGCCTTAGGTTGTGACCAGGCTTTTCTTTATGCTTCTCTGCCTTAGGTTGTGACCAGGCTTTTCTTTATGCTTCTCTGCCTTAGGTTGTGACCAGGCTTTTCTTTATGCTTCTCTGCCTTAGGTTGTGATAAGTAAGCCTGGGACCGAGGCTACTGGTGTAGAGAGTGTCCAGTGAGCCAACACGCACAATAGCAGCACCCTGACTCTGTTTGACCAGAATGGAACAGAGCCTTCATTAGTAGGCCTATCAGCGGTATGACCTGTGAAGGAAGTAGAATGGAACAGAGCCTTCATTAGTAGGCCTATCAGCGGTATGACCTGTGAAGGAAGTAGAATGGAACAGAGCCTTCATTAGTAGGCCTATCAGCGGTATGACCTGTGAAGGAAGTAGAATGGAACAGAGCCTTCATTAGTAGGCCTATCAGCGGTATGACCTGTGAAGGCAGTAGAATGGAACAGAGCCTTCATTAGTAGGCCTATCAGCGGTATGACCTGTGAAGGAAGTAGAATGGAACAGAGCCTTCATTAGTAGGCCTATCAGCGGTATGACCTGTGAAGGAAGTAGAATGGAACAGAGCCTTCATTAGTAGGCCTATCAGCGGTATGACCTGTGAAGGAAGTAGAATGGAACAGAGCCTTCATTAGTAGGCCTATCAGCGGTATGACCTGTGAAGGAAGTAGAATGGAACAGAGCCTTCATTAGTAGGCCTATCAGCGGTATGACCTGTGAAGGAAGTAGAATGGAACAGAGCCTTCATTAGTAGGCCTATCAGCGGTATGACCTGTGAAGGAAGTAGAATGGAACAGAGCCTTCATTAGTAGGCCTATCAGCGGTATGACCTGTGAAGGAAGTAGAATGGAACAGAGCCTTCATTAGTAGGCCTATCAGCGGTATGACCTGTGAAGGAAGTAGAATGGAACAGAGCCTTCATTAGTAGGCCTATCAGCGGTATGACCTGTGAAGGAAGTAGAATGGAACAGAGCCTTCATTAGTAGGCCTATCAGCGGTATGACCTGTGAAGGAAGTAGAATGGAACAGAGCCTTCATTAGTAGGCCTATCAGCGGTATGACCTGTGAAGGAAGTAGAATGGAACAGAGCCTTCATTAGTAGGCCTATCAGCGGTATGACCTGTGAAGGAAGTAGAATGGAACAGAGCCTTCATTAGTAGGCCTATCAGCGGTATGACCTGTGAAGGAAGTAGAATGGAACAGAGCCTTCATTAGTAGGCCTATCAGCGGTATGACCTGTGAAGGAAGTAGAATGGAACAGAGCCTTCATTAGTAGGCCTATCAGCGGTATGACCTGTGAAGGAAGTAGAATGGAACAGAGCCTTCATTAGTAGGCCTATCAGCGGTATGACCTGTGAAGGAAGTAGAATGGAACAGAGCCTTCATTAGTAGGCCTATCAGCGGTATGACCTGTGAAGGAAGTAGAATGGAACAGAGCCTTCATTAGTAGGCCTATCAGCGGTATGACCTGTGAAGGAAGTAGGGAAGTTCTTTCCAGAATGACGGTGTCCATTTGAGGGCTAAACTAAGAGAGGAGAACTCCCTGCGACGACGTCTCTGACTCTCCATCTACGTCATCTCCTGGGGACAACACCTCCTACGGGGAATCATCTCCTGGGGACAACACCTCCTACGGGGAATCATCTCCTGGGGACAACACCTCCTATACGGGGAATCATCTCCTGGGGACAACACCTCCTATACGGGGAATCATCTCCTGGGGACAACACCTCCTATACGGGGAATCATCTCCTGGGGACAACACCTCCTATACGGGGAATCATCTCCTGGGGACAACACCTCCTATACGGGGAATCATCTCCTGGGGACAACACCTCCTATACGGGGAATCATCTCCTGGGGACAACACCTCCTACGGGGAATCATCTCCTGGGGACAACACCTCCTATACGGGGAATCATCTCCTGGGGACAACACCTCCTATACGGGGAATCATCTCCTGGGGACAACACCTCCTATACGGGGAATCATCTCCTGGGGACAACACCTCCTATACGGGGAATCATCTCCTGGGGACAACACCTCCTATACGGGGAATCATCTCCTGGGGACAACACCTCCTATACGGGGAATCATCTCCTGGGGACAACACCTCCTATACGGGGAATCATCTCCTGGGGACAACGAACACCTCCTATACGGGGAATCATCTCCTGGGGACAACACCTCCTACGGGGAATCATCTCCTGGGGACAACACCTCCTATACGGGGAATCATCTCCTGGGGACAACGAACACCTCCTATACGGGGAATCATCTCCTGGGGACAACGAACACCTCCTATACGGGGAATCATCTCCTGGGGACAACACCTCCTACGGGGAATCATCTCCTGGGGACAACACCTCCTATACGGGGAATCATCTCCTGGGGACAACACCTCCTATACGGGGAATCATCTCCTGGGGACAACACCTCCTATACGGGGAATCATCTCCTGGGGACAACACCTCCTATACGGGGAATCATCTCCTGGGGACAACACCTCCTATACGGGGAATCATCTCCTGGGGACAACACCTCCTATACGGGGAATCATCTCCTGGGGACAACACCTCCTATACGGGGAATCATCTCCTGGGGACAACACCTCCTATACGGGGAATCATCTCCTGGGGA
The DNA here is from genome assembly GCF_964188405.1 of Protomyctophum parallelum. Lineage (NCBI taxonomy): Eukaryota > Metazoa > Chordata > Actinopteri > Myctophiformes > Myctophidae > Protomyctophum > Protomyctophum parallelum. Next base: position 51,025,236 of record NC_139703.1, on the reverse strand, counting down.
CAACACCTCCTATACGGGGAATCATCTCCTGGGGACAACGAACACCTCCTATACGGGGAATCATCTCCTGGGGACAACACCTCCTACGGGGAATCATCTCCTGGGGACAACACCTCCTATACGGGGAATAATCTCCTGGGGACAACACCTCCTATACGGGGAATCATCTCCTGGGGACAACGAACACCTCCTATACGGGGAATCATCTCCTGGGGACAACACCTCCTACGGGGAATCATCTCCTGGGGACAACACCTCCTATACGGGGAATCATCTCCTGGGGACAACACCTCCTATACGTGGAATCATCTCCTGGGGACAACACCTCCTATACGGGGAATCATCTCCTGGGGACAACACCTCCTATACGGGGAATCATCTCCTGGGGACAACACCTCCTATACGGGGAATCATCTCCTGGGGACAACACCTCCTATACGGGGAATCATCTCCTGGGGACAACACCTCCTATACGGGGAATCATCTCCTGGGGACAACACCTCCTATACGGGGAATCATCTCCTGGGGACAACACCTCCTATACGGGGAATCATCTCCTGGGGACAACACCTCCTACGGGGAATCATCTCCTGGGGACAACACCTCCTATACGGGGAATCATCTCCTGGGGACAACACCTCCTATACGGGGAATCATCTCCTGGGGACAACGAACACCTCCTATACGGGGAATCATCTCCTGGGGACAACACCTCCTACGGGGAATCATCTCCTGGGGACAACACCTCCTATACGGGGAATCATCTCCTGGGGACAACACCTCCTACGGGGAATCATCTCCTGGGGACAACACCTCCTATACGGGGAATCATCTCCTGGGGACAACACCTCCTATACGGGGAATCATCTCCTGGGGACAACACCTCCTACGGGGAATCTTCTCCTGGGGACAACACCTCCTATACGGGGAATCATCTCCTGGGGACAACACCTCCTATACGGGGAATCATCTCCTGGGGACAACACCTCCTATACGGGGAATCATCTCCTGGGGACAACACCTCCTATACGGGGAATCATCTCCTGGGGACAACACCTCCTACGGGGAATCATCTCCTGGGGACAACACCTCCTATACGGGGAATCATCTCCTGGGGACAACACCTCCTATACGGGGAATCATCTCCTGGGGACAACACCTCCTATACGGGGAATCATCTCCTGGGGACAACACCTCCTACGGGGAGACATCCTATGGGGACAACACCTCCTACGGGGAATCATCTCCTGGGGACAACACCTCCTATACGGGGAATCATCTCCTGGGGACAACACCTCCTACGGGGAGACATCTTCTCATTCCACCATGCAGACTTCCAGGACCTCCGGAAATCACTCTCGAGTCATGTGCATATACTCTCACCAGAAAGCAAGCACACTTGTGCTCAAACGCACGCACGCACGCACGCACGCACGCACGCACGCACCCACATGTACACACAATGTCACCATCCTGACCCCCACTACCCTCCCCCCCAACCATCCCACACCCCCCAGAGGACCCCAGTGGAAGCCTATAGCCACCCCCCCCCCCCCCCCCCCACTCCCTCAGCTCAGCTCTGTGACCATGGGGTGGCGAGTAACCCAGCCCAGCTGTGACGACCCCGCTCTGACAGAGTGTCAATACAAAGCAATTTACAAGCTCATGAGAAATCGACCCTCGATAACAGGCAATTTCTCTGCTCCGCTGGCTGCTCTGGAGACGCAGGCCTGCCCCACAGAAAAGAGTGGAAGAAGAAGCCAAAGACAAAGAGAAAGGAGAGGAAGAGGCGGGGAAGAAGAGGCGGGGTTGAGAGGCCCCGGTGGATGTGATTACTGGCTATACCGTGCATACAAGACAGATCGTGTGTGTCTGTAGGGGGAGGGGGGGGGGGGGGTTTGAGGGGTACAACTCCCTCCAACCGACGTCTGGCTTTCAGACACGATGTCAGGCATGGGAGCCTAAAGTCTATGGACTTTTAATGTTTGTCTAATTTGTTTTGTCTTATTCATGCTGCGCCATAAATCAACAGGCCTCCGCCCCCAAAAGATGGGCAGGCCAGCCTGCGATGTTATGTGACAGTCAAGTCTATAACCCATTCTGACCTGAGATCAGATTCATACGAGGTTTCCACTGGACACACACTGGTCCTGATGAACCCATTCTGACCTGAGATCAGATTCATACGAGGTTTCCACTGGACACACACTGGTCCTGATGAACCCATTCTGACCTGAGATCAGATTCATACGAGGTTTCCGCCGGACACACACTGGTCCTGATGAACCCATTCTGACCTGAGATCAGATTCTAAAAATGCCAGTCGCTCTTCGATTTTTCAAAAATAGCAGACCTACAAGCTCGTATCGCGCCACTCGGTGGCGCGATATGAGCTTGTAGATCTGCTATTTTTAAATAGCTAAAGCATAACATGATGCCGACACCAAAATGGGTGCCCGGTCAGAATGGGTTAAGCATTAGGGCTGTCAAAAAAAATCGATTCGAGTTAGAATCGCGATTCTAATGCCGTCCCGATTCAGAATCGATTCTCATTTTCCAAAAATCTATTTTATTTCTTTATTTTTTTATTATTATTTTTTTCTTGCACAAATGTACCTGTACCTGACAGGTACATTTGTGGAAAAAAAAAAAAAAAAACATGCACAGGTACTACCTGTGCATGCAATGCATTATGGCCTGGGTTTCTGCATATAGTGCATTTACTACCAGCTAAGCTTGCCAATTGTATTTATTTTACACCTGTTTTAATACTAATGTATTGTTCTGGTATTGAGTGAGAAGAGATTTTATAACTTTTGTACTGGTTCAAATTTGTGCAAGCTAAATAAATGAGACATGTTCTTACTCTTGGATTTAACCTTTGTGTGTTTAAATCATTCAGTTGATAAAACCTTTACAATTATACAAGCTTTTTACTAAATGTACTCTGCTTTCATGACAGAAGACTGGAGTAGATCATGCTAAAATTATATTTAATTGTTTTTAATAAAAATAAAAAACTGCTTTAGAATCGGAAAAAAAAATATTTTGAATCGAGAATCGGAAAAATCGAAAAGATCGTTTTTGAATCGAATAGTCAGATTCTGATTCTGATTCCGCCAGAAGTGATTGGCTGGAATGATTTGTGATGATTTGATTGGCTGAGCACGGAATGTGATGTATGATGATGTATGCTGATAAGAGGCGAGCGCCGCTCACTTCAGTCACACAAGTGTGATTTTTTTTATTCTGGGTGCCTGCCATGCAATGGCAGAAACACAGGTTGAAATCCGCAACACATAATAACAACTCGTAATAATAATAATCAAGACACGAAACTTTGACGTCTATGGCCGGCCGCACGGTTTACCAAAGCCCCACAATATATACATCGAAACGTGCGGCTCGGCCGGGAATGGTGTGCTTGTGCTTTTCTTTCCGTTTCGGGTTACCGTGCCGACGTAGTTCGCAATAAACGACGCGAAAAATGCCCCATGCAAAGTCAATGGGGAAACGCGGGTAAAAACAGAAAACGACACGTTACTTTGGAGCCACATTGCTCTGGCATACTGTTACGTAGAAACACGATTTAAACCAAACAGCACACGAGGCCATCGACTTTGTTGTGGTTCAGACGGAATTCGAATACGTTGCACGGTTTGCCCGCTATCGCAGTTCAAAGTGTGTGTGGTCTGAGCAAAAATCTCGACTCACAGTGTGGCACGGCCAGAGAGAGAGGGGGTCAGACAGAGGGACAAGCCAATGTGAAGACTGTAGCGAAATTCTCTGAACAAATCGTCCTCACGGCCAAAATATTAACTTTACACGCATGGGTTTCGGTGATTTTGTAGCCACACTCGTCCTCTTTCACCCAATGTCACAACCACAGCCCAGATACATACGGTACGTGAACTACAGTCCTGAAAGCGACAGGTGTACCATCATAATGTGTCATGAAACTACATGTTCATCACAAACACAATTTCTTAACTCGCTTGTATAACCACATTTTTTATCGTACCAATACCACGATCGCACACGGCGTACCTTAATGTCTCGGGTCACTCGCGGCGAAAACAAAAATCGCATTCGACTTTTACTTTTTGCGATAGAGCAATTTGTTCGGACATACGTTCTCTCACTGAATCAGTGTGCTTTAAACTTTCAATAGTGGTTGCATTCGCATAGACTCAGCTCAGCTGAAAATGATACTTTGTTAATGATTCAAGGTCAAGTTGACCACCTCTCACACACGTGCACACACGAACGCACATGCACGCACATGCACAAATGTGCACGCACACACACACATTGAAAGTCAATGAAAACAATCGGGGAAGCACGTAACTCTGTCATTTCTCAACTGTTTCAGAAGCGGGGCGGCTCACCGGAACCGGGCCGCCCCCCTGAACGAAACCAAATGGACCCTTACAGCTCAGACATCTTATCATTAGCATATTAGCATTATCATGTTAGCATGTTAGCATCTTAGCATTAGCATCTTAGCATTAGCATGTTAGCATGTTAGCATTAGCATGTTAGCATTAGCATGTTAGCATATTAGCATTAGCATGTTAGCATTAGCATGTTATCATGTTAGCATTAGCATGTTAGCATGATAGCATTAACATGTTAGCATTAGCATGTTAGCATTAGCATGTTAGCATGTTAGCATGTTAGCATGTTAACATTAGCATGTTAGCATTAGCATGATAGCATGTTAGCATGATAGCATTAGCATGTTAACATTAGCATGTTAGCATTAGCATGTTAGCATGATAGCATTAGCATGTTAGTATTAGCATGTTAGCATTAGCATGTTAGCATTTTAGCATTAGCATGTTAGAATTAAAATGTTAGCATGCTAGCATGCTAGCATGTTAGCATGTTAGTATTAGCATGTTAGCATGTTAGAATTAGAATGTTGGTGGCAACGTAATGCGCAATAACTAAGACAAAATACCCCATTGAAAGTCAATGGGGAGACCTGGCTCACATGTAACCAAAATGGACCCTTGAGAGGCTAAATGTCATCAAATGGTGGTCCGTGGCTCAAATGGTGCACAGACTTGGCAAGCTTCAGGCACGCAGAAAGAAATCTTGAAATTTTGTTTCTAGTTGAATACTTTATTCGTCAGAAATTTAAACAGCATGTGGTACAGTCCATTAGGCAAAAAGATTTATGCAAAAAAAGTTCTGGAGACTTGTTTCAATTGTGGTTCTATACAATAATAGCATAATAATTTAACACATGTCATCAACAAATACAAAACACTATATACAAAGGCGAATTTACATTTACCTCTCCTCTCCTTGTAGTCTGTAGATGTTTTTTTTTCAGGAAAGAAACCAGAGATACACAATGACATCCTATAATGGATGGTGTCATCAGGGCAGAGATACACCATGACATCCTATAATGGATGGTGTCAGGGCAGAGATACACCATGACATCCTATAATGGATGGTGTCATCAGGGCAGAGATACACCATGACATCCTATAATGGATGGTGTCATCAGGGCAGAGATACACCATGACATCCTATAATGGATGGTGTCATCAGGGCAGAGATACACCATGACATCCTATAATGGATGGTGTCATCAGGGCAGAGATACACCATGACATCCTATAATGGATGGTGTCAGGGGGCAGAGATACACCATGACATCCTATAATGGATGGTGTCAGGGGGCAGAGATACACCATGACATCCTATAATGGATGGTGTCACCAGGGCAGAGATACACCATGACATCCTATAATGGATGGTGTCAGGGCAGAGATACACCATGACATCCTATAATGGATGGTGTCATCAGGGCAGAGATACACCATGACATCCTATAATGGATGGTGTCAGGGCAGAGATACACCATTGACATCCTATAATGGATGGTGTCAGGGGGGCAGAGATACACCATGACATCCTATAATGGATGGTGTCATCAGGGCAGAGATACACCATGACATCCTATAATGGATGGTGTCAGGGCAGAGATACACCATGACATCCTATAATGGATGGTGTCAGGGGGCAGAGATACACCATGACATCCTATAATGGATGGTGTCAGGGCAGAGATACACAATGACATCCTATAATGGATGGTGTCATCAGGGCAGAGATACACCATGACATCCTATAATGGATGGTGTCAGGGGGCAGAGATACACCATGACATCCTATAATGGATGGTGTCAGGGCAGAGATACACCATGACATCCTATAATGGATGGTGTCATCAGGGCAGAGATACACCATGACATCCTATAATGGATGGTGTCACCAGGGCAGAGATACACCATGACATCCTATAATGGATGGTGTCAGGGCAGAGATACACCATGACATCCTATAATGGATGGTGTCATCAGGGCAGAGATACACCATGACATCCTATAATGGATGGTGTCATCAGGGCAGAGATACACCATGACATCCTATAATGGATGGTGTCAGCGCAGAGATACACCATGACATCCTATAATGGATGGTGTCAGGGGGCAGAGATACACCATGACATCCTATAATGGATGGTGTCAGGGCAGAGATACACCATGACATCCTATAATGGATGGTGTCATCAGGGCAGAGATACACCATGACATCCTATAATGGATGGTGTCAGGGGCAGAGATACACCATGACATCCTATAATGGATGGTGTCAGGGGCAGAGATACACCATGACATCCTATAATGGATGGTGTCATCAGGGCAGAGATACACCATGACATCCTATAATGGATGGTGTCATCAGGGCAGAGATACACCATGACATCCTATAATGGATGGTGTCATCAGGGCAGGAGATACACCATGACATCCTATAATGGATGGTGTCAGGGGGCAGAGATACACCATGACATCCTATAATGGATGGTGTCAGGGCAGAGATACACCATGACATCCTATAATGGATGGTGTCAGGGCAGAGATACACCATGACATCCTATAATGGATGGTGTCAGGGGGCAGAGATACACCATGACATCCTATAATGGATGGTGTCAGGGCAGAGATACACCATGACATCCTATAATGGATGGTGTCAGGGGGCAGAGATACACCATGACATCCTATAATGGATGGTGTCAGGGGGCAGAGATACACCATGACATCCTATAATGGATGGTGTCAGGGGGCAGAGATACACCATGACATCCTATAATGGATGGTGTCAGGGCAGAGATACACCATGACATCCTATAATGGATGGTGTCATCAGGGCAGAGATACACCATGACATCCTATAATGGATGGTGTCAGGGCAGAGATACACCATGACATCCTATAATGGATGGTGTCATCAGGGCAGAGATACACCATGACATCCTATAATGGATGGTGTCAGGGCAGAGATACACCATGACATCCTATAATGGATGGTGTCAGGGCAGAGATACACCATGACATCCTATAATGGATGGTGTCATCAGGGCAGAGATACACCATGACATCCTATAATGGATGGTGTCATCAGGGCAGAGATACACCATGACATCCTATAATGGATGGTGTCATCAGGGCAGAGATACACCATGACATCCTATAATGGATGGTGTCAGGGCAGAGATACACCATGACATCCTATAATGGATGGTGTCAGGGCAGAGATACACCATGACATCCTATAATGGATGGTGTCAGGGCAGAGATACACAATGACATCCTATAATGGATGGTGTCATCAGGGCAGAGATACACCATGACATCCTATAATGGATGGTGTCATCAGGGCAGAGATACACCATGACATCCTATAATGGATGGTGTCATCAGGGCAGAGATACACCATGACATCCTATAATGGATGGTGTCATCAGGGCAGAGATACACCATGACATCCTATAATGGATGGTGTCACCAGGGCAGAGATACACCATGACATCCTATAATGGATGGTGTCACCAGGGCAGAGATACACCATGACATCCTATAATGGATGGTGTCAGGGCAGAGATACACAATGACATCCTATAATGGATGGTGTCATCAGGGCAGAGATACACCATGACATCCTATAATGGATGGTGTCAGGGCAGAGATACACCATGACATCCTATAATGGATGGTGTCATCAGGGCAGAGATACACAATGACATCCTATAATGGATGGTGTCATGGCATTCCACATTTTGGTGGCAGAGTAGTAGAATGTTCCTATGATTGTTCAATGGTAATTTTGGGTATACCAAATCATGATTCATATGCAATTGGACAGATGTGAGGGTATTGAGGGCACTGTCCCTTTGACTATCTTAACCGTGTCTTCTACCCTGAGCCACCCCAAACTAGCAAAGCCTATTGGAATTAGGTTGGTCATGGGCTTAAGGCGGATAAGTCATTTGGCGGATAAGTGGATATAAGTCATTTGTGTTTGGGAGGCCTGATGCTTAGAGAAAAGTGAAAGAGACAGAAATCTGATGATGATGATGATGGTGATGGTGATGGTGCTGATGCTAAAGGGGACAGTGGTAAGAATAATTGGAAAGAAAAATGAAAGGGTCATGATATCACCCTATCCCTGTCTCTCTCTGTGATATCTAAGGGTCATGATATCACCCTATCCCTGTCTCTCTCTGTGATATCTAAGGGTCATGATATCACCCTATCCCTGTCTCTCTCTGTGATATCTAAGGGTCATGATATCACCCTATCCCTATCTCTCTCTGTGATATCTAAGGGTCATGATATCACCCTATCCCTGTCTCTCTCTCTGTGATATCTAAGGGTCATGATATCACCCTATCCCTGTCTCTCTCTGTGATATCTAAGGGTCATGATATCACCCTATCCCTGTCTCTCTCTGTGATATCTAAGGGTCATGATATCACCCTATCCCTGTCTCTCTCTGTGATATCTAAGGGTCATGTTATCACCCTATCCCTGTCTCTCTCTGTGATATCTAAGGGTCATGATATCACCCTATCCCTATCTCTCTCTGTGATATCTAAGGGTCATGATATCACCCTATCCCTGTCTCTCTCTCTCTGTGATATCTAAGGGTCATGATATCACCCTATCCCTGTCTCTCTCTGTGATATCTAAGGGTCATGATATCACCCTATCCCTGTCTCTCTCTGTGATATCTAAGGGTCATGATATCACCCTATCCCTGTCTCTCTCTGTGATATCTAAGGGTCATGATATCACCCTATCCCTGTCTCTCTCTGTGATATCTAAGGGTCATGATATCACCCTATCCCTGTCTCTCTCTGTGATATCTAAGGGTCATGATATCACCCTATCCCTGTCTCTCTCTGTGATATCTAAGGGTCATGATATCACCCTATCCCTGTCTCTCTCTGTGATATCTAAGGGTCATGATATCACCCTATCCCTGTCTCTCTCTCTGTGATATCTAAGGGTCATGATATCACCCTATCCCTGTCTCTCTCTGTGATATCTAAGGGTCATGATATCACCCTATCCCTGTCTCTCTCTGTGATATCTAAGGGTCATGATATCACCCTATCCCTGTCTCTCTCTGTGATATCTAAGGGTCATGATATCACCCTATCTCTGTCTCTCTCTGTGAAAAGGGTCATGATATCACCCTATCCCTGTCTCTCTCTCTGTGAAAGGGTCATGATATCACCCTATCCCTGTCTCTCTCTGTGAAAGGGTCATGATATCACCCTATCCCTATCTCTCTCTGTGATATCTAAGGGTCATGATATCACCCTATCCCTATCTCTCTCTGTGATATCTAAGGGTCACGATATCACCCTATCCCTGTCTCTCTCTGTGAAAGGGTCATGATATCACCCTATCCCTATCTCTCTCTGTGATATCTAAGGGTCATGATATCAACCCTATCCCTGTCTCTCTCTGTGATATCTAAGGGTCATGATATCACCCTATCCCTATCTCTCTCTGTGATATCTAAGGGTCATGATATCACCCTATCCCTGTCTCTCTCTGTGATATCTAAGGGTCATGATATCACCCTATCCCTGTCTCTCTCTGTGATATCTAAGGTCATGATATCACCCTATCCCTGTCTCTCTCTGTGATATCTAAGGGTCATGATATCACCCTATCCCTGTCTCTCTCTGTGATATCTAAGGGTCATGATATCACCCTATCCCTGTCTCTCTCTGTGATATCTAAGGTCATGATATCACCCTATCCCTATCTCTCTCTGTGATGTCTCAGAACGTGTAAAGTGACAGATTGACAAAAGAGAGGAGGAGAAGGTTATAGGGAGCAGAAATGGAAAGGGCAGACGAATGAGATAATGCACAGATAGATAGGACAAAAGAGGGAGAGACATCAGAGTTGTGGATATGCAGAACCAACGTGGATGACAGGAGGATGGGGAAGAACGAGAGAGA
>NC_139703.1:50984188-51004188 GCF_964188405.1 Protomyctophum parallelum | reverse complement strand
TCTAGCTTATGTCTAGATCCAAACACCATGCACTTGGTTTTAGCAATGTTCAATACTAATTTATTCTCATCAACCCAATCCGCTACTTCTTTTATTTCATACTTTAGTATATCATTTAATTCACCTACTGTAGATGCTGTACTGTACATTGTCGAGTCATCCGCGTACATTACTACATTAGATTTATTCAATACCAAAGGTAAGTCATTAGTAAATATCGAAAATAGGAGAGGCCCTAATGAGCTTCCCTGAGGAACCCCGCACTGCAGCTCCTTACTGTCAGAAAAGCTTCCGTTGAAATATACCCTCTGCTTTCTCTTTGACAGGTAGCTCCCCATCCAAGACAAAGCAACAGCGCCAAAACCATAGCATTCAAGCTTTCCTAATAACAAATCATGATCGATAACATCAAAAGCAGCACTGAAATCTAACAGTACCGTCCCCACAAGTCTCTTATCATCCATATTCTTTAGCCAATCATCAGTCATTTGTGCCAGAGCAGTGCTTGTGGAGTGACCTTCTCTGTATGCATGTTGGCAGTTTGTTATCAGCTCATTACTTGCTAGATAGTCTTGAATCTGATCATATACAATCTTTTCTAGAATTTTACTCAGTACTGGAAGAAGACTTATCGGACGACTGTTTGGACCAGCAAATGCTGCTCTTTTATCCTTGGGCAGTGGAATAACCTTTGCTTCCTTCCAAATCTTGGGGCATACACCATACTCTAGGCATTTATTGAATATGTGACATAAGGGCCTGGAAATATATTTAGCTGCTATTCTAAGTAATTTGCAGTCAAGATTGTCTGTGCCTGAAGGTTTGTCATCCGATAGATGTAACAGCGTTTTTTCAATATTTCCCTCCACAACCTGGTGAAATCCAAACATACACTCCTTTCCTCTCATTATACAATTTGTGATGTTGTTATTTGACCCATTGTTGCCTATTGTATTTGTACACATGTCATTCCTCAGTTTATCCACCTTGTTTATAAAGTAATTATTAAAATAATTTGCTATTTCATATGGCTTTGTGATAAATGACCCGTCTGTTTCTATAAAAGAGTTATACACGTTTGGATTCCTCCCCATTATATTATTCAGCGTTTTCCACAGCATCTTTTTATCATTTTTAGCATCATTAATTTTAAGCACAAAGTATTTCTTCTTTTTATTATTATTCAATTTTGTCACTGCATTTCGAAGTTTGCAGTAATGTTGCCTATCCAATAGTAACCCTGATTTATCTGCAGCTCTTTTTGCATCATTACGGTTGGCCATTAATCTCCTCAATTCACAGTCCAACCAGGGAGCATTTTTTGACCGTGCAGTCCATTTTTTCATTGGAGCATGTTTATCAGCAATCTCCAAAAACATTTTCATGAACTCACTTAGCGCTTTTTCTGGATTTTCATTATTGCATATATCGGACCAGCTTACACTACTTATTTCTCCCTCAAATGATGCCTCATTAAACATTTTATAAGACCTTCTATAAATAATCCTAGAGCCAGCTTTAGGTATATGAGTTTTTCTAACAACTGCAATCAAGTTATGATCACTGCAACCCACTGTTACTGATATTGCCTTGGAACATTGCTGGGGTCTGTTAGTATAGATGTGATCAATACATGTTTTTGTTGTTACAGCAAACTTGTTTGTGACAGTTCTTGTTGCCGATGTTACTAGCTGAGACAGGTTACATATTTTAGCAACAGACATTATTTTCTTCCACATGGGGCAATTGACATTAAATGCATTTATGTTCATATCTGTCAGGAAGTAAATTTCATTATTATAATCAGCTGTTTTGTCCAACATTTCACAGATGTTATCCAGATACTTAGCATTTGCACTTGGTGGCCTGTAACAGCACCCAATTAAAATAGGTTTTAAATGTGGTATATGTATCTGTAACCATAATGCTTCAATTTCATTCATCATTAAGTCACATCTCTTTTTTACCGGAATATCATGTTTCACATAGATGGCAACGCCACCCCCATGCTTGTCTCTATCCCTTCTGAACACATTATAACCATCAATTGCAACTTCTGCATCATCAAAAGTTGAGTCAAGGTGTGTCTCTGATATCGCTAGTATGTGAAAGCTGTTTGATTCAACCAGACAACATAGTTCATGCAACTTGTTCCTCAGACTGCACACATTTAGATGAGCTATCAACATTCCCTTTTTAGGCAAGTTAATAGTATGTGACATTGTCATCATGATTAAAATAAATGTCCATTATTAAAATAATAGACGCCAGGGTCCTACCTCACAGCAACATCGAACTCGTCCAGTTCGCTGATGTCATGTATGACTACCACTTTTGCGTCCTCTCCGTTCAGCTTTATAAACACTTTACAGCTCGCAGTCCATGTAGCTTCAATCTTGTTTTGTTTTCTCAACATGCGTGCACGTCTGGCGATTTCGCCGTTCCTCTTGGTTAGGTGCTCATTTATGAACACATTAGACCCTTTTAAATTACCACACTGTTTCAGGATCGAAATCTTGCTCTTTCTGTTGGTGAATCGAATTACTATCGCTGGTATAGCTCCCTTGGTTCTGGTAGGCAGGGTGTGACAGGCTTCGATGTTGTTTCTGTCCACGGTGATCTCCTGGCTTTCCAAGAAGCCAACCACCTGCTGCTCCAGCGTCTCCGTCTCGGGCTCAGAGGGGATTCCCTCCCGCGCCGTGGCGTGATTCCCCGCGGCTGCCGCTCTGGCGTAGGACCGGTGTTTGGTCTTCAGTCCGTTGACGATTATGTTGTTCATTCTGGAGTATTGCTCCAAGTCAGACACTCGATGCTCCAACTGGAGCATCATGTTATGCTTTATAGCTATTGAAAAATAGCAGACCTACAAGCTCGAGTGGCGCGCTACGAGCTTGTAGGTCTGCTATTTTTGAAAAAACTGACATTTTTTTTAATCTGATCTTGGGTCAGAATGGGTCAATCCGACCAATGTGTGTACAGTGGAAACCTCATATGAATCTGATCTCAGGTCAGATTGGGTTAAAAGTCCACCTAACGGGCTTTGCGACGGTCACCCGTCCAAAGCCTAGGGTACCCGTAAAGCTTTCAGCGCTGCAATTTCATTGGCTGTTAAACCTAAAGACATAAAAAGGACAGGCCTTGTTGCGGCTTATTAACCCATTCTGACCTGAGATCAGATTCATACGAGGTTTCCACTGGACACACACTGGTCTGATTATAACCCATTCTGACCTGAGATCAGATTCTAAAAATGTCAGTCGTTCTTCGATTTTTTTCAAAAAATAGCAGACCTACAAGCTCATATCGCGCCACTCGGTGGCGCGATATGAGCTTGTAGATCTGCTATTTTTCAATAGCTAAAGCATAACATGATGCTAACACCAAAATGGATGCCCGTTCAGAATGGGTTAATAGGAAGGGGAGGTTCCATAGTGGGAACAGGCCTGGCCAATCAGAGATGTGTGCCCAATGACTACTTCCACTCTCATGGGGCACTTGGAATACAAGTTAGGGACAAGTTTAGTTTAACGATTAATTTGTGGTCTGTTGCACTACCAACATAATTGTTCTTTAACTATGCTCTTGATACAGTCAAGTGTTAGTTTAGAGAGCATAATCATTGTATAAGTTAATTCAAGCCTCAAGGCTAATTTATACTTTGTTGCTCAATGAAATGAAGTGATGCAGATGAACAACAGTCCTGGAGGAGACTTTAAGTATAGCTGAACAGCTCCCATGGAAGGGAGTTCGCCCCAACCCGGCTGTTCAAAGCAGGGGACGGAGAATGAAGGGGACGGGCATGGAGGAAGGTTATTATTATCCTTCATCCTCCTGCCATCATAACTCCATCTATCTCCCTCAGAGAGTTGGCGTTTAATGGCCACGCAGCTCCATTTCAATAAACATCCCTCATCTTCCATCAGCTGTGGTTTAATCTGCGCTGGCATCGAACCGCCGCCGGCACGCCTATAACGATCAATACCTCGCTACATATATAGTTACCCACAACGTCCTGGAATGATGGAGGGAGGGAGACGGACCTTAGAGTATATATATTTATAGAGAAGGCACCCAGAGGAAATCCTGAGGCCAAATGGACATAGTGGCCGAATGAAGGTATTGCAGCCTGGCCCCAAACACATGAACGCGCTGCTCCGTTGACTATCATTGTACACGTTCACGACAGACGCGTTCAACGGCAGCGCGTTCATGTGTTTGGGGCCACTCACCATTGCAATCCGTCCCAGAATGCACTCTGTTCCTATACCAGGAAGGAGGAGTGAATCCGCCTCATGCGCTTTTGAGCAACTCAATGCAAGTGGATGGGAGGAGAACTCGGGTGTCTTCTCTATAGATATATATAAACTCTATGAGACGGACAGAAAGAAGTGTACAACGAAGAACGGATAAAGTGGCAAAGTGTGTGAGAATGACAATGAAAGAACGCTAATGAGAACGAGAGGAAGGGTTACGCGACTGACAGAGAGGGAAATGAACAGAGACAAAGACCAGATGCCAAGTCCAAAACAAATACGAGGTACAGGCCATCTCGCTCGCTACACTGCTAGCTAGGAAGTTAATACTACAAGCCTGGAAATCGGATAAACCTCCGACAGTTGACATGTGGCTAAGGGAGCTGGGAGTGCTACATTTGGAGAAAATTAGATTTACCTTGTCGAAAAGGGAACACCTTTATCTAAAAATCTGGTCGTCCATATCAGAAATGTTTTTTAGACTGAATTGTGATGTTGTTTCTGTCCTCGGAGTGCCGTGTAGTCATCAGCCTTGTCAGTTATTATTTTATTGTTTTTGTGTTTTGTGTTTTTTGCTATTTTTTGTCCGATCTGTGATTTTCTGGTAAATCATTACTGAAATGCTTTTATGCCAAAAATCATAATAAACAGATGTTAAAAAAAAATAAGCCAGATGCAGACAGAGAGACTACATCGGTGCAGTGATAGAAACCCCTCTCACGCCTACTAGCGCCTCAAGCTTCACCATTAGCCTCTCACGCCGACACACTGCTCTCGTGTGCAAGAGTGCAAGACGGCCAGCATCGCCAACGCACACACACACTAACCAGCTTGGAGGAGGAAGGGGGAGGAGGTGGGTGTATCAAAGCTGGGTTAGCGTGTGTGCATTGACTGGATTGTAGGGGCTTTACGAGATCAATAGCCAGCCAGCGGCTCAACGTGTTGACTGATTGGAGATAAGAAGAGAGGCAAACAACCCTGAACACTCCCTGGTACTGAGAGGAAGAGGAAGAGGGAGGGAGATGAGGGACGAGGAGGGGTAGTGGAGGGGTGTGTCTGGGGGGGACAGGAGACAATATGTAAAATGGTAAATAAAATGGTAAATGGTGCATTTATATAGCGCCTTTATCCAAGGCGCTTTACATAGATTGTGCATTACATTCACCCATTCACACACACATTCATACACCGATGGCAGCGGAAACCATGCAAGGCACCAACCAGCACATCGGGAGCAATTAGGGGTTCAGTGTCTTGCTCAAGGACACTTCGACAGTAACTCTGGGGGAGCCCGGGTTCGAACTGGCAACCTTACGGTTGCCATCCAGGCACTCTACCCCTGAGCCACCACCGCCCCATAAAAATACATAATGCTGTGGAGCAACGAGCAGAGACAATAAACAATATTTTGCCCAGCTTTGTGGGTCATCGGCGGCTGGTGATTGGCTGATCACCCCATAGCGACGATTTGAGCAGCTGAGCAAAGTATACATACTGAAGATAAAAGTGAAGACGCCAAAAGTGATTGGCCGGAATTACTTTTGTGATGATTTGATTGGCCGAGCACGGGATGTGATGATGTATGATGATTTGAGAGTATGACCTCAATGTATGAGACCCATGGGTACTCAGGAAGGGGAAAGCTATTACTAGGGACTATAGAGCACCGAAGTCTGACGTCACTTCCAGTAGAGGGCGTCAGTCCCCAGGTTCATGTATTGTTTAGTTGCATTGAAATCGCCATAGGAGGATTTTTAGATTGCTTCATATAAGAACTGTGTTTGAAAAATAAACATGTCATCCCGGCCGTTTCACTCATATGGATATGAAGAATCAACTGACTGAGAGAAAACGCTATTGTTACTGCTACTGAATTAGTTAGATTTTTGCTAGAAGCAGACTGTATCATATATGAGTGACTGACTATTGCAAAACGATACAGAGACACCTCCCTGACAATAACGCAGAGACAGCTTGTTTAATTTTGGACCACAACGCTTATAGTACGATATTAAGATCACCCCATGTTATTCTCCATAGAGAAATCACTTCCGCGAACCAGGGGAATCGAAGGGATGAGCGAGTTACGTCAGGACTTCGGTGCTCTATACACACCCGTTACACAGCCAATACCATCTTTGACCATCAGGGCGACGGTACATGGTACCTTCTCTGCAGGCTATAGGGCCTCAAGATGGTTTGTTTCCATAAGTATAGGACTTATGAACAAGCAGGCCCCGTCTCAGTTCCGTGCATAAAGTGTGATGTGATGCCTCTTGGAACTATGACTGGTGGCCTTCCTTTGGCATTGTTTCTTTATTGTCTATGTACTGTCATGTGATCTGTTTGTTTGTTTGCATTATGTTTTATTGCGAACGCACTGAGCACTAACTATGAGACCCTGCAGATCATGTCTGTGTGTGTGTCTGTGTGTCTGTCCCGCTGTGACACCACCCGCCCGCCACCAGAGGGCGCAGCTGTAGCACACACACCCACACACACACAGGGCGCAGCTGTAGCACACACACACACACACAACCACACACACAACCACACACACACACGAGCTGCGTTCGCTTCCCGCGTTTGCGCATCTTACTTGTGTATATCCTGATGACTATACTGTGCACAAAACAAAATCTACCATTTTCTCAGACACTATGACGTAAATTCTCCATTCATTGTCAATGGGAAATTAATGTTTGTGTAGGACAAAGGTTGTGGACAGACACCAAAAGCTGAATATAGGAGGGGCAGGCGCCTTGGTGGACAGTGGACACATACTGTACAGTAAGCCTTACTGTGCTCTGTCAGAAGTCATCATTTTGACTTTTCACAACTTGTCGAGTGGTGTTCAAACACAAAATAGCCAACACATTTTAGAGCTGCATCGATTTA
The DNA here is from genome assembly GCF_964188405.1 of Protomyctophum parallelum. NCBI lineage: Eukaryota > Metazoa > Chordata > Actinopteri > Myctophiformes > Myctophidae > Protomyctophum > Protomyctophum parallelum. The sequence continues at coordinate 50,997,037 of NC_139703.1, read as the reverse complement.
TCTGTCTACTGTGGTCAAAGAAAGTGGTGTGATGGATGTCGTTTTTAGTGAATTACTTTGTACACCAGAGAGGTAATGGTTGATGTTCAAGGTTCAAGGTTGTTTATTAGTGTCCCCGAAGGGCAAAAGGTTTTACAGCAGGTCATAAGGCTTGAAACACATATAAATACATCAGTCAGACCAAAGTTATTGTTGCTTATGTTGTTGTCGTTTTCCTTCGTCTGTCTGTCTGTCTGTCTGTCTCCACTTCCTTTCAAATCATTTCTTTACGATATATGTTCTGCCTTTTATTTGATAGCTACAGTGGGATCCTAATCGTTTCTTCCTCAATCTCAAAATGACATCCATGGGTACCTATGGGTATCTATGTTAGACACACCCACAGACACACCCCCAGATTCTCAGCCACACCCACAGGTTTATTGTGGAGTGTGGAGTGGCTATTCAACCACAGTAGTCTGAAAATAAATGGGGAGAGAGAGATGGGGGGGGGGGGTGACGTGCAGCAAAGGTCGTCCGGGATCGGGAGTCGAACCCGCGACACACTGTCAGGCTGTCAGAGTATCAGTGTGTACCCAGACGACTACGCCAGCCATCCGGCCCTCGATCCGCTCCATCTCTTATCTTTCTCTGGCACTGCCATAGGTTTAGCTCTCTGCGTGCTGCATGCTTCTCTCTTCATCCTGATCAGCTTTCTTTCTCTTCTTCCTGTCCCCCTCCCCTCGTTCCGGACTCACTCTCTTCTTCATCTTCTACTCTCAGTCTCAAGCCTGATAAAAGCAGCGAGACACTTGGCAAGTACTTATCTGTGTATTGTGTGGGTTTTTAACCCATTCTGAACAGGAACCCATTTTGGTGTCAGCATCATGTTATGCTTTAGCTATTGAAAAACAGCAGATCTACAAGCTCGTATCGCGCCACCGAGTGGCGCGATACGAGCTTGTAGGTCTGCTATTTATTTATTTTAATCGAAGAACGACTGACATTTTTAGAATCTGATCTCAGGTCAGAATGGGTTAATCAGACCAGCGTGTGTCCAGTGGAAAACCTCGTATGAATCTGATCTCAGGTCAGAATGGGTTAAGGTCTGTGTGTGTTGACATTGTAAGGTTATTAAGGCCAATAGTGATATCACCTCAAATACCGTTCCGACTCTGGAGACCACCATACAGTATCAACACCCCATCCCTGGTCATCATATTGCATTCTATCAGTAGGTGGCCTTCCTCAGAGAGAAAGAGAGACAGAGAGAGCGCAAGTGTGTGTGTGCGTGCGTGCGTGCGTGCGTGTGTGTGTGTGTGTGTGAGTGTGTGCGTGTGTGCATGTGTGTGTACAGTGGGACCACAATAGAGCCTTTGATATGGGCCTTTGAAAGGCTTCTTTGGCAGGTAGACACTGCCTGGATTCCTGCACACACCGACCTATGGCCCGGTGGATGAATGGACAGTGTTCAAGTTGGGTCTACCGTGCATGTACGCAAGTGCACCTCTGTGTGCGTGTGTCCGTGTGTGTGTGTGTGCGTACGTGCACATTGGCATTAGGTGGGCTGCACGTGCAAATGTTAGATGAGAGCGGGTGATTAGTTTGCTTCCTTTACTTTCCATTCCTGTTGCAACTGAATCGTGGCTGAAAACGGAGAACGGCTGCTTTACGACTACACAGCCATCCTCTGGCAGAGAGGAGGCCAATCAGTACAGCATCCGGAGAGGAAGGATAGCTTTACAGAGAGAGAGACAGAGAGAGAGAGAGAGAGAGACAGAGACAGAGACAGAGAGACAGAGAGAGAGAGAGAGACAGAGAGAGAGACAGAGAGAGAGAGAGAGAGACAGAGACAGAGACAGAGACAGAGACAGAGACAGAGACAGAGACAGAGACAGAGACAGAGACAGAGAGAGAGACAGAGACAGAGACAGAGACAGAGACAGAGACAGAGACAGAGAGAGACAGAGAGAGACAGAGACAGAGAGAGACATAGAGAAGAGAGAGACAGAGATACATAGAGAGAGAGACAGAGACAGAGAGAGACATAGAGAAGAGAGAGAGAGATAGACAGACAGACAGAGACAGAGAGAGACAGAGACAGAGAGAGACAGAGATACATAGAGAGAGAGACAGAGACAGAGAGAGAGACAGATACACAGAGACAGAGAGAGAGACAGACAGAGACAGAGACAGAGACAGAGACAGAGACAGAGACAGACAGACAGACAGACAGACAGACAGACAGACAGACAGACAGACAGACAGACAGACAGACAGACAGACAGACAGACACAGACACAGACACAGACACAGACACAGACACAGACAGACAGACTCAGACACAGACACAGACACAGACACAGACACAGACAGAGAAAATAAAGTTGAAAGTGGAAATGGATGGAGGGAGAAAAACAGAGAAAAACAAACAGCAGATTGAAAACAGAAGCCGAGACTCTAAAGGCTAAAAAGAGAGAAAAGGTACCAGCAGACTGGAGGAAAAACAGAAGGTATGGGTTTGTCTCATTCCTCTTCATCAAATGAACTCTACACTCCCATTACTTCAGCTGACACCACGGTCCAATCTAACACTGCAGCCAGATAATCTGTCTGTGGGTTCAGAGACCAGCCTATCCCTTCACCTGGAAACACAGGTAAGACAGATAGAAATGAACAGAGTCTGAGAGAGAGAGAGAGAGAGAGAGAGAGAGAGAGAGAGAGAGAGCGGGGGGAAAGTGGAGAGAAGTTTGGGGGGACAAGAGTATAGTGATGGAAAACCGAAAAACGGGATAACCGAAAGACAGAAATAACAATAGGCATCAAATGAGAGAAAAACAACAAAAACACCAAAACATGGGGAGCAGACGGAGTTGGAAGAACGCAGGAAGAGAGATGAGAGAGAGGGAATGAGGTGAGGAGTGCAGCTGGCCAGGTAGACAGGCCTAGGGGTCTTCTAATTAACCCATACTGACCTGAGATCAGATTCATAACGAAGTTTCCACTGGTCTGATTAAACCCATTCTGACCTGAGATCAGATTCTAAAAAATGTCAGTCGTTCTTCGATTTAAAAAAAAATAGCAGACCTACAAGCTCGTATCGCGCCACTCGGTGGCGCGATATGAGCTTGTAGATCTGCTATTTTTCAATAGCTAAAGCATGACATGATGCTATAACACCAAAATGGGTGCCCGTTCAGAATGGGTTAAGTGTGGATGGGAGAGGCCGGCTGCTTGGTAAATGACTCTGTCACTTTAGTAAATGGACTTTGGTGAGGACTGAGGCGCCACGCAACAAGCAACCCAGCACAGCTGGCATTTCCATTAGCACTGCCAAGTATACTGCAACCAGCACCCAAACTGAAAGGAGAGAGATAGAGAGAGAAGACCAGAGGGAGATGAAAAAGGCCAATGGATGACACGTTGCTTTATTTCCTCGGAGAAAGGTCGTTGCCGTCGTGGACATCGGTGTGTGTGTGGGGTGAATAAAGAAATAAAGTTTGCCACGAAAAACTAAAATCAAATGTAGTTCTGCTCATGCTGACCACTCTCTGTCAGCTAAGGTCACATTCTCACCAGAGAGCTTTGCTGCGATTAAAACGAATCGTGCTTCGCATTGTCAGAAAGTGCACTTCGTTTGGCACCTGTGTGAAGGCTCATTCTAATCCTAATGCGCATCAAAGAACCGCATTCTACTCCGCCCAAAAACGGGGGTTTCGCTTCGCTTCCAATCACACTTGACTACGATTCGGTGCAGGTGTGAATGCAATCCGCAGTAAATAAAGGAAATGAAGCAAACATAATGTGGCGGGTGAGGAGGAGCTGAACACAGTTGGAGACGGAGAAGGCATATTTTACGCAGCGCAAAGATGTCCCGTTACTGTGGATAGACGTGGTCGAATAAGGAGACTGAAGCCCTACCGTCTACCGAAGTATTAGGTGAGAATCTGACCTAAGCCTGGCGATTTGTGAGTCAAAGGAGAAGAAAACAAGGATCCCCCTGCGCTGCTGTGGCACTAGTATCCATTATGCAGGTTCCAGCGTAAGTCACGACACTGCCCGTGCACAAGAGATTACACACACACACACACACACACACACACACACACACACACACACACACACAGAGGCTCTCCAGGGCCGCAACAGGGTTGGTTTTTTATGCCCTCATTCCATGTCAATCAGTCTCACCCACAGCTTTCACCGTCCAAGCCACTGGAAGACTGATTGAACGCCTGATTGGGAGAGTGATTGGAGGAGGGAGAGAAGGAAACCATTAACCTCACTATCCATCTCTCCATCGCTCCCCTAACCCTATCAGTCTGCTCCATCACTCCATCCTCTGGGAGAAGACTGCAGAGTGAAAGAGAGTGAAAGAGAGAGAGAGAGACACACAACTATCTGGTGACAGCCAGACTTCCATTAGGACAGATGGTATCACGCCTCAGACAAGTGTCTGAGCACACTTCTCTAGGACGTGAACACACACACACACACACACACACACACACACACACACACACACACACACACACACACACACACACACACACACACACACACACACACACAATTAGAAAGAAAGACAAAAAATAGAAAGAATGCGATAGACAAGCAAGTGTGAGGAAATCAAATCACACAAAACCTGATGCAATTAAGAGGAGGAGAAAGTCAGAGAGACAAGAGTTAAGGTACTTTCAGACGCAGGCGTTGTCGCCTGGATCAACGACGGGTCTGCTCCCAGGTCTGCTCATGAGGGGCGCACCGACAACACGAGCGTAAAAAATAAGCCAAACAGAATCTGCGTGTACAAACAAAAACCAAAAACGCAGGTCTCATTTAAAATTAAATACTAGGCGCGTTAATCGCTGCCCTTTGAAAGGACATTAAAGGTATATTCAGTGATTTCACTCAAAAAACCTTAGGTTTCGTTTTTGGCTGTGGGACCCAGTCTTTCGTCCAATCAGGATAGAGAGTCAAAAACGAAACCTAAGGTTTTTTGACCCCCAGGGGTTAACTGGGGACAGGGAGGAACTCCTTATATGGCCAGCACACTCTATAGTAGAGAGGATTATCACAACAAAACAAAACAATAAGTGATAATTGAATTAAGTGAAATCACTGAATATACCTTTAAGTAAGAGACTAAAAGAGATGGTCAGAGAGATAGAAAGCAATATCTGAAATATAGGCTAGTATTAAGATTAAGACAGACAGTAAGAAAGGGGGGAGAAGAGAAAGGAGTTTTCGCTTCAGATCAATTCCTTAAAGGTAAAACTGTGCAACTGAATATTCTGGCACGATGCATATATTCAGTTGTCAGGGTTTTCCGTTTTGGAAGACATTATAGGAGGTGGAAAAACCATATACACAGTACACACACACACACACACACACACACACACACACACACACACACACACACACACACACCTGAAAGTGCCAGACTGTCACAATGCTTACACAAACACCACTATGGAATACATAATGCAGACATTAGGGGTGTGGACAAGTATCTATTGTCACACCCATTCAAGTGGTGCTAAAAGTTCAGGATTCTTTGCATGGCAAATTCTCTACTTTGGGGTTTCTGTTTCAACAAGTTTTAGATGGTCATATCTCCTTCAATTATTGAATGATACATCATATGAAAGCTTACATTCTGTACTTTAATAATCTGTAAAAATCTGTAATCTGTAAAAATCGAGTTGAGGCACTTTTTGCTGGAGTTGGTCACATATTATGATAGGAGAAACGCACTCACGCACACACAGTGCCAATGTGGTCATTGTCCTCTGGGTGCCCCCGCCCGGTGCCCATCGGTCTAGTAGTCACCACAGTGTGACATGTCTGGCCTGGGAGTTTAACACCAAACACAAACTCTGTCTAGAATACTTCATGGATTCACGCATTTCTGGAATGCTAACTTATGCAAGCCCTAAAATGTGTGAATTAATTTGGACTATGATGTGATCATAAAGCTTGCACCTTGTCCAGGTGCTTCTTTGAGAACTAGCCCAAAATATTAATGTCCACCCCTGTATATATATATATATATATATATATATATATATATATATATACTAGAGCTGGGACTCGATTTTTTTTTAAATCTAATTAAGCAGAGGCTTTGCGATTAATTAATCTAGATTAATCGCATTTTAATCGCATATCATTATTTGACCCGAGAACAGTGAGAAAGCAATTTTTTCAAATGGATTTTGGTATACTAGTGAATCAATGAATAGTGAATACATAAGTTTAAGCAATAAAACATTGTTTTTGTAGTAATAGGGGTAATAATTATTTATTGGATAATTGCACACAACTGTGCTGTAATCCACGCTACCATCGGATAGCCTTTTAAATCCTATTTCCAATCCACGGGGACAAGCAAAGTGATCTCAGCGGCTTCCCCCAGTCTGGTGAACTGTCTGCGGTTTCTGGTGGTGTTATTGTCTGAAGAGGACACGGACACTTGGTGCGCAGGTCCGTCTGAAAACTGTCCAGTGACAACGTTCCGCGGTGAAAAAAATAGTGCGATTAAAATGCGTAATTTTTTTTGTAGTTAATTAATCGCAATTAATCTCAATTAGTCCCGGCCCTAATATATATACTATATATAGATTGAAGGAGGAGAAGAGAGAGGCTTGCAGTGAAGGCATGCAGTAAAAAAAAAAGGGGTGACTGCGAATAAGCAGAGGAGTGCACAAATGTGGATATTTGCATGCATGGCAGTACTGTATGTGCATATGTGATTACTGACGTGTGTGTGTGTGTGTGTGTGTGTGTGTGTGTGTGTGTGTGTGTGTGTGTGTGTAGGAGGCTGCTATAGTGGTCTGAATGCATGTAATTGAGCACCGTACATACTTGCCCACCCCTCTCCCCCCCTCCCTATACTGCTACTCTCCTCACTTGGCTGCACCTGGTCTATTAACATTTACATAACAATGACCACTGCCTCCATCAATGTGTGCGCACTTTTGTCACTATGTAAATTAAGGTCATGTGTGTGTGTGTGTGTGCGCGCAGCAGTGTACTGTATGCTACTCGGACGTGTGTGTGTGTGTGTGTGTGTGTGTGTGTGTGTGTGTGTGTGTGTGTGTGTGTGTGTGTGTGTGTGTGTGCGTGCCCAGGCATGCAGTAAATGCAAGTGTCCATTCAAGTTTCAGCTGTTGAGGTGCCATAGTAAAGGGGAAATCTTGGTGCACACATAAATATTGCGTGTGGCGTGTGCGTGCGTGCGTGTCGGTTCAAGTGCCACGCCAGACACATAATAAAATAAATGCGCCGTCTCCTCCTCTGCATTCACACAGGAGATGACGGTGGGAATGAGATGGAGAGGCCGTGCCGTATCGTATCAGCAGAAGAGCAGAAGAGCACATGAGAATCAGAATAGTCTTTATTGTCACATCACACAAGGGAAAAAGTGGGTGAAATGTGTTTTTGTACATCGTGTTATTTTTCCAAGAAAACAAAGAAAGGGAAGAAGAGAGGGGGGGGAATTAAAAAACTTCAGTGCATTGTGCCTACACATGTTGCGACCGCAGCTCGCAACATGTGTAGGCACAATGCAAGGAATAAATGCATTCGCCATGTATCCGAAGGAAGTCTGATCCAATCATTTTTAGATTTCTCCAGTTTAATCCTGAGTTTAAGTTTTTGTTGTGTTCAAGATCTGATTTTAGGCATGTTTAAGCCTCCAGGAAAATCCGTGTTGAGGTTCTTAATCCACTGTTTTTCATTAAAACGTCTTTGTCCTACTGTCCAGTTGGGATTGTGTTGAAGTCCAGCACATTTTAGAGCTTCAATGCCGTGAGCCATGAAATGTTGCACAGATCTTGTGGTTGTCTTTTTTCCATTGTTAATATTGTATCTGTGTTGTCCCAGCCTTGTACCTATTGTTTTACCCGTTTCTCCGACATATTGTAAACCACATTTTTCACATGTGATTAAGTAAATGCAGTTGCTGGATCTGGTTGTTATTTGTTGTTTAATCTCTAACACGCGTTTTGTAGTTTACTAATTGTTTGGGTTTGAAGTATTCTGGTCCCTGGCGTGCTGGTGTGTTGATTTCTTTTAGCTTGCTGTGTACTAGATAATCTTTAAGGTTTTTTCTGTAGGCCGATATAATTTTATAATCTTTTAGAAGATCATCCGTTCGGTTCTCAAAATTCCTTTTTATTCTGTTGTTGGCTAGTGTGCTCTGTGTTGAATAACTGGTTATCAGGGCCAATTTGGGACCTGGATCCTGCACTCTTATTTCTAAGAAGGTACTTTTGAGGAACTTAGAAGCTCGTTCCACACACAAACAGCACACTCGTTGCGTGTCGCTTAGCTAATTTACAAATGGCACAGCCGTACAAACAAGGGGTCTCTTTTCCACGAGAAAAATTACACCTGAGATATATATAATATAAATATCAGGTGCATGAGCATAGCAGCCGCTGTGTACTGTGCTATATTATATATATATATATATATATATATTAGTGCTGTCAGGCGATTACATTTTTTAATCGCGATTAATCGCATGATTTGTGTAGTTAATCGCGCGATTAATCGCAATTAATCGCAAAACCTTTTTTGCTCTAAATTCAATGATGAACTGAAAGAAAACGCTGTATTGTAGAGATGCTCCGATCAGGTTTGACAACATTGAATGTTACTTTTTTTATTTACCTTTTTTCCACGTATGAAAAGACAAGTGCAATGTGCATTATTTTATGGCTTGCCCATTTTCTCTCTTTTGAATAATTCTGTGCAATTAGCACATTCAACACAAACAACTGTTTCCATAAAACAAACTAACATAGGCTACTTCTCTATAAGCAGAATCATGAATAGGCCTATTTAATTTATACAAAAGGAGAAGAGAGAGAGCAATGTGTTTGTGGCTCAAACTTTGTCTAATATTGTTTTAGAGCAGTGGTTCTCAAACATTTTCATGCCAAGAGCAAAGGACCCCCAATATTTTTTCAATCTACAAAGATAATCCCAAAATCGCTTATAAATTAAATTAAATTACTTACTAATCGCTTATTTGGCAACACTGGCCAGAAACGACCAGTGTTGCTTATTTTTGTCTTATTTTGTATAGACCTAGGTGGCTTGTTTCTGCCATAGAGTTATACTGGCAACACCTCTGGGCTGGCTTCTAGTTAGCTGGTGCGGTAGCAGCAAGACCACTCGTCTCTCTGTGTGTACTGTCTGTCAGTCCCAGCTCCGTGACTGGGAGTTGGGACTGTGGACAGTCTGGAATAGAACTTTCTGTTACAATTAAATCCATAAAAAAGTACCACACAATTGAAAAGTATCGAGACTGTGATCGCAAGTTAGAAACGTGTGTGGCTATAACGAGGCACAGCTGTTTACAATGCGATGCTACATTAACAGCGGGGGTTTTGCTTTGGGTCTGGATGGATGAATTCAATTGCACAGGTTTCTCAAGCTTTTTTGGACTGGAACGTACACGAGCAAAACCTTTGTGAAATGTAAATGGAAGGCTGTTACTCCACTTTAAACATCCTAAGAAGGGGTCTGGGAAGGGAGTGCATTGCAGGAACCAGTATTCCTCAACATCCCGCCTGCCAATCGCTGTGCTTTTTTTTGTTGCGTTAATGCGATAAAAAAATTTGTGCCGTTAATAACGCGTTAACTTTGACAGCATTAATATATATATATATATTAGGGCCGGGATTTAACGCGTTAATCGAGATTAATTAACTACAGAAAGATTTATCGCGATTAAAGGTATATTCAGTGATTTCACTCAAAAAACCTTAGGTTTCGTTTTTGGCTGTGGGACCCAGACTTTCGTCCAATCAGGATAGAGAGTCAAAACCGAAACCTAAGGTTTTTTGACCCCCAGGGGTTAACTGGGGACAGGGAGGAACTCCTTATATGGCCAGCACACTCTATAGTGTAACAAAAAAATAAGTGATATTTGAATTAAGTGAAATCACTGAATATACCTTTAACTACTGATAAATTAATCGCACCTTTTTGTTTCCCCCATAATAAAGTAGTTTTTATTTGTTTTCTCATGCCCAGCCATGTAAAGCACATTTGAGTATTCATATACACACTGAAGACACTTTATATTATAGGCACTTGCTGCCTATATATATCACCTGCCTATATATCACTGTTGAGATAAAACGCATTTTTCTATGGAGTTGTGTGCACTGGAAATAATAAAAAGTCCCCCCATTCTGTGTTGCCTATAGAACTGAAGGTCTGAAAAAAAAACAGTAACATTATGAAGTACATTTTTGTGATGTCACTGAGATGTACTTCATAATGTTACTGATTTTTTTCAGACCTCCAGTTCTAGGCAACACAGAATGGGGGGGGGGACTTTCTTATTATATCCACACAACAACTCTAAGGTATATTAATGACAGTAAAATGTTGAAAACGAGTGGAATCCCGTAGTCACTATTCACTGGGATACCAAAAACATTTGAAAAAAAAAGGTTTCTCACTGTTCTCGGGTTAAATATTGATATGCGATTAAAACTACAAAGCCTCTGATTAATTTGATTAATTTTTTTAATCGAGTCCCAGCTCTAATATATATATATATATATATATATAGTGCAGGACGTTATTCAAGGTGCAACGGTATTCAATTGGCAACAAGCTATAATAAGCAGCCTGTACGGGAGCTGTGACAACGTGCACCAAAGTAGGTTTAATGGATGGATAATAAATAGCCAGCTGCTTATGATGAGGTGATGCAAGCCTCTGCTATGGTGATGGCTAATGAGTTTGTTATGGGACAGACGTAGACTAAGTTAATGGACATATTGTACATTGATGCAAAAAAGGACACAAACATCCCGGAGCTACTGTACTAGGCTGGGTGCTGGATCAAAAGTCCAACATTGTCACAGTCCCAGGCAGGGCTGTGGTTTTCTTGTCTGTCTCTGTCTTGTCTTATGTGTTATGTGTGGGCGTGTGTGTGGGCGTTGGCTTGGCTCCATTTATCACTTGGCTCACCTGTTTCCAGTCTCCAATCTACGCTCCTGCCTGCCATCAGCTCATCAACTCCTGCAGCCTATAAAGACCCGGCCTTCCCACATCACCAGCGCCAGATTGTTAAATCAACCACAGTGGTAGTAGACTTTCTAGCCAGTATTATGCCAGTGTTTGTTCCTGCAGTGAACTTCAGTTTTCTTGTGTTTTCTAGTTTTTGCATTTTGCCTGTTCTCACCGCTCTCCTCTCCTCCTCCTCAGACCACACCTGCCTGCCTGCCTGCCTGCCAGCCCTTGCTCTGACCAGCCTGTTTGCTCTGCTCTGCCTGCCTGCCAGTTTGTTTTTCAATAAACACCCTTGAACTGTCAAACTTTTGTCTGTGTCTGCATTTGGGTCCGCCAGTTCTCGGTACCGTGACAGAGGCCGAGTGGCGCGCTATGAGCTTGTAGGTCTGCTATTTTTGAAAAATCGAAGAACGACTGACTGAGATTTAGAATCTGATCTCAGGTCAGAATGGGTTAATCAGACCAGTGTGTGTCCAGTGGAAACCTCGTATGAATCTGATCTCAGATCAGAATGGGTTAATTAATCAATGTGTATCCAGAGTTGGACTCTGAGGATTTGACAGTGTATCGCCCAAGGGTGAGGCTTTTCTTGAATTCTCGTGTGTGTGTGTGTGTGTGTGTGTGTGTGTGTGTGTGTGTGTGTGTGTGTGTGTGTGTGTGTGTGTGTGTGTGTGTGTGTGTGTGTGTGTGTGTGTGTGTGTGTGGCCAGAGGGCCCTTGGAGGAGGACGGCTTTGGTGAGATTTGGAAGAGCGAAAATAATCTCAGTGAAAACCTTGAATGGAAATGCAGACAAAGGCACAGCCCACACACACACTCTTACAGTAGATATACCTACTGTATACAGTGTGTGTGTGTGTGTGTCTGAGTGCATACTGTATGTGCCTTTACAGGAACATTTACATACATAAATTGTATGGAGAATCCTTGCACAATTGAAGAAACGGTAAAATGTGCATGCGAGCGAGCGCGCACACGCACGTGCGTGTGTTTCAGTTCCTGTAAATTGTAATACATCAAATATGCATTTTCCCTACTGTATGCTGTATCCACGTATTCATTTTCCCTACTGTATGCTGTATATCCACGTATTCATTTTCCCTACTGTATGCTGTATATCCACGTATTCATTTTCCCTACTGTATGCTGTATATCCACGTATTCATTTTCCCTACTGTATGCTGTATATCCACGTATTCATTTTCCCTACTGTATGCTGTATATCCACGTATTCATTTTCCCTACTGTATGCTGTATATCCACATATTCATTTTCCCTACTGTATGCTGTATATCCACGTATTCATTTTCCCTACTGTATGCTGTATCCACGTATTCATTTTCCCTACTGTATGCTGTATATCCACGTATTCATTTTCCCTACTGTATGCTGTATATCCACGTATTCATTTTCCCTACTGTATGCTGTATATCCACGTATTCATTTCCCCTACTGTATGCTGTATATCCACGTATTCATTTTCCCTACTGTATGCTGTATATCCACATATTCATTTTCCCTACTGTATGCTGTATATCCACGTATTCATTTTCCCTACTGTATGCTGTATCCACGTATTCATTTCCCCTACTGTATGCTGTATATCCACGTATTCATTTTCCCTACTGTATGCTGTATATCCACATATTCATTTTCCCTACTGTATGCTGTATATCCACGTATTCATTTTCCCTACTGTATGCTGTATATCCACGTATTCATTTTCCCTACTGTATGCTGTATATCCACGTATTCATTTTCCCTACTGTATGCTGTATATCCACGTATTCATTTTCCCTACTGTATGCTGTATCCACGTATTCATT
>NC_139703.1:50968184-50983988 GCF_964188405.1 Protomyctophum parallelum | reverse complement strand
ACTGGGTCCACACACACACACACACACACACACACACACACACACACACACACACACACACACACACACACACACACACACACACACACACACACACACACACACACACACACACACACACACACACACACACACACACACACGCTGTCCCCAAACATTCAGGGTTCGAATGTTCCATGTTAACGTCCTGTAAGTAGACTTAGAAACAAAACTAGTGTTGACTAATCATTACATGTGGCTCTTATTTTTAAGAGGGAGTTAGTGCACAGGAAGTCTGTTTCAGTTGTAAACAAGCTACTATGACACTCCCAAAAGTCCCAAAGTTACGTGCTCCTCTCATAGTACAGTAAAAGTCCAAAGTTACGTGCTCCTCTCATAGTACAGTAAAAGTCCCAAAGTTACGTGCTCCTCTCATAGTACAGTAAAAGTCCCAAAGTTACGTGCTCCTCTCATAGTACAGTAAAAGTCCCAAAGTCACGTGCTCCTCTCATAGTGGTAGAGTCGCTAAACCAGGCGACGATCATTATTTACAATATAAAAACCATGCAACACATGGTTATTTATGGAACCTGCAGCAGGAGGTGAGTAATTACTTTTATCTATGTTGGACGTTTGTTTTGGTTTCAGGGGTTAAGGCTGCTTGGTGGGGTTGAGCTGCATAACGACTACACTGCTACAAATACACTTATCTTTTGCATCTGCCCGTGTATGTGAAGCATAACATTGTGGCAGAGTAGAAACGTCCGTAAACCCCGTATCCCCCCCCCCCCCCCCCCCCCCCCCCCCCCAGACTTCCATAAACATCATGGTGGGGAATGACAAAAGGCCTTGTTCAGCTGATTTAAAGTTACTACACCACAAACCACCTGGTTTTACATGTTACAACTGACACAAGGCACGGAATGTGGTTTTGTCAATATCTTGCCTAAAAAGACAAAGATAAAGGGGGAACCAACCAGCCGGAGGCCTCAGCTGCCTCAGGTCACACTAAAAACAGAACTACAGCCTGAGTCTGGCAACAGAACAACCGCCTCCTCCTGGGCATGGAATCAAGCGCTCTCTGCGAAAAGAGTGAGTGAGTTGAGGTGCTGGGCTGGGCCGGGCTGCCTTTGAAGAAATCCTGCACTGTCACGTCTCTCTGGGAAAACATCAGAGAAGACTGTAAAAGTCTGGCCAACATCCCCTCCAGACACCCCCCCCCCACACACACACACACACACACACACACACACACACACACACACACACACACACACACACACACCCTCCCCCATCACATCTCCCTCTCACCATCCATCTCAGTCTATGACCCTCTCTCCTCCATTCTGTTGGTCAAATTAAACAGCTAATTGGTGGGCTCTGAGAACGAGCTGCCCTCCATTCCAACCATGGCCCTGCTCCGTTCCCTGTTTGCCCCCCCCACCCCCCCCCCCCATCAGCTCACACTGGAGACGGGCTGAGGCACCACGGAAACCTGACAGAAATGGAGATGCCCGCACCAGCGCACGCACACACACACACACACACACACATACACGCATGCACACACACACACACACACACACACACACACACACACACACACACACACACACAGACACACACACACACACACACACACACACACACACACACAGAGCAGAGAGTGGTGAAGCCCCCATGGGAAACAGCACTTTCCGGAACGTTTTACCCAATTTGCATTGCTTCTGGCTCCCTCGCTCTCTCTGAGGAGATGAGAGGAGAATGAAGAGGAAGTCACAGTGTGTGCGACTGTGTGTGTGTGTGTGTGTGTGTGTGTGTGTGTGTGTGTGTGTGTGTGCGTGTGCACGTGCGCTGTGGTGGAGTGAGTCATAACAAAAAGGGTGAGAGGGAAAGCGTGCATGTCAGTCCAGTCAGCACTAAGGACGATGCATGTGTGAGAGAAAGAAAGAGACAATATCAGATTATGCATATCAAACATAGTCCCCATAACCCTCTGTACACATTCCCACACACACACACAGGCACACACATGCACGCACGCACACACACAGGCACACACATGCACGCACACACACACACAGGCACGCACACAACGGCTCCAGGCTAAGCTAATGTGGTCCCACAGGGACAGTTAGAAGAGAGTGTTAACTACCCCAATCTGCTCTCATCCCCCTGAATCAACACAGACAGCTAGCGAAAGGGTCCCAAGTACAATTATGCTTCATCGCATGACGCTTTCCACAAAATAAATGACCCTACAAAAGAGACATCAAAATAAAAGTCATGTCGCACTTTTCAACTTGCACCAGCTTTGCCTCATGAACAAGAGTCGTCGTCCCCCCGTCCCCCCCCCCACCACCATCCCAGAAGCATTCTGTTATTTCTATGCCTGCCAGCCACAGAATCAACACAAGTACAGCACTGTGCTGCCCGGAGCTGTATCGTATAACTACATCACAGCCTTTGGCTTCAGGGACTTCAAAGCTCTTGGGGCTAAACTTTAACGTGTTATTAGTTTTAAGCCTTTACCTACATGAGGCAATATTTGAGTATAAGTCAAGCCCTTTCGTGCAGTTCGGTTAACAATTAACAATTAACAATTAACAATTTTCCACTTTCATTTTTAAATCAATGCTTTAAAATTAAACACTATACCCTATACACTAATTCATTTACATAGGGTATACTTTGTACAAATAATCATATTGTTGTTGAGGCTTAATTGACCCATTCTGGAGACTTGAGACTGGACTTGTGTTTGTAACACAGATGTTGTGTTTGTAACACAGATGTTGTGTTTGTAACACAGATGTTGTGTTTGTAACACAGATGTTGTGTTTGTAACACAGATGTTGTGTTTGTAACACAGATGTTGTGTTTGTAACACAGATGTTGTGTTTGTAACACAGATGTTGTGTTTGTAACACAGATGTTGTGTTTGTGACACAGATGTTGTGTTTGTAACACAGATGTTGTGTTTGTGACACAGATGTTGTGTTTGTGACACAGATGTTGTGTTTGTAACACAGATGTTGTGTTTGTAACACAGATGTTGTGTTTGTAACACAGATGTTGTGTTTGTGACACAGATGTTGTGTTTGTAACACAGATGTTGTGTTTGTGACACAGATGTTGACCAAATGCAGCTCCAAGTCCAAGACTTGATCACAAGTAACATTGGTCTGAGATGATGCAAGCTCTGCTTTTGGTCTATTTGCAAACACTTTGGTAAACAAACATGGTTCGCATCATGTTGAGTCATGCACTTTGTGGCTTTCAACTGAGGACACTGGACATTAAAAATTGCAAGACACGCTCGCACACACACACACACACACACTCTCTCTCTCACACACACACACACACACACACACACACACACACACACACACACACACACACACACACAGATGTGCAGATCTACACCCCGAGTGACGCAGGTCCAATGCATTAGAGAGATGATGCAATGAATGGAGCCAAAAGCCCTGAGCAATCAGACTGATTAAACGTGTGTCGCCTCAACACTCATCCCTCTCTCGCCACTAATCCCTCCCTTGCTTCTCTCTCTCTCTCTCTCTCTCTCTCTCTTAAGAGGACTCGTCCACAGTTTAGGAATATATCACCTACCTAGTCAGGTGAATATATCACCTACCTAGTCAGGTGAATATATCACCTACCTAGTCAGGTGAATATATCACCTACCTAGTCAGGTGAATATATCACCTACCTAGTCAGGTGAATATATCACCTACCTAGTCAGGTGAATATATCACCTACCTAGTCAGGTGAATATATCACCTACCTAGTCAGGTGAATATATCACCTACCTAGTCAGGTGAATATATCACCTACCTAGTCAGGTGAATATATCACCTACCTAGTCAGGTGAATATATCACCTACCTAGTCAGGTGAATATATCACCTACCTAGTCAGGTGAATATATCACCTACCTAGTCAGGTGAATATATCACCTACCTAGTCAGGTGAATATATCACCTACCTAGTCAGGTGAATATATCACCTACCTAGTCAGGTGAATATATCACCTACCTAGTCAGGTGAATATATCACCTACCTAGTCAGGTGAATATATCACCTACCTAGTCAGGTGAATATATCACCTACCTAGTCAGGTGAATATATCACCTACCTAGTCAGGTGAATATATCACCTACCTAGTCAGGTTTAGGAATATATCACCTACCTAGTCAGGTGCAATACAATTGCAAGAATGACAAACAGTTGTCAATTGACTGGGAGAACAGGTGAGGTGGCTGGAAGGATAGATAAAGATGGATGGACATTGATGAGTGATGTCAGAGAGAGGGAGGGAGAGGGGGGGGGGGTACTAGAGAGAGAAAACACCTGATGTTTGGTCCATGGAGGTCAGCAAAACAATTACAACCCTGCATCTTTTATCAGAGGGGTCCAATCGAAAGCTCATTTCCCTTAAAGCCTGCCTCTCAGCTCAATCACCTATGGGGAGCAAACCTCAAGACTTTCATAGAGACTATAGCCTAATATACCTTTCATAGATGAACTCACCTCATGCCGTTTAGAGACTATAGCCTAATATACCTTTCATAGATGAACTCACCTCATGCCGTTTAGAGACTATAGCCTAATATACCTTTCATAGATGAACTCACCTCATGCCGTTTAGAGACTATAGCCTAATATACCTTTCATGGATGAACTCACCTCATGCCGTTTAGAGACTATAGCCTAATATACCTTTCATAGATGAACTCACCTCATGCCGTTTAGAGACTATAGCCTAATATACCTTTCATAGATGAACTCACCTCATGCCGTTTAGAGACTATAGCCTAATATACCTTTCATAGATGAACTCACCTCATGCCGTGTCCAATAACTCTAAGTGCTCCCATGCCTTTGCTGCCTCCATCTCCTTGATTTTCACAGATGGAAAACAGATGGAGTCTCTCTATGTGGATATGAATTGGGTAACATGCTAAACTCCCTGGGACCCTGTGTGTGTTGCGAACCACTTAAACCCTCTATGCTTGGTAAACTAATACTTGATCGGGGTTGACTCCGTACTTGGTCTTCTCTTTTCCCCCCCTCTACACCAAATATCTTGATAATAATCACACCCATGTGAAGTGAGGGGCGCTCTTATCGTCCATCGTATAACACAAATTCTCCATTCATTGTCAATGGGAATTGTAGGACGTAAAAATAGCCGATTTGCTCATCGTACATCATCATGACGTAACGTGTCGATTTGCTCAGACACATATGACGTAAATTATCCATTCATTGTCAATGTGAATTTAATGTTTGCGTTAGGACAACAATCTCTATAGCTGTATATAGGAAAGGGCTAGCGCCGCTCAAAAGTATCTGCAAGTTTACAAAGCGTCCCAAACATGTGGCACTTTTTGAGCTTGTAGATCTGCCATTTTGGCCAAATGTTCCTCCCAGAATAGGGATGCAAGGGTTCAGGTGGATAAACTCAACGCTTCACTTGAAAGAATGAAGATGGAGGACAATAATTAGGAGACAGCGTTGGGATTCTTTACTGGTATATGGACTGATTTGTGAAGTGCACTAGGCCGTGTGCCATGAGGGAAGGGATGGTGCCAAAGAATGGAAGGTTGGCTTTCACACAAGTCCTTACAGGAACAAAGTAGTATGCTGTCGCTGTCATTTAATGAAATCAAATTAAGAACAACAACACTCAAATTCAGCAGGCCGGGGATGTTGCGTGCCAGCTGTGTACCAGAGTACTAGTTTAGACAGGACAAGAGTGAGAAAGAATTCACGTTAAGAGAGCAAATGTCAATCGAAGGATGTTACTTTCTGACAGGTGATTCATTCATCACACACACACACACACACACACACACACACACACACACACACACACACCTCGGAAGGTGAGAAGGGCGGAATAGCAGCTGTGCCAGTTACTGGACATAAACTTTCCCACTGACTCTCTCTCTCTCTCTCTCTCTCTCCGACACACTGGAGCCCCAGTGGCAGCTTGACCCCTTTGCCTCCTCTCCACTCCACTGCACCTCTAAATGCAGCCATTTTGGCTCTCCCGTGGGGCACATGATGGAGCCTCGGTCGCCTACAAGCCCCATTCATATCACTGGGCCTGTAATGAAACTATGGATTTTCCATTGGGCTACTGACACCAACTGTCTGTGTGTTGTGCATTCATTCTTTGTGGCACAGTCAATATGCGGGTAAAGACTGGGTCGAGAGGAGAGGGGAGGGGAGGAAGAGGGAGAGGGAGAGGAGAGGAGGAAAAAAAGTCTATCAGACTTCTCAATGGCCTGTTTTTGACAACAGAGCCAAGCAAGGCAAATAATTCATAATTCATGTCACATACAATTCCACCCTAAATAGAATTCCTGTGATTTCTGTCTGCATATCTTTGACAGCATAATAAAGGATCTGTCAGCTCAGCTCCGGCTTGTGGCAAACAGCACTTTTCACTGGCTCAGAGCCAGCGGGGGAGAAACCACAACGTGCCAACAGCCATCGATGCCCTTCCGTCCCCACCGCACAACGTGGGTGTACAGTCGAACACCAGACCAAAGAGCAGTTCAAAAGACATGCTGCTCGCATACTCTGATCACTGTGCACACACACACGTTATGTACCATATAGACGTGCTTGCGCTGTGTGTGTGTGTGTGTGTGCGTGTGTACATTCAGAAACACTGAATATACACGCCTAGGGATGTAATGAGAAAGTATGTTGCCTTTGCAGTTGTATGCTTTGTCCCTCAGGTAGACCCACACAGCCCTCCCCATCTCTCTCACACACACACACACACACACACACACACACACACACACACACAGAGGATTGTAAACATGACCTACAAGCCCACTTATTTCCTCTCCCAGTATGTAGTATGTTTCCTTCCAACATGGACCCACCAGTCACCGCACGGTCTCAACACTCAGCCTCAATATCACAACCATCATTATTCTCACAACTCTGTGTGTGTGTGTGTGTGTGTGTGTGTGTGTGTGTGTGTGTGTGTGTGTGTGTGTGTGTGTGTGTGTGTGTGTGTGTGTGTGTGTGTGTGTGTGTGTGTGTGTGTGTGTGTGTGTGTGTGTGTGTGTGTGTGTGTGTGTGTGTGTGTGCGTGCGTGCGTGCGTGCGTGCGTGCGTGCGTGCGTGCGTGCGTGCGTGCGTGCGTGCGTGCGTGCGTATGTGTGCCTGCCAGTGCCTAGTGCCTATACTTGTAAGGGACAAAGGTCCCCCACAAGTATAGATTAGAATCTGAGACATACATACATAGATATTGCGAGGACAATTTTCCTGGTTCTCACCACAAGACCAAATGGTCCTTTGATAGTTAAAAGGTTTTTAGATTTATAGGCTTGATTTATACTTACTTCTGTGCTTTTATGTCTTGTGTTGTGAGCTTGTAGATAATGATGTTTTTTTAACCCATTCTGAACGGGCACCCGTTTTGGTGTCAGCATCATGTCGTGCTTTAGCTATTGAAAAATAGCAGATCTACAAGCTCGTATCTACGAGCTTGTAGGTCTGCTATTTTTTTTAAATCGAAGAACGACTGACATTTTTTAGAATCTGATCTCAGGTCAGAATGGGTTAATCAGACACAGTGTGTGTCCAGTGGAAACCTCGTATGAATCTGATCTCAGGTCAGAATGGGTTTAATGGCATTTATAAAAGTATCATCCTAAAAGTTTGATGTCCTCACAAGTATAGTAACGTATGTGTATTACTGTGTGTGTGTGTGTGTGTGTGTGTGTGTGTGTGTGTGTGTGTGTGTGTGTGTGTGTGTGTGTGTGTGTGTGTGTGTGTGTGTGTGTGTGTGTGTGTGTGTGCCCTCTCTTCCTCATCCAACCACCACCATGGCTGTCCTGACTACTGTTTCTATGGCAACCAACGAGTGGGATCCGCCACTAGGGGATTTGGAGACAACTCAGAGTAAAGACCCCATGTTATTGGAGCCTGTGTGTGTGTGTGTGTGTGTGTGTGTGTGTGTGTGTGTGTGTGTGTGTGTGCGTGTGTTCGTGATCATCGCCGTCTGGCAGAAACCTTGTATATCCATAATTCTACTTTTTTTCGTAAATTAATGCCAAAATTCGTCATTCAACAGTTGTCGCACAAAATTTTAAAAACATAGCAGATCTACAAGCACACACAGTGTTGCAGGACAACACGTTATGGGCTTGTAGAGCGGCTATTTTTTTTGCTTATTTTCAAACAATTTTTTTAAGTGAAATTGAAGGTGGTTATAAGTCCGTCTGTGGGTTTTAAAAATATCAGTGAAAAGTTTTAACAAGAGCTTTGTTACTAAATAATATCTACATTGGAACACAGGGTTTATTTTTTTCCCCTTTCCTGCAAAGTAACCGTTTTGGACATAGAAGGTTTTCCACCTGACAGCGACGATATGGCGTTGTTAAATGTTCCAATATCTTTGTGCACAATAATAAGAGCAGGGCTCTCTGGGGCATTGGGCGGAGTCATAGAGATGACACCTCTCTAAAGGCACGGCATTGTTTTCTGTAGAGCTACAGTACAGGCTCAGATCATTAGCCTCTCTTCTATCCTACGAGGTAACTTTCAATTATTATTATTGTTAATTTGGATATTTTAACCCATTCTGAACGGGCACCCATTTTGGTGTCAGCATCATGTTATGCTTTAGCTATTGAAAAATAGCAGATCTACAAGCTCATATCGCGCCACCGAGTGGCGCGATATGAGCTTGTAGGTCTGCTATTTTTGAAAAAAATCGAAGAACGACTGACATTTTTTAGAATCTGATCTCAGGTCAGAATGGGTTCGTCAGACCAGCGTGTGTCCAGTGGAAACCTCGTATGAATCTGATCTCAGGTCAGAATGGGTTCGTCAGACCAGCGTGTGTCCAGTGGAAACCTCGTATGAATCTGATCTCAGGTCAGAATGGGTTAAGCAGATATTTTAAGTCCCCCTCGTTGTTAAGGGAGTGTTCTCTGCACCTATTTTAACATGTGCATGTGTGCCCGCGCACGTGTGTGCGTGTGTGCGTGTGTGCGTGTGTGCGTGTGTGCGCGCGTGTGTGTGTGTGTGTGTGTGTGTGTGCGAGAGAGTGCGTACGAGTGAGAAGATCTTGGTTAATGTGTTCCAATAGCTCTAGTACTGATAACTTTATACTGTGCATCTCATACACACACACACACATGCACACACACACACACACACACACACACACACACACACACACACACACACACACACACACACACACACACACACACACACACACACACACACACACACACACACACACACACACACACACACACACACACACACACACACACACACACACACACACACACACACACACACACACACCCAATCTCTCACTCGGTCCAGTCCCATCCATTCCAAGGTTATCAGTAATCCAATAGCTTTCCCTGGAAGCAGCCAGTTTTCCGCCGGCCGGGTTCATATCCTGCTCTAAGACAAACACCCGAGGAGGAATTCCTACCGAGTGACAGGACGCTCTCTCTCTCTCTCTCTCTCTCTCTCTCTCTCTCTCTCTCTCTCACCCTCTCTTCACCACTTCCTGCAGGAACAGGATGAATGTGCTCCTTTCCTTCCTTCCTTCCTCCTTGATTTCCACACCGTCGCTTTAATCTCGCCGGCCTTTTGTCTGGAGGGGGCCGTGAGAAGTCGTGCAATAAAGACCCTCCCTCTATACACCCGACAGCTGACATGCATGGTAGGCCCGGTGCGATATGGCTTCAGACACAGATACAGTGTGTTCATGGTAGGACCGGTGCGATATGGCTTCAGACACAGATACAGTGTGTTCATGGTAGGACCGGTGCGATATGGCTTCAGACACAGATACAGTGTGTTCATGGTAGGACTGGTGCGATATGGCTTCAGACACAGATACAGTGTGTTCATGGTAGGACCGGTGCGATATGGCTTCAGACACAGATACAGTGTGTTCATGGTAGGACCGGTGCGATATGGCTTCAGACACAGATACAGTGTGTTCATGGTAGGCCCGGTGCGATATGGCTTCAGACACAGATACAGTGTGTTCATGGTAGGACTGGTGCGATATGGCTTCAGACACAGATACAGTGTGTTCATGGTAGGCCCGGTGCGATATGGCTTCAGACACAGATACAGTGTGTTCATGGTAGGACCGGTGCGATATGGCTTCAGACACAGATACAGTGTGTTCATGGTAGGCCCGGTGCGATATGGCTTCAGACACAGATACAGTGTGTTCATGGTAGGACTGGTGCGATATGGCTTCAGACACAGATACAGTGTGTTCATGGTAGGCCCGGTGCGATATGGCTTCAGACACAGATACAGTGTGTTCATGGTAGGACCGGTGCGATATGGCTTCAGACACAGATACAGTGTGTTCATGGTAGGACTGGTGTGATATGGCTTCAGACACAGATACAGTGTGTTCATGGTAGGACTGGTGCGATATGGCTTCAGACACAGATACAGTGTGTTCATGGTAGGACCGGTGCGATATGGCTTCAGACACAGATACAGTGTGTTCATGGTAGGACCGGTGCGATATGGCTTCAGACACAGATACAGTGTGTTCATGGTAGAACATGGTGCGATATGGCTTCAGACACAGATACAGTGTGTTCCATCACCTTGACTCCCTGACTATATGAAGCGAGGGCAGACATACTGAAATGCTTTGCCCCGAGACACGATCAACCATGATCAAAATCACACTGTAATGTTACACACACATGAGCATGGGCACGGCGGCACGCGCACACAGCCACACACACACACACACACACGTGCACGCACACACGCGAACAGGTGCAGACACGCAGATGATTGCACACACGTAAGTTTGGCATACTGTAAGAGGGTTGTTTATATTCTCTTCAAGAGGTATCAATTTATATATAAAAAAAATGGATGATAAAATAACTTCCGAAAATACAAAAAAAATACTCTCTATTAATCTACTGAACAGATTAGCTATTTTCACTATTTGGGGAAATAGATATAATACATTATTATCATTAAAAAAATTGCCAGAATTGGGGCACCATGCTTAAAGTGGTTGATGAACATGTGTGTCCCAGGCCAGTGATTTCAACCACAAGTCGGCACAGTTGATAATATATACAGTTATAGATGAAAATACAATTATTTTTTTTTTTTTTTGTGGTTTACGTTTTTAGCCACATTAACACAGTTAGGAATGTTAAAGAATGTTTTTATTCCATCAGAAAGTTGGTTTAGTGTCATTAAGTCGTTGCAATTGCTTAAACAAGTCAATATGTCTTAATGTTTTAACAATTGGGTTAAGCAATGCTAACCAATGCTAATCAGAAAATCAGCTTTCCTTTCAAAGTATGCAAATTCCGCTAAAATCCGCTTTTTTCGTACACAATCGTTTTTGAAGATAATACTAGTCTTTTACTAACCTCTCTAACAGAAACAGACAAACAAACATGTACTATAGATGGGACAGGCATGAATTGACATCGAATAGCACAGATCTAAAAAATCAGATTAATCTCTAAAACGAAACGGTGGAACATAACTATAACAATAACCAAATTTGAAGCTAAAATGTGAATGCTAGGTGGAGGCAATAGCCCTCCCCTCTCTTGGGACTCCCAATGAAGCCTCCGCTCCCTGCCTCACTGACCCATAAATAGACAGCACTATGCTTTTATGGGCAAACATGTAGCAGACAGTCCCGAGGCAAACGCAGGCAAGAGGCCAGCGCCCCGAGGACTTCCACAGCCAGACAACGGACATGAGGCATGTACTGCATAACCCATTCTGACCTGAGATCAGGTTCTAAAAATGTCTTCTACATCCTGACAGTTTTCCATTCTGACCTGAGATCAGATTCTAAAAAATGTCTTCTACATCCTGACAGTTTTCCATTCTGACCTGAGATCAGGTTCTAAAAATGTATTCTACATCCTGACAGTTTTCCATTCTGACCTGAGATCAGATTAAAAAAATGTCTTCTACATCCCGACAGTTTTCCATTCTGTCCCGAGATCAGGTTCTAAAAATGTTCTTCTACATCCTGACAGTTTTCCATTCTGACCTGAGATCAGGTTCTAAAAATGTCTTCTACATCCCGACAGTTTTCCATTCTGACCTGAGATCAGGTTCTAAAAATGTTCTTCTACATCCTTACAGTTTTCTGAAAAAGCTATGTTCTATGTCAGTCGTTCTTCGATTTTTCAAAAAATAGCAGACCTACAAGCTCGTATCGCGCCACTCGGTGGCGCGCTACGAGCTTGTAGGTCTGCTATTTTTCAATAGCTAAAGCAGAACATGATGCTAACACCAAAATGGGTTCGCGCCCAAAATGGGATAAGGGTCAGTTTCGCAGACGAGACCCGAGCTTTAGTTCCAGATAAATAGTCAATAATAATCCACTGACATTCACCTGAGAAGACGTCTGAGCCTGTTTTTAGACTATTATGGTCTGTGAAATGTCCACAGCATGCAATTTCTGCTTCATCTGCGGACCTAGCCAGAGGAATTCCTAACGTGTAAGAGAGATAACAATGGCATTTCTGTTGCCTAACAATGAATACACCCTATTGGAATATTGGGTCATTTATCAAACGTATGCTATTTAACCCCTTTTGGGCGGGCACCCCTTTTGGTGTCAGCATCATGTTATGCTTTAGCTATTGAAAAATAGCAGATCTACAAGCTCATAGCGCGCCACCGAGTGGCGCGCTACGAGCTTGTAGGTCAGCTATTTTTGAAAAACCGAAGAACGACTGACATAGAAACATAGCTTTATCAGAAAACTGTAATTTTCAAACAGACATTTTTTTAGAATCTGATCTCAGGTCAGAATGGGTTAAGGGCACTGGGCTAATAAAGAACATTATTCATGTAGTGCAGCATGTCAAAGTGTCTTATACATCTGTTGTGCACATCTGTGTGTATACTTTCCATGGATGAGTGTGAGTGTGTGTGTGTGTGTGTGTGTGTGTGTGTGTGTGTGTGTGTGTGTGTGTGTGTGTGTGTGTGTGTGTGTGTGTGTGTGTGTGTGTGTGTGTGTGTGTGTGTGTGTGTGTGTGTGTGTGTGTGTGAGAGAGAGAGAGACATCTCTCCAGGGACGATGCTTCCAGTGCTTTAATTAGCCTAATCCAGCAGTAGCACATGGAGGGGAGACGGGGCTGAGAGGATGGAAGGAAGAAGGGATGAGGAGGAGGAGGAGGTTGATGGATGGATGGACGGATGGATGGATGGATGGATGGATGGGTGGGTGGATGGATGGATGGATGGATGGATGGAGGGATGATGGATGGATGGATGGATGGATGGATGGATGGACGGATGGATGGATGGATGGACGGATGGATGGACGGACAGACAGGTGGGCGGGGGGGAGGAGAGGGGAGACTAAGTAGAATTAACTCTCCCCCTCCCTGCCCTCCATTACCAGATCCCAACCATCCTGGCTTTTGGCAGCATCAGGATAGCTGGCCAGACCATTCATTGTGAAATCCACAGGGGAGAGCAAAGTGGCTCCAAAATGGCTGCCGAAGCTGTAAGAGAGCACCTGGCACCTCCGTCAGTGGTTGTCAAGCTAAATGACCAATTAGCCCATTCTGACCGGGCACCCATTTTGGTGTCGGCATCATGTTATGCTTTAGCTATTGAAAAATAGCAGATCTACAAGCTTGTATCGCGCCACCGAGTGGCGCGATACGAGCTTGTAGGTCTGCTATTTTTGAAAAATCAAAGAGCGACTGACATTTCTAGAATCCGATCTCAGGTCAGAATGGGTTAATCAGACCAGTGTGTGTCCAGTGGAAACCTCGTATGAATCTGATCTCAGGTCAGGATGGGTTAAATGTACGGAAATAGGAAAGTGTGTAATTGGTGTTGGCTAAATTTGTCTGACACACCGTTCAATTAATGCTGTAAGATATGGAGGAGGCCGGGGGTTGTCTCTCTGTGTGCGGATGTGTACGCATTGGCACTGTATGCAAGTATACACGTTAAGTATGCAAATGCTGCAGCCCAACCAATGTTTGTGACAGTTTTAGAAATAGAATAGAAGTGGTAATAACAGAGGCTGTAATTGGAGAGCATCGCAGCTAGAGACGGGGGGGGGGGGGGGGGTGAGAAAAATGAAAAGTGAGTGAAACACAGAGAGGGAGGGAGGGAGGGAATGAGGGAAGAAACGAAAGAAGGAGATTCATGACTAACAAATGCTAGCCTAGGGAATAGATGCAATCAGCCAGTCAACTAATGATTACTCCCATGGAGAAAAGAGAAGGAAGAGAGAGAGAGCATGCGCACATATGACTAATTAAATGCTGCTTCTGAACCAAAAGAAGGATGGATAAATATTTTACAGTGAAGATGAGAGGCTCTCTCTCCCTCTCTCCCTCTCCCTCCCTCCATAACTGGGAGAAGAGAGACAACATGCAGCGAGTCAGAACAGAGAGAATAGCTCTGCATGGTTAAGGGCAAGGCAGATAGCAAATGGCATGGCCAGACAGACGGTCACAACAATGACACAACATAAAACACTGTGCAGGGCGCGGAGGAGGAGGAGGAGGAGCAGACTCACCTTCCTCTCCACCGCTCAACGCAATGCGAGCCAAAAACTAACAAGAGTTAACTTTGGCTCGCTGTTACAAGCAGAGAGATTAGCCAAAGGGCACCACCGGCACCGACGCTGCTATCGCTATCTCTTAGCTACTAACAGGATTAGCCGCAGGGTCAGCAAATGGGGGCTGTGTAGCTAGTATAGCGGGGCTGAAGCAGGCAGGCTATAGCGTGCAGTTAGAGAGTCAGTTATAGGCCAGCTAGTGTTGTTGTGGGGGGCAGCCCCGAGGCTAAAGCGGTCCGTCTCTAGGGGGGTGAAGGATAATTAGTCAGACAGCATGTGATTGTACCACACTGTGCTGGGAGGAGGATGGGGGGAGGGGGAGGTTGTTTTGGGGGTTGTTTTTGTGTGTCTGTGGCTCAAGGGTGTTTCGGTGTGAGTGTGTGTGTGTGTGTGTGTGTGTGAGTGTGTGTGTGTATGAGGTAATTTTTGTGCATGTGTGTCCGAGTGACCGGATCGTGGCCCTGAAATGCTCTCAAAACATATGACCACCAATCCAACCATGTGATGTTCCTAGACGCGTGTGTACGCACGCACACGCACACGCACACGCACACACACACACACACACACACACGCACACACACACACACACACACACACTGATAAGTATTGTGTGCACAAATGGGGATTCTCATCTATACACACATTAATCATCTTAATGTCACTAAACAGGAGGAACGAATCAAAAGCAATCTATTAAGTATATCTATTAGCTGGGAGATGCAGGGTATAATCTGATGAGACAAAAACGTTTGCAGATGCCTCTGTGGAGGCAGCCGTGTGCGTGTCTGATGGTTTTTCCTCATTCTTCACAGTAGATTAGCTAATAAGATGCTCACGTGTTTACACTAATTTACCCATCGTCATCTGATGTCATGGAGATGAAGGAGCACCACTTCAGGAGCCTGTTCTTATACAGAGATTTCGGTACAGCGTTGCATTGCGTGTGCGTGTGCGTGTGTGTGTGTGTGTGTGTGTGTGTGTGTGTGTGTGTAATCCAAGATAAATGGGGGCGCAAACAGCCATTTTATTAAAGGTATATTCAGTGATTTCACTCAAAAAACCTTGGGTTTCGTTTTTGGCTGTGGGACCCAGCCTTTTGTCCAATCAGGATAGAGAGCCAAAAACGAAACCTAAGGTTTTTTGACCCCCAGGGGTTAACTGGGGACAGGGAGGAACTCCTTATATG